>NC_080698.1:5366334-5681560 GCF_030445035.2 Dasypus novemcinctus | reverse complement strand
TGAGGGATGCTAACAACTAAGGTTCCTTTGAAGGTTAGTTTCCTGCTTTCTTCTACTAAGAGAACAGTTGCTGCTGTGGCCTGAACACACCCTGGCCATCCCCTGGAGACAGGGTCCAGGATTTTGGAAAAGAAGGCAACAGGTTTCCTTTGGCCTCCCAGATCTGGATTAGGACTCCCAAGGCTGTCCCCGTTATCTACTCTAACAAACAGATGGAAAGGCTCTTCAAGGGAGGGGAGGGCTAGAACAGGGGCTTGTACCAATGCAGATTTGAACCCCTCTAAGGCCTTTACTTCCCCCTCCTTCCACTCTAATTTGTTGGGCTACTCCTCCAACAGTTTTTGGTATAACTCTTTGGTTTGGGATGCATAAGAATCTATCCATAATCTACAATATCCCACCAGTCCCAAAACTCTTAGTTCCCTTTTCGCCCAGGGAAGAGGTAATTCAGTAATGGCCTGAATTCTTTCTGGATTTATCTTCCTCCTTCCCTCACTAATGAGATGACCCAGGTATTTGACTTCCTTTTCTACAAATTATAGTTTTTTTTAAAAAGATTTTTATTTTATTTATTTCTCCCCATCCCGCATTCCCCCCACTGTCTACTCTCTGTGTCTATTCTCTGTGTGTTTTTCTGTGTCTGCTTGTATTCTCATTAGGCAGCTCCAGGAACCAATCCCAGGACCTTCTGGAGTGGGAGAGGGGTGATTACTCTCTTGCGCCACCTCAACTCCCCGTTCTGCTACGCCTTCTTATTTTCTCTTTTCTGTGTCTCTTGTTGCGTCATCTTGCTGCACCAGCTCTTAGCTTCAGCCGGCACTCCTGTATGGGGCAGCTTTCCTGCGCTAGGCGGCATTCCCATGCAGGGGGCACTCCTGCATTCCAGCATGGGCTGGCACTCCACGTGGGCCAGTTTGCTCTCACCAGGAGGCCCTGGGCATCAAACTCTAGACCTCCTATATGGTAGACAGGAGCCCAATTGGTTAAGCTACATCCGTTTTCCCTGTAGCTTACTTTTTGTCACTTAGCCCTTGATCTCCCAGGAAATTCAATAAGCTCTTTGTAGTTTGGGCCACTATCTGCCTTTCTTCACCTGATATTAGCATATCATCTACATACTATAAAAGGGAAATTTCAGATGAGACTGCAAATTTCTCCAATACTTTTCCCAGTTCCTGCCCAAAGAGGTTGGGGGAGTCTGTGAAGACTTGAGGTAAAACTGTCCACCTTTATTGCTGTTTTCTTCCTGCAGAGGGATCTTCCCACTCAAAGCAAGTAAGTCTGTATTTTCTGGATCAAGGGTACAGGCCCAAAAGGCATCCTTTAAATCTATTACACTAAACCATTTATATGGTAGGGGATCTTACTAAGGAGACTGTGTGGGTTTGGAACTACTGTCAAATCTGAATGATTTGATTAATGGCCCTAAGATCCTGTACCATCCTCCTGAATCGGCACAACAGAATTGAAGGAGGACATGCAGAGCTCCAAGAGTCCATCCCAAAGGAGGCCTTTGATGATGGGTTGAAGTCCCTGCCTCCCCTTAAGGGGAATGGGATATTGTCTTTGACAAATAATTTCCCCTTCCTTTTTCAATTTGATTTTTTGTTACTCCCCCCCACCCCTTTGTGGCTGTTTGCATGCTGTCTGCTCTATGTTCATATGCTATGCGTTCTTCTGTGTCTGTATTTATTTTTATTTATACCCCCTTGCCCCCGCGGCTTTTTTTTTTGCTGTCTGCTCTCTGCGTCCATTCGCTGAGTTTTTCTGCGTTTTTGCTTGTCTCCCTTTTTGTTGTGCCACCTTGCTGAGTCGGTTCTCCACGGTCTCCAATCTTTTCTTAACCATTTGGTCAACACTCTGCTTATCATAACCTTTGCTTTCTGTTTCTGCTCTCCTTCCTCTCCCCTTACAAACACTTTCTGGGACTCTCTCAGTAATTCTTCCAATGGCTTATCCATCCATCCTTCTAAGTTTCTGAATCTTCTTCTGAATGTCAGGCCAAGACCCTTTCACAAAGCTGACTTTTAACATTCCCTGAGCCACAGGATCATCAGGGTACATCCCTGAATAGTTCCTCACTTGGTCCCTCAATCGTTGCAGGTAGACAGAGGGAGTTTCATCCTTCTCCTGGGCTACTTCAAAGGCCTTATTCAAGTTTTGAGTACGGCCAATTTGATCCCCTGTATAATGAGGTCTTTTTTTTTTTTTTTAAAGTGCTGTTGGAATTTTTATTGGGATTGCATTAAACCTGTTTATCAACTTGAGTAGAATTGACATCTTAATGATATTTAGTTTTCCAATCCATGAACTCAGATTGATTTTTAATTTATTTAAGCCTTCTTTGATTTCTTTTAGCAATGCACTGTAGTTTTCTGAATACAGGTGCTTTACATCCTTGGTTAAGTTTGTTCCTAAATATTCTATCTATCTATCTATTTATTTATTTATTTATTTAATTCCTCTCCCCTCCCCCGTTGTCTGTTTTCTGTGTCTTTTTGCTGCGTCTTGTTTCTTTGTCCGCTTCTGTTGTCGTCAGCAGCACAGGAATTGTGGGCGGCGCCATTCCTGGGCAGGCTGCTCCCTCTTTCGCGCTGGGTGGCTCTCCTTATGGGTGCACTCCTTGCGCGTGGGGCTCCCCTACGTGGGGGACACCCCTGCGGGGCGCGGCACTCCTTGCGCGCATCAGCACTGCGCATGGGCCAGCTCCACACGGGTCAAGGAGGCCCGGGGCTTGAACCTCGGACCTCCCATGTGGTGGACCTCCCATGTGGTAGACGAACGCCCTAACCACTGGGCCAAAGTCCGTTTCCCATGTATAATGAGGTCTTTAAGATCTTTCATTTGTGCTCTGTCCCCCAGGTCATTATTATCCCAATTAGGGTCTGTGTTTGGGAACTTCTGTTCTGCTGCCATTACCCTGTCTGGGCAGATGCTGCCTTTCCCACTCCTTCATAGCTGCCCTCCGCACCATTCCTCTTTCTTCTCTCATAAAGAGAACATTCAGCATGGACATAAGTTCAGGCCAGGTACATAAACTAAGACCTAGGGATTGATCTACTTATTCAGTCAGCCCCGCTGGATCTTTCATTAGTGATTTCATCTCCTTTTTGAAGTTCCTTCAGTACTGTCAATGGGGCACTTACATAGCCAATTGCCCCTGACCCCTATGGTACTTCTCTCAGTGGACATAAAGCTCAGAGGAGTTTTGCTCTTTCATTCTCTTCTCCTCAGGTACTCTGGTAAATGGAAAATTTTGTATTTCTTACACTGTCCCAATTCTTTCCTTAGCTGTTGGTAGGTTGTATCTGGTGGGGCTGTTCCCAGGGTTTAGATTCTGTAGCTTTTGTTTCTGCAGCCTTAGTTTTTCCAAGTTTAGTGTCGGGGTCTAGATTTTCAGCTTTCATAGGATAGAGGCCCCCTTTCCCTTTAACCAGCACATGGCATAGTCAGACTCTTCCCTGGAGAAGGGTGTTTTCCCCTTAACATACAGTACAAGGTCAACATAAAGCCAATCCTCATATGCCACACATTTTGGCCAGAATACATCAGGCGGTAAAATACTTTCCTTGCTCCAGATACAAAAGCAGTATCTAATCATTTTCTTCTTGTCTTTTCCCCTGGTCCCATCACTATCGTTCCAATGCCTGAACATCCTCCCTAATGGACTATCTAGAGGAATATCTCTGGGAGATCCTACAGATAGCCCCTTCCCCTTTTCCCAGTCGACTGATTACCTCTGTTTCCCATTCTGAATCTTGTCTGAGTCTCTTTCTCTTGAATCTTTTGCTTTGTCCGTCTCCGGCCTTTCCCTCACGGGAGAAGGGAAACGCGAATTGGGACTCTGCACTCACTTCGCGCGGTATGTCACTCATCTCATGCACACACAGTCAACCTCAGACTCATCAGAATCTCCGACCACCAAGGTAATACTTAATAGCCTTTGTTCTCACCTTGGCCCATGCATGGAATCACCTGATCAAAGAGATGCAGATTTTCCCTTCCCTTTTTCCTGTCCACAGTCAGCAGATCTAAGCATCTGTTCTCAGGTCTCTTGGCTGCCAGAGGGGAGGCCCCCACCGTTGGAGTCCAAGACCGCTTAAACAGCGGGGCGCACCTCCCCATCATCCACCCCAGGAGTCTGCTCTCTGAAGCTTCAGAATCCCGGACGAGCCCCCAAAGCTGTTAGAAAGAAATCTTCTAGAAGAAAATAAAGCTTACCCAATTGTGGAGAAGAAAAAAATTTATTCTCCATCTTGTAAGAAGGGGCACACAACCAGAAAATGTGGCTAGCACCCGAACAAAGAAAAATAACACAATTTATACCCCTAAGCTTTCCTCTGTTTCTCCATAGATTGGATACTTCAGAGGTTATAGCCTATCAGAGAAGTCTAACTTTCCCATGCAAAAGTTTTTGATTAACTGCTTCCCCTATCACATTCCAACCATTTTAGCTTTTGCCTGCTCCATTTTCCAAACAAGGAATGGAATTTAGTGCTGAATTGGTATTGACAGTTCTTTCTTGTGCATCCTTTTTACTGGCTATAGGACTGGCTTAAGCTGGTTTCCTTTGTTCCTGCTTAACCCAGGAATGGGAGATTGAGGCAGTAGGCTGCAAGGTTACAGTAATTAACTTTTTCCAGAAAAAAAAAAAATTAATATTTTCTTCCTTTATGTGAAAAGTAAACTCATCTCCATTTCTTACAGTGCCCCACTGGAGGACTTAACTAAACCTAAAACTTCTAAATCAGGATTGAAGATGCAGTTATGTCAGAAAGACATGTGGAAAGTCTCACTATCTTGATGGCTCTAACACCTGCTTCCTGCATGCTAAAACAACAGACTTTGAGAGAGCTGTATGAACTAAACCACTGTCAGCCTGGAATAAAAGGGACATGGAAAGAAGAGACTGAAGGAGAAACGGCTTTAAGAAGAAAACCATGGAAGCTGAGATCTGGAATTAAGACATCACCTTGGGCCAAAAGAGAAACCCCACCCATATGTTCAGAGAGGGTGAGTTTGCCCCAGCAGTTGAAGAGGGTGGGTGTTCCCTCCTGATGTTCTGGGACAGTTTTGCTGCCCGAGTATAGAGAGGGTGGAGCACATTCCCCAAGGATTAGGGCAGTTAAGGTCAGCACCCCACAGGTCTGAAGGGTGGACCTGTCCCCTAAAGGTTAGAGAAGGCCAGGTGGTCAACTCGTTGCTCTGAAAG
The DNA here is from genome assembly GCF_030445035.2 of Dasypus novemcinctus. Taxonomy (NCBI): domain Eukaryota; kingdom Metazoa; phylum Chordata; class Mammalia; order Cingulata; family Dasypodidae; genus Dasypus; species Dasypus novemcinctus. The sequence continues at coordinate 5,676,348 of NC_080698.1, read as the reverse complement.
GGTTGAGCCTGTATGCCACAGGTTAGTGGGAATGTTGTTTTCATGTCACTGTACTAGGGGGTAAGACTCTAACCCAAAGATCGGGTAAGGTGTGACAATCACCCCAACACTCTTGGAGGGAGAGGTCTGGAGCTTGGTGGACACCCATATGCTTCATGAGGGTGGAACCAAGAAAATGGCCATTGGGCAAGCCTGTGGAAAGGGTGGGTTCTCATAAGACCCCAAGGAAAAGAAACCATCTTCTTAAGAATGACTCTCAGACTGAAACTGAATGAAGGATGCCCTGCAGGTTTACTGAACTTTAGTGGACCCATGGCTCAGGTTTCCCTTCCAGTTTCTCCTTATTGTAATAAAAATGTTTATCCTTTTTCTATTCATTTGTGTATTGGAAACAGACTAATTGTTTTGTAAGTTTCAGAGGTCTATAGCAGACAGGCGTTTGCCCCAGCACAAACTATATTTCTTTAAATTGATTGTGATAGGATTTAGTGCTTGCATTGTAACTGATTGAAGGTTTTTTTGAATATTGTAATGTCTTTTTAGAATTCAGAGGGTGAAGTGTAGCAGTTTGATATTATTGATGAATTCCAAAAAGAAATATTGGATTATATTTGTGAATTGATCTTTTCCTCTGGGCATATTAGATTATATCAGATTCATAGGTTTACCTTATTAAGTAATTATGTACACCTCTTGTGCGAGTAGGGTAAAAGGCATGCAAAGGACAGAGTTAAGGGTTTTTGATGTTAGAATGTTGATGTTGGAGTTTGAGGTTGAAGCCTTAAGCTGGAGCCCTGGGAAGAGAGGAACGCTAAGCCTGGAAAGAAGCAAGCCCTGGGAAGAGAGGAACCCAAGAAGCTTAAACGCTCACAGCAGCTATCTTGCTCCAACTCGTGAAAATAGACTTTGGTGAGGGAAGTTACTTATGCTTTATGGCCTGGTATCTGTAAACTCCTACCCCAAATAAATACTCTTTATAAAAACCAACCAATTTCTGGTATTTTGCATCAGCACCCCTTTGGCTAATTAATACTATCATGGTGTATAATTCCTTCAATGTGTTGTTGGTTTCAGTTTGTTAGTGTTTTATTGAGGATCTAGTGGAAGTGAAAAAGGAGACCTGGTCAGTTATATTGTTCTTATGAACAATGAGGAGAAAACCCAAGAATTCCTCAAGGGATGCTAAGCTTTTCCTGGTATTTATTTAAGTTTTTTGTTTTTGTTTTTGGAGTAGCTTAATACCAAGAATCCCTTTAGTAACTAGTATTTAGGAAAATATAATATGACATGACATGACATAACATAATATATATAATAAAATATGTCCACATAAAACTGCAGAAGGAAAGCAGATATTTACCTTGTGGATATAATAAAATATTGCTTCCCTTTAGAGAAGAATAAAGAAAAGATCACCAACACCTTGAATTATAAAATAGTCCACTTACTCTGCTTTCATTTTTAGCATTTCTTCAGCCATTTTAGTCTGTATAAGATAAAAATAGAAAAAGAGGGTGTAAATTCTTTAGAAACATTGCTAAATACAAGACTGAAAATAACCAATCCATTCTCCTTTATGGTAATAAAATCAATTAAAGCAACATCCTTTTCCACAGTCCCAGCTCCTCGAACATAATGGGGGTGTTTACAAGGCTCCATCACTGGGCCCTCCAGTCCTCTAAAAGGCACTTACTTTCTAAAAGGAGAACTCTGCCTGAGCATATGCTGACCATCTAGGCATGAAGACAAATTCAGTCTTAATTCTTAATTCTTTCTAAATACTGATGGTGAATACCATTCTTGAACAGTGAGAACATAGAATGCTAACTACAAAATGTAATTTAAAACATTTCTCAAGCAAGAACTATTAGGCAAAAAAAGTCATACTTTAGCAAGTCTTTCTTTGATAATTTCTTCTTGTTCATTCTTCAACTGTTCATTGTCCCGATGATTCTCATCACTGTACAGATTAGGAAAGGAAGAGGTGGAGATACTGTCAAGTCTATTTTAGTATCAGTCTCAAATCTCAAACATGCAAGTTGTGCACAGAAACGCTAACAAGTTGAGTTTCTTAGGTCAAGTTAACAGAGATTAATGTGATTGACACATGGAGATGAAATAAGGCACCTCCCCAAACTCAGATGAAAAAGCAACATGAGCAGAGCCAGAAAATCTGAGACTTGGGTGGCTGACAGTTAAATGAGGTAGAAACTTGTCAGGAGTAGTAACATCTGAAGAGCAAATGTAAGCAAGAAGGAGCTGGGAGAGAGAGCAGGCTGGGAGCCTGCTATGAATGTGACCGCTGGGACGCGCATCACTGAGGGTGGGAAGGATTGCTCAGGCCTCTGGCTGGCCTCACTCCTGAAGCTCCAGGCTCTCCCTTCTCTTGGGGGAGCTGGCAATTTTCTGATGACCACTCCACTCTGGTTTCTCATGTATGCTGACACCATGAAGGGGACTCCCTGAGCATGAGACGTAAGTCTTTTCATGGAAATGGAATGCTCCTCTATATAAAATAGGAAAATTATGTTCCAGATGATGGATCAGTATTGATTAGTGTGAGTCCGTGTCTGTGAGCCTAATCAGTCAGGATAATAACGAGTTGAGTTTCTGGAGAAACAAAGCTGCGGCAGCCCCAGAGAGGGAGAGATCCCCTGGAGAATCTGCCAGAAGTGTGAAGCAGGCTTCCTTAGGAATATCCCACTACTGGTGAGTACAAGACAGCTTTGGGAGGAGGAACAGAAGCTACAGAAAAGTTTCTTCTTAATGAATCTGGCAGCCTAGATGAGACTGGTAATGGTCCTCAGTGAGGACCAGACAGTAAATATTTCGGGCTCTGTGGGCCATATGGTCTTGGTTGCAGCTATTCAACAATAAATAAATTTAAGAGTGTGACTGTGTTACAACAAAACAGTATTTACTTAAACAGGCTGTGGCTGGATTTGCTCTCCTGGCCATGCTTGCTATCCCTACTCAAATCTTTCAAGAAGGTTCTGCATGGCTCCCCCTACAAGGGACAAAGGGCTGTGAAATAAAAGTGCTTTTAATTGTAGTTTTGCAAATGATTTGAAAACGTTCTCATGCTCCACACTCATACCTTGATAAAAGAGAGTACACTAAGTGGAAGGCTTTTCTTTACTATGGCTGAACATGGGATGGAGCATATGGAAATCAGGTGAGCAGATTATGGACAACCTACATCAGACTCACCTGGAAGGGAAAACAGTTGCTTTTTCAAATATAGATTTCTGGGCTTTACCTCAGCCCTATTAAATCAGATCTCTAAAATTTGAAGAAAACCATTTAGTAGTAGATTGTTAGCCTAGCGACCATTAAATATCTATCGTCTCACTTAGGCTTTGGACAGTGCATCTCAGGTTGCTCGTGGCCAGGCATGTGGAGCTGCATCCCAGCAGCTGAGAACGCTGTTCCTTTGCCTTTTGGCAGAAGTTGGAAGGCGATTTTCTGGACAACAGGGACAGAAGATACCCCTGACCTTGAAAGAAGAATTCAGCAATGGCCTCTACACCAACTTCCTGCATAGTTTTCCAGGCTGCTCTCATCTCCAGTCTCTCAATCAGAGAGTTAACAATTGGGGAATCTTGATTCTACCTTGTGTACTTAAGGACTATCGTTTATTGAGTGAATCCTCTCTGCCAAGCACTGGAACTGGAGCTTTACAGAGGTGACTTTTAATCTTTAGAACACCTGTGAGGGGGGAGCGGATTTGGCTCAACTGATAGAGCGTCCGCCTACCGCATGGGAGGCCCAGGGTTCAAACCAAGAGCCTCCTGACCCATGTGGTGAGCTGGCCCACGCACAGTGCTGATGCGCACAAGGAGTGCCATGCCACGCAGGGGTGTCCCCCGCGTAGGGGAGCCCCACGCAGCCCTGTGTGAAAAAAGTGTAGCCTGCTGAAGAGTGGCGCCACACACAAAGAGAACTCATGCAGTACAATGACACAACAAAAAAGAGACACAGATTCCCGGTGCCACCCAAGAATGCAAGTGGACAAAGTAGAACACACAGCGAATGGACACAGAGAGCAGACAATAGGAGGAAACAGGAGAGAAATAAAAAATAAACCTTTAAAAAAAAAACACCTGCAAGGAAGTTATCATTATCCTCATTTCATTGCTAAGAAACTGAGGCGTGAAGAAGATACAATGTGTTCGAAATCACCCAACTTTTAAATGTCAGAGACAGGACTTAATCCTGGGTATGGATGCCCCCAAAACCATGCTGTGGCAGTAACAAAAGCAACAGAAAATTGCCTTAGCAGAAGCCAAAACACACAGAGACACACACACATACAGATGTGAACCCAAGGCAGCATTCCTCAGTAAAAAGCTAAGAATGGTCTTGTCCTGCCCTGGAGCTTTCCTGGACCATAAGCCATGAGGCTATGCAGTCTTCCCAAAGTCAACTGGTATGACATTCTCTCTTTTTCTGCAGTAGTTCTTAAACCTTTGCCTTGTTTTTTTTTTCATGGACATAGTGCTGTTCAAGTTTTTCACGTTTTAAATTTATTTCAAAAGCTCTAAAAACAATGCAAAAACGAGACCATGAATGCCTTATTCTCTCTTTCCCACTCTGGAAACAGAAATATGCTCTTCATACCTGAATCAAAAGCAGCTGATGGAGCATTTCCTGAATTAGTGGCAAGCAACATACACTTTGTGAAACCTGCTGCGGCTTCATATAACAACACTCAGGCAGGCCAAGATTCAGCCCACAGGGTTTGGCAGCTTTCTCACCTGCTTTCCTTTTGTGATTTAATATCATCCAGCTGCCCTTGCAGGATCCAGTTTTTCTCCCTTAACTGCTGAGCTTCCAGGCGTAGGTTTTCCATTTCATTCAGCTGCTCCTAATAACACATTCCATCATGTCTTTTCAGAAAACACATTACAGTATGTTTTGTTACGGTCCCCAAGGCCCTGGCTGAGCTAGGGCTGTCTCTGTCCAGCTTGTCCTATACTCAGAACTCTGTCCTGTATCACTGGGTAAAAAGGAGACTATGATAAGCTCTTGGAGGCCTGGAGTTGTATTCACATTCACACCCATAGTGCTTTGAACACAGTTTACCTATACCATGTAATTCATTAAAATTCCTCTATAAGAAAAGATGACAAAAAGCCTCTACTTTGTAAATGTGCTCAACTGATTCTATTTAACAGATTCTAAAAAAACAACAAAAAAATGGATGCCACAGTCCATTGTGATTTTAAAATCATTAACATAACCATCCCAAAGAAATTAATTATTGTCTATAAGTGGTGTCTCTTTTGATTTACTTCTACTTGTTTACCGCCTGGTTTCTTTGGACCTGAAATCAATTTCTTCTAAATTCCACGATCATGCCGATATGGGTAAGAGCCATATTATTAAGATTGCATACTGAGATTGCCTTAAATAAAAAGGTAGCATTCACCCTCCCCACGAGAAATAAAGTTTAAGAGTGATACTGTCTTTTATATTGTCATTTATATGCTTTACACCCCTCAGTTAAATTAAGTGAGCTAATTCTGTCCCTGAATAAAGACCCTCACTGCAGAGCAACGACCTCAGGGCTAAGCACTGTCTTCTATGGAGCATCACCCCTCCCTCCCGAACACCCCCCTCCCTAACACACATATGCACACCACCCACCAAGACAGCACCCCCCACACCTCCTACCCCTAGACAAAGCCCGAAAGATTCTTCTGCCCCATAGCCTGCTCCCCAAAACACCAGACCCCCAAGTACCTGGTGAGAAATACTCTAAGGAAGGTTAAAAGAGAAATGGCACACAAGAGAGAAACATTTGTAACTATCATAGGCAAAAGCAAATCTCTAATAAATAAAGAACTCCTACTAATCAATTAGAAAAAGTCCAAGAATAGAAAAATGGGTGAAAAAGATAGTTGGCACTCCTAATACAGTTCTTATTCCTGTACTGGAGCATCCAGGGAAGCCACAGGGGGAGCTCGGGGCCACAGGGAGAAGGGAGACTGGTCTTTTCTGTCCTTCAGTTCTGTGCCTTTTGAAGTCTGTATCCTTGGTAACCAGGAGAAGACCACTTATTTAAAACATTTTAAGTTATTTATTTAAAAAACCGACCAGTTACCTTCATTCTGAGGATTTCAGAGTTTTTGACTTCTCTGTCTTCATTTAGCTTTGTTACAAGGTGTTGCAAAGAAATCTTAGAAGCTCTCCCGTCTTCTATCTCTTGTTCTTGTGTTTCCAGAAGTTTTGCCAGTTGTGTTTGAAAGTGAGGTGGTGTTTTAGGGCTCTAAAATAGAATCATACCTCATCCAAATAAGTGATATTTACAAAGACATCATGTTGACTGTATGTGCCAGGCAAATAGAAAGTACTCAGGTTACTTAGCTTGCTCTTCTAATTTTTATCCAAGCAAAACAAACAAGACTGGCAACTTCATCATGTAAAAAGCAGACAGAGGGTATTAGTGAAAATCTCTCTCTCTAAAAAGACAAAGTTATGGTCTTGGCAATTTCCAAAGTCACACTTTTATCATTCATAAAACAGTTTATTCCTCCTCAACTGCACTCTTTTTCTGAAAAGTACCTGAGGATACTCAGCAGCAGAATCCATCACGTGTTCTAGTTGCCTCATTTTGAAGTTATATTCATTCCTCTTCTGTTCTATCTCCTCTCTCTTTTGTTTTAGCTGGGAAAATTGAACAGATACAAAGTTACAAGTCAGAAAATATAGTTCAGTTAGAAAAGACAAGTTTCCCAAGGTACAAGGAAATATGCCCTCTACATTATTTTTTCAGAAATTGATTTATAACTTGAAAGCAATGAGATATTAAAACACCATCACAGCATTTTAAAAGGAATAGATTGTGAAACCTGGGGCTGCCTTTGCGTGCTTACCTTGGTTGCTACCCAGCCAGACCCCTTTCTCTCCCCTATGTGTTCACGCTTTTCAGCCAGGAAGGTCTCCAGGCCGGAGTGTCCTACCCTCTTCCCCGCCTGCGTGAGTGCTACCTGCCTGCACCGCACCTTGTGCTGAAGTTCCTGGATCAGGGCTTCCTTCCGCGTCAGTTCTTCCTGGGCAGACTGCAGCAGCACTGAGTGCTTCTTCGAGGCCTCTGTGAGCATGTTCAGCTGCTCAGTGGCATGAGCCAGGTCCTCACAGAGCATATCTCTCTGTTAGGGGACAATGCCCACAAAGGAAGAATTTCTTAATTGTGGCACTCCAATAAGGATTTGTAAATTATTACTTCATACAATTTTGAAACGGTTAAGGAAATTTTAGTTAAGAAATTTTAATTTATTTTTTGCTCGTATGATAATCCATTCCAAGACAAACCCAGCAGTTAATATTTCGGTAAACAGGACTAGATATAAATACTGTTACAATAATTTCCTATAAGTAACCCATTTGAGGTTTAATTGCACTCTGGCCCCTCTCCCCTACCCCTGAATCCCTCCCCTCACCCCCAGGATCTTAGAGCCGCTCTCCCTTCCTAGGGGAGGACTTGGGGCTTAGGTCTCTAGCTTGCTTGCTGTCTCCCCCATTACTGCTAGTCCTTTTTGTACTGAAGGATAAACAGCTGTAAGCATGGGACCCCTCAGCCAGCTGGGGAGTGGCCTGGCAGTTCTGCAAACATGCTACATTGTTACAGGCCAGCAAAGCTTCAGGGAAGCAGCTTGATGGAAAGCAGTGGAGGGGGCTAGAAGTCCTATGGGATGCCAAGGTAATTCCTCCATATGAAGCGTACATAGTCCTTACCAAAGTAAAGCATTCTTTTCCAAATGTGTGTGTGTGTTTGCACGTTCATGTAGAGCCATTCTTTACATGCTTTTAATACTTGATATATTGCAAATACTTTTCCACATTGCTCACTTGACTTTTTTATTACATCATTTTCATTGGGTGGGCTCTATTTTCTTTTTGTTAAGACGCTAATCTTGTCTTCTCTAACTGGTCAGGTAATTTACCCCCACATTTAATGAATCAATCCATTCTTTGGTTGTTGTAAAATACCGCTTTGCCATGACACTCCCTGTGGTCTATTTCTGGGTCTTCAAAGTTGCTGCCATGAGCTCTCTCCCTATTGCTAGTCCCTGGACATGGTTACCATCCAGGCCCCAAGTCCCTCCATTATTCCTATTTTTCAAAGTTTTCTTGGAAAATCTTGCATTTAAATTAAAATTTTAAATTATCCTGTCAAATTTTTAAAAATTGAAACTTGGATTGGAATTACATAAACATCTCTGCAATATTGTACCTTCCTGACTCAGTCTCTCTTGGTATTTTTCCACTTGTTACATTTTCTCCCTAAGGTTTTGATACTCTGTTGTTTTGGTGAATGGGATTCTTTTATCCTATTATATTTTTTAACTGGTTATTGCTGACATACAGTATAACTATTCTTTTTTTAAATATTTATTTTATTTATTTTTCTCCCCTTCCCGCTGCGCCAGTTGTGTTCTGTGTCCATTTGCTGCGTGTTCTTCTTTCTCCACTTCTGTTGTTGTCAGCAGCATGGGAATTTGTGTTTCTTTTCGTTGTGTCATCTTGCTGTGTCAGCTCTCTGTGTGTGTGGCGCCATTCCTGGGCAGGCTGCACTTTCTTTCAAGCTGGGCGGCTCTCCTTCCAGGGGGCACTCCTTGCGCGTGGGGCTCCCCTACACACGGGGCACCCCTGCACGACAGGGCACTCCTTGCACGTATCAGCACTGCACGTGGGCCAGCTCCATACAGGTCAAGGAGGCCCGGGATTTGAACCATGGACGTCCCATGTGGTAGACAGATGCCCTATCCACTGGGCCATGTCTGCTTCCCAACTATTCTTTTATTATACTTAATTTCTTTTCATATTCCTTAGAACATGTTATCACCTTTACAGTTGCCAAATTTCTCAAGGTTTTGATACTATGTTATTTCATGAAAGGAATTTTAAAAATCCCGATATATTTACTAACTGATTTTGATTGCATATCAGTAGCTGTGTTTATTAATACTTATTTTATAACTGATTGCTCAGCAAGATATTTGGATGACATAAATCTAAAGTTTGGCAAATAATAACAGACAGGAGATAGGAAAGGAATGTAAACTGGATGTGGGTCAAGTCCACTTGAATTAAAAAATACTTCAATATGTGTTGTCACAATTATTTTGAAAAGAAAAAGGAGCAGGAAGAGACAGAGAGGGGAAGGGTAAAGGGTGGAGAGGAACAGAGAAAAGGGTAAGAAGAGGAGGAAAGGAGGAAAGAAAGAGTAGAGCTTTTATTTATTTATTTTAAAGATTTATTTATTTATTTCTCCCCCCTTCCCTCCCCTACCCTGGTTGTCTGTTCTCTGTGTCTATTTGCTGCGTCTTCTTTTTTGTCCGCTTCTGTGGTTGTCAGCGGCACGGGAACCTGTTTCTTTTTGTTGCGTCATCTTGTTGTGTCAGCTCTCTGTGTGCAGCACCATTCCTGGGCAGGCTGCACTTTCTTTCGTGCTGGACGGCTCTCCTTACGGGGCGCACTCCTTGCGCGTGGGGCTCCCCTACGTGGGGGACACCCCTGCGTGGCAGGGCACTCCTTGCACACATCTACACTGCGCATGGGCCAGCTCCACACGGGTCAAGGAGGCCTGGGGTTTGAACCACGGACCTCCCATGTGGTAGACGGACGCCCTAACCACTGGGCCAAGTCTGCTTCCCTCTCTTAATTATTTGTTACTATTCTACTCTTATTTTCCTTTTACGCTGATTTTAGTTGTCTATTTTCATCTTCTTGCATTGTATATATGTTAACAACTTCAAATCATTTCTGGAATATAGCAGGAAAGCCAAACTGCACAGGTTAAGAGGCCAAGACAGATAGGTGTAAAACTTATCCATTAGTTGTCCCTCCATCTTAGAAGGCCACAGAAGTCAGTCATCCAGGCTAGAAATCTTGGTGCCCATTTGCTTCCTTCCTTCCTTCCTGGCATACATCCAACTGGACACCAGCAGCAGTTGACTGCAATTCTGAGACACTCCACTCTGCCTCGCCCACTAGTCCCACAAACACTTCTTGGTTTGGACACCGTCACCTTCAGCCTGGGCTTCAGTCTGTACAGTCCCTGTCTCCTAAAAGACACAGCTGATGCTCCTCAAGACCCTTTCCTACAGCCTCAGTCTGTCTGGGACTCAAGTCGGTCACACTCAACAAACCCAAGCTGCCAAGCTTCCCTCCCTAGTCAAGTCTTACATAGATAGTCTCTCTTTTGGGAAGCTCTTTGGAATTCCCCAGGCAGAATGACTCCCCTCCTTCCCTCTTCTGTGCTCCTGGGTCATTTATTTCATTATAATACACTGTCTCTTAAGCTGGATTGCATGCTTTAGGTAACAGTGTTTCAAGCATCCTTCCATTCCAAATGCCAAGCGAGATACACATCCTATGGTAGGTGGACTCCATAAATATTTGTGGAATTTGTCTCAGCAGTAGCACAGTTTAGCAAGAAAACCTGATTTATAAAGAGAGTGCAAGAGAGTTTACACAGTGGGTCACCATCTACATGAAAAAAGGAAAACAAAGAATGTATGATTTGCTTAAAATATCCCTGGAAGGATACATAAGAAAGTGGTAACACTTGGGTGGTTGAGGGACAGGGCAGAGTAGGAGGGAGGTATATTGCTTTATATACTTTGAATTTTGAACCATGCAACAGTACTGCTTAATTTTAAATAGATAAATTTTTATCAACAACAGCAAACAAAATCCTACTTTAAGTAAAACACAAGAGAACCCTGTTAACCAGCCCTCTTCTTGATCGCTGCTATGACCACTTCATCCAAGTAAACAGCTTCTACTCTGCTCCCCTTATGTAAGGGGGTCAGTTACACAAACTTACCATGGTGTCAGTGCAGGTCAATGAAAACAGATGAACTAGGTAACGTAGAACAATTTTAGTGTTATCTCTTAATTGCCTGACTACTGTAGGGAAAAATGGTTCTATTATTTTTTCCTTTAAAACATCCCCTATTCATTAGTAACCTCCATGCACAAACATACATATTGACAAGTAATACGGCAGAAAAGAAAAAGTCATGACGTGTTAACATCTACCTCGATGTCTTCAGAGAGTTTTCTCAGTCTTAGGGTTTCTTTCAGATCGAGAATGTCCACTTCCTGTCTCTTAATCAACACTCTGCTTTCTTCTTTGTCAACCAAAGCAGAGTTGTATTTGCACTGCAGAAAAGTCATAATACAGAAAAGTCATAATACAGAAGCTGTCTGATGTATTATCTGTTTATTTGGGGATTAAAATAACGTAACGAGTTTGGGTTCCAAGGTGATAACCAGATTCCACTTCCATACATACAAGTTTATCTAATAAATACTTGTTCAAAGAGGGAATGGAAGAATACATGCTTGACTAGTGAAGATATGTAGAAAAGCCCTGCAGGTATCAGTGAAAAATCATCTGGTTAGGAGACTGCCTTCAGAAATAAACATGGAGAGCAGCAAGTTTTCTTTAGGGCAGAGAAATAGGAAGCGCTGACAAAAACCTTCATCTTGACCCAAACATTAACACTCAACTCTGATGTAGGCCAGACAAATAAATAGTTACTTTAGGAAATCATCTTAAGTCCAGTATTAGGGGAAGCAGATGTGGCTTAACAGATAGAGCATCTGCCTACCACATAGGAGGTCCAAGGGTTTGATACCCAGGGCCTCCTGGATCGAGTGGTGAGCTGGCCCACGCACAGTGGTGCTGTGCACAAGGAATGCCAGCCTATGCAGGGATGCCCCCAAGTAAGGGTGCCCCTGCACAAAGGGTGGCCCCAGCACAAGGAGAGCCAGCCCGTGGGAAACCGCAGCCCGCCCAGAGCACACATGGAGAGCTGATGCAGCAAGATGACACAACAAAAAGAGACACAGATCCCCAGTGCCGCCTGGTGAGAATACAAGCAGACACAAGAAGAACACACAGCAAATGGACAGAGAGCAGAAAATGGGGGGAGGCGGGAAAGGGGAAAGAAAGAAAGAAATCTTTGAAAAAAAAAAAAAGGTCCAATATTGGGAAAACAGACTCACTTTCTATTTAATTGTCTTTGAACTTAATTAAAATGTGGTATTTTTCTCTTCTTGAGGCAAATAAGGAACACCACAGTCATAACTGCCACAGGCAACAACCAGTCTGTTATCTAGTTTGGATTGGCAATTCCCAAAAGATGCTCGGAAACCTTTGTTCCCAGGCCAGTGAATGCTGAGACGCTGCTAGCCTGCACTGCACCTGGAGATTCAAATTATGCACGGCATATGAAAAGCTCTGCAATTCCTGTAAATACAGAGACCTGCTGAACTTCAGCATTTCCAATTTTAATTGACCACAGAATCATTACATGGGATCATTCGTTAACCTCTTGAGGAGACCTTAAAATGTGTCTCATATTCAAATTAGCATCATCTTATTGATGAAAGAACTTACACTAATGTCCTTCAGTTCTTGCTTAAGCGTGTCTATAATTTCCATTTTCTCAGCGACCGATGCTCTCAGGTCTTGGATCTGGTTCATGAGGCCAGCTACAACTTCCTGAAGAGGACAAAAATAAAATTTTCTTACCCAGAGATGGTAAGGATGAGATAACTTTTTAAATAAGAAATCATTTCTCTTTCCTTTTCTTCTTCTTTTTTTTCATTATCTTTTTTTTGTAAAAATACATCTCATTCCTAATAGCAATGGCATTCAAATTTTAAAATTTAGCAAAATATGACACATTATATTAATATTACCAATTTAAAATTGAATGGCTTCATACTATTTTATTTAAGACTTTTTATTTTGATACTTTCAAATTTATCAGACAATTGCAGAGATACAAATTCCATACAAAGAACTCCAACATACCCCATCTCCTCAGAAATCCAGGATTTATCAATATTAACATTTTGCCACATATGCCATAGTCTAGCTATTGATCCATTATTCCATCAACCCATCTATCCATCTATCCATGGGGGATGGGTCCTGAAGCGTCTCACTGCACCATCTTGATCCTATACTATTTTACCTAATTTGTACCTTTGCTTAGATTTTATAAATAAATAAGAACAATACAATATAAGGAACATCTAATTTTATACTTGGACATATTATTTTTATTATACTAAGATCAACACACCAGGGAATTAAGAATTTGTATCATGGGACTCAGAGTCAGTGAGAAAGGGTCACACTAACATCAGCATCCAATTTAAGAAGGCAGTATGTGTTTTATAAACTTTGTCATCAAAAGTGATGGACTAGTTAGCAACTGAAGTTACCTGGAGAATTCATCTAGATGGAGGACATCATTTCTCTAGCCTCCTTGGAGAATGAAAAAGACTTAACTGTATTCAGAAATGCTAGCTATCAGCCAGCCAGTCATCTGGGAGGAGGGAGATAGGGCAGGAGACTGGAATGTTAGAGCAGCTTTTACAGGGAAAAAGCAGAGAATCATAGCTTAAAACTCCACCTACCTGGTCAGCATCTCTAGATTTCTCCAGAGAACTGATTACTTTTTCAGTTGCAAGCAAACTCTCTTCTAGTTTCTGTACTTTTGCCATCTACAGAAAAAAATAAATACCTTGGCAAAGTCAATCTTTTTAGAAACAGAGTTAAATCACAAAGTTAACCACACACATATAAAAAACAAGCTGATACCTATTTTCCATAGTACAGAGTCTATACTATGAACAATACTTGAAGATGATAAATTATCTTAAAAGACAATGATTTTGTGGTTTCTACCAGGAGACTACCAACAAATTATGATTATAGCCATCTGGCAGTTAGAAAAACAAGTGTGGAGAAATAACAGAACCAGGCAACAAAAATTCTACCATTTTATTACCAATTTCCACATCTGAAGGCTGAAACATTTTTTCTTTTAGTAGGTAAAGGGGATTGAACCCAGGACAGGACCTTATACATGGGAAGCAGGCATTCAACCACTGAGCTATATCCACTCCACTGAAAACATTTTTCAAACTTTCATTTTTTTTCATTTTTTAAAATAATAATCTTCTTTAGACTCTAGAATAAACTTCAATTCTAGAGCTAGAGTAATAGGACATTTACCTGCTGCTCGCACTTGGCCATCTCTTTCTGTTTCTCCTGACGTACAGTCTCAAGAACTTTCAAGATTTCTCTGAAACAGAGGACCTATCTGTTAACCCTGACTTCATTCAATGGAAAAAACAGTCTATTAGTGTAGAAGACATTCATTGCAATGCAACAGAACTTAAGGATGCACATAACTTGGTATTAGGCATTGTACTTAAATGGGATCACTAATTTGATCCTGTTTGTTCAATAGCTATTTAATGAAAATCCATTTTTATGCCGGGACAGTTTATTTTTCTCCAGAGAGCTTAGTACCCTCTAACAAATTATATATGTACTTGTTTATTATCTGCCTCTTTCCACTAGAATGTAAAATCCATGAGAATGAGGATTTTTTGTTAACTGTTTTATCTCTAAATGTTCTTGCATTCTGAGGCCAGGAAGAAAGGAGCAGCTAGACAAAGAAGAGTAGAGCCAGAAAGAAAAATCAGTCCCCACTTCCTATAAAAGGAGCAATTAGAAGTCACCTGTATATAGATGCCATTGTCAGTATGTTGTATATACTATGATTTCTTAACAAAAGAACCTGAGTTCTGATATACCACCAATTACTATTTGTTTAAAAAGCATCACAGCTAATTATCAACTATTTTTGAAAAACTAATTCTTCACAAGATATCAGCAATAAAACACACAATATAAGGAACATGGTAGTCAACAATATTCTAGTCAACTAACAAAAGACAAATAGCACTTACTTAGAACTGTTTTCTTTATCTTCTTCAAACTCTAGTAAGAGTTTGTTATTACGTTCTTTTTCTGCCTCAAAAAGCTCCATCAAATTCTAAAAGATAAAGTTATATTAGATTTTAAATAATTGTTACTAGGAATGTGTAGATTGTCAACAAACATAATACCAAGTATCTTTTTACTTGGTAGGCATGATGGGCCAAGTTGGGAAGTTAGGAAGAGCTCAGAAAGTTCTTGACCTCCACTCAAAAGCAGCACACATTCACAACAAATTCGCCAATAACTAATAATCTTATTAACTTACACTCAAATCAGATTTCAGAGTCTCATTCTCTGTCTTGCAGTTCTGAAGATTTTTGGAAAGTTGGTCCATTTCAAACTTCATTACTTCTTGTAAGTTGTCATAAGAATCCTGTAGGCAAGCTTTCTTCTCAAGAAGCTTTTCATTTTCCAATCTTTACCAGGAAAATATTTCAACAATGGTAAATATAAACTTTAAATGTATTTCAGCTAGTCAGACTATCAGAATTCCAGTTTATACAATCATCAGACCATTCCCCGTTATATAAGCCTCGACTTACGGAAAGCTGCTCATGATCTTGTGTGAAATGTCCACAATGTACAAACACATACACCAGACCTCAGAGTAGTCTGGTGGGGAAGGAAAAAGACAGGCTGAGAGCATTAGCCTGCAGCCATTTATTCCCCCATTCTCTCTCAACTGGTTTCAACAGGACATACTTCAGTGACTTTATAATTTAGGATGATTAGACTCACTGATGGTTTAATTAGTCTCAGGGGGGACCTAAACCCTCACAAAAGCCATTAATTTACAGTTTTGTTGATAGCTCAATGCCATCCTATGTCCTGCTCAAGGAAACTGTTTTAAGATGGCAAATGTGGCTTCAATCAGAGCAAGAGAGAAAATTCTCTTGGCAAAGAACTATTTTTAATTCACATGATTATTATTTACTGCTTTTTAGGTTTTCACCCCCCAGCTCCCTTCCCCAACATACAGCAACATATCAAACATCCAGAGCTCAGCCAAGAACTAGGAGACAATCAGCCTGCCCTTTGGACCACCCAAAACAATGTTCCAGCATATACACAGCTCATCAGACATGGACCTACCTGCTTTACTAATTCAAAGCAGAGTAGAAGTTGCAAATCACAAAGTGTTATAAAGATAGACATTGGGAAGCGGACTTGGCTCAATGGATAGAGCATCTGCCTACCTCATGGGAAGTTCACAGTTCAAACCCAGGGTCTCCTTGACCTGTGTGGTGCTGGTCCATGCGCAGTGCTGATGCACAAAAGGAGTTCCATGCCAAGCAGGGGTGTCCCCCACGTAGGGGAGCCCCACGCGCAAGGAATGCACCCCTTAAGGAGAGCTGCCCAGCGTGAAAGAAAGTTCAGCCTGGCCAGGAGTGGTGCCGCACACATGGAGAGCTGATGCAGCAAGATGACGCAACAAAAAGAGAAACAGATTCCCAGTGCCGCTGACAAGAATGGAAGTGAACACAGAACACACAGCAAATGGACACAGAAAACAGACAACTGGGGTGGGTGGGAGGGAAGGGGAGAGAAACAAATAAAAAGAAATCTTAAAAAAAAAAAAAGATAGACAATAGAGACTATAGGGAGGAGGAAAATATATATGTATTTATAATATAAACTGTATATATAAAGCAGGCAAAATAATTCAAGGAACGCACAGCAACATGGTGCTCCTAAGCGGGCCATGATGGACTGGTGTACTCAATGTTAAACAGGCAGTGAGAAGAATTCACTTATCTCTAAAATGTCTAAAAAAGCAAGGAATACTTGATACTTTTAAAGAAAGAATTTAAATAAATAGGGAAATATAGAGGATTCTTAACATTCTAGATCTAGTTCAACTCTGCCCTGTAAACATAAGGAAATTAAGCTCCAAAGAAAGTAATTGAACAACTATTAAAAAAACTCATACAAAATTTGCTTGGAGCAGAGCCAAGATTTGATTCAATGACTCAAGAGGCTGCAAACAAAAACCAGGTATGAGCAAAGACAACAGGGCACCTGTGGTGATAAATGGAAACTGAAAGCAGCCGTGGTGTTGGGGATAGGCGCAGGCTTGCTGGAGACTGCAGCGACTCAGAACATGCTGCAGTGCGCCTCTCTAAATGAAAAGGTGTGAGTTATGCCGCAGTGCGTGGCTGCCACACAGGAACTTGGGCCCAGTGCCACCTAAGAAGAGGATGCTGACATACAGATTTTTATAAGACAACAATTCATTTTTTAAAACGCTACGTTAACTTTTTAAAAAATCATACTGGGCATGCCCAACAAAAAACATGTCTATGGGTGGATTTGGCCAGCAGATTTCAAGGTTTCTTCTTCTGTTCTAATTCCTTTTTGTGTATTCAGAAAATACTCAAGAGCTACAGATTTTAATCTTTGTTACTTCTAGAAAAATTAAATTCAGGGCTTCCTTTTAACAGCTTTTCTAGAACAAGCAGACACATTCATATTACATTCACAGAATCATAATGAAAATGTCCGTTATTAAACTATGGCCATAAACTTGAGAGACAGCAACGAAAATGCAAAATGCTTTTGTTAAGTTACTATATAAAAGGTTGAAATTAGCAAGAAGAAAAAAAGAAATGGAAAAAAAATTATTTACCTTTCAGATTACTTTGGTTTTAATTTGACCAGTACTTGACCAACCAGCCAGCCTTTGGAGAGGCAGTGGACAGTGGTAACAGCTATTGTTTTAGTCAACCTTGATCTGTCCCTTCTGGTCAGAGTACACCTTTTCCTTTGGAGCAATACCGCTATGTGGGGCCAGTACCACATCAAACCCTTGCTAAATAATTCAAATTTTCCCTGGGATTGAAACATGGCTGTTGGGAGGGAAGATTTCTTCCCAGGGGCTGTTATGCTAAGAACCAGAACGTGGGGGTGTCCACTTCAGTCAACTGCCTGTCACACAGAGAGTGAGGTGAGCCTTAAGAGTAGGTGAGAATAAAGGCAGCGTGCAGAGAAGCAAACTGAAAGAAAGAGCACGACAACACTGTCTGAAAATCTAGTTTGCCTCTGAAACCAAATGCCCCTGGGGCTTTCAGATATTGTGAGCCAATAAATTATCATTTTTGTTTAATGAGTTTGATTTGAGTTTATAGCACTGAAATCCAAATAGTACTAGATTAGAGGCCAATCAGGCACCCCAAAACCATAATAAACCAACTCTACCTGACATTATCTAGTTGAAGCTGTACATGCATGTGTTTTTCTGAAAGTTGGTTGAGCTCTTTCTCCTGACTCTCTTTGAATGAACTATATTCCAATTTCACCGAAGAGAGCTCCTTGTCTGCAGAATGAAGAACCACTCGCAGGTCATGCACCTCACTTTTCAAAACTAAAAAACAGGTTAAACAAATCGTCAACAGGTTTCTCTACAAATATTTTATAAGCTAGGCAAATAAATTTGATAGGTGCTCCTCCCATACTCAGCAAAAACAAGTTGAAGAGACCATTTTAAGTGAAGTTGTTGAACAAGAAAAACATTAGGTACCTAGGAACACCAAGATTTGTTTTCTTTTCATCCTTTGCTAATGGTCTTTGCTACATTGCCATTCATTCGACTTTTCTAGATTTCTCCAATAGCATATGGATCCAAACTCTTAATATAACACAAATTCATAGCGACAGATACTAGATTACAGGTCACCAGGGGCAGGGGTGAAGGGAAATGGGAAGTTTCTATTTGGGGTGATGGGGAAGTCTGGGAATGGATGGTGGTGATGGTAGTAAAACATTGTGAATATATTTAATGCCACAATATACAATATCCTGCCACATAAACTAGTTCTGAACTTAAAGCAAATGGCAAACTGGAATTGTGTATAGTTGAATGTGAATAAAATGGGACAGTTAATGATATACATATGTTACACAACAAAAATAAAAAATAATACAGAGGAAGAGTTTTTTTTTTTTTAATACCTTAATATAAGGAGAGAAAACACAATAGATTTTTAACACATTTTAAGTGGCTTAATCTTAGTTATTAAAAAACAAAAATTCCTTGGAAATTTCCCCAAATTCCCCAAAGACTTGTCTCCTAAGGAAACTATAGCTGACAATAAAATTAGGTAGCTTTTTAGATCAAAGAAAGAATAGCTGACTTTCTTTGATGTCATTTCATTACAAACTGCAAATATTTTGATGAAGGGAGAAATAAACTGAAAAATCTGGAAATCAAATGATATTATCATATATACAAAAATATCATTTGTTTAATTTGGCAATGTTAGAACATTATTGATCTTACACATTCAAGACATTTTACTCATTTTCAAAGCAGTATTAATATTTT
Organism: Dasypus novemcinctus; assembly: GCF_030445035.2. Lineage (NCBI taxonomy): Eukaryota > Metazoa > Chordata > Mammalia > Cingulata > Dasypodidae > Dasypus > Dasypus novemcinctus. Next base: position 5,657,203 of record NC_080698.1, on the reverse strand, counting down.
TGGCAAAATATTATATCATTTTTATGTGGGCAATCCTAAAGAAAATTACCCTTCAGGATATAACTATTGTTATATCCACCCACTGCCATACAAACTCACGTCTAGCTGGTCTAATTTAAAACAAACAGCACAGGGACATTTATTCATATGAGCAAAAAGATAGAGTTATAGCATTCCCTCCAATCACAAAGCTCCCACTTGTTCAAACTTACAGTCATTCTTAGTTTCAGTTTCTTGAAGCTGTTTTTCAAGGGCATTTAACTGTGAGAGGTGCTCCTGCTGCTTTTTAGTCCAGTCACTTTTTTCTGATAAGAAAAGCTATGGGAGAAATAATTTTACTGGAAAAAGATTATCAGCATGCCATGACACACTCCAAACCAATGGCTGGCTTTTGTTTTTAAAATCTAGTTTTAAGGTCTCTGAGCTGAAGAGAATTGGCCATTCCAGTGACCTACAGTGAGAACTGACAAATTAAAGGATCACTGTGACAATCCGCTTGTTCATTTTGCTTACTTCCAAACACAAATGCCGAGGGATTCATTTGCAGTATCAACTAAGTTAGCCAGCATTGAGCCTAGGGATGTTTGTCTCCTTACCAGAGCAGGTAAGCTATGTAACAGAGTAGAGACTAAAACCCAGTAAGCCTTCACTAAGGGCTCTGTGAAGTCAGTTTCCACCTGCAATACTCTCACTATGCGGATTTGTTCCATACATTTCTGGAGGCCACGCTTTCATTCTCACCTCCTGCATCTGAGCGCAATGGTGTTCTAGCTTGTCAATGTGCTGCTGAAGCTTCAGGTTCTTATGTTCTTTTTCATCCACCTTGGCTTGGAGAGCACTCATTTGTTCCTGTAACACAAAACTTCAGTAGTCAGAAATTCTTTTAATGGAATATTCAAACATTCCACCATTTCTTCAGCATTGAAAAAAAACTACACACTCAAAACAAACCTCATATGCCTAAAGTATCAAATGCCTCTTTAGAGACAGAAAACACTTCCAAAAGGCTTCCCTATTGATATTCCATGTTTCAGAAAAGATTAAAATTAAATATCAACATTTAAAACCTGGGTTAAACCACAGAGCCATCTCAAGACTTCTAAGCTTCCTCAGGGGTACCTAGTAGGACCTCAGTAGAAAAGTCTCCAAGCTACTGAAAGGGCAAATCTTTGGGATTTGGGGTGGTCTGTCCAAGTTTTACTGGACAATAAAAAAATAATTTTTTAAAAAATCACCAAATCACCAAAGTTCTGAGATAATCAAATATCATGTTTTTTCAAATAAGCTAAATACTATCTATATATTTATCTGTAATAAGATTCTTTCAACTATTTTAACTTTCAATGGCAGATACAACATCCTGCCATATAAACCAGATCTGAACTCGAAGCAAATGGGAAACTGGTCATTTTACACAAGCAAGAACCAAAGTCCAAAGAGAATAGAGAATAACTTGATAAATATTGCAAAGCAAATTAAAAGAACAATATTGGGCTGGCAAATGTTGTATGACCTCAGCGATATGAAATAATCAGAATAAGCAAACTCGGTGTCAGAATAGGTTACCAGGAAACAGGGTAGGGATAGGGAATGAGGAGTTAATACTTAAATTGTACAGTTTCTACTTAGGCTGATTGTAATGGTTTTGTTTTGTTTTTTTTTAAGATTTATTTTTTATTTATTTCTCTCCCCTTCCCCGCTCTCCCCCCGTTGTCTGATATCTGTGTCCATTCACTGTGTGTTCTTCTGTGTCTGCTTCTATTCTTGTCAGTGGTACCGGGAATCTGTCTCCTTTTGTTGTGTCATCTTACGACGTCAGCTCTCTGTGTGTGCGGTGCCACTCCTGGGCAGGCTTTTTTTGCACTGGGCGGCCCTCCTTACGGGGTTCACTCCTTGCGCATGGCACAGCACTCCTTGCGTCCATCAGTACTGCACGTGGGCCAGCTCCACACAGGTCCAGGGGGCACTGGGTTTGAACCCTGGACCTCCCATGTGGTAGGCAGATGCTCTATCCGTTGAGCCAAATCTGCTTCCCTGAATATGTTTTTTTTTAAAAGATTTATTTTTCTTCCCCCCCACTATATTGTTTGCACTCTCTGTCTGCTCTCTGTTCTGTTCGGTGTGTGCTCTGTGTCTGCTCATCTTCATCTTTTTAGAAAGCACCAGGACTTCCCATGTGGGAGGGAGGCACCCAATCACTTAAGCCAAATCCACTCCCTGCTTGTTGTGTCTCATAGCAACTCCTCATTGTGTCATCTTGTTCTGCTAGCCCATCATGTCAGCTCACTATCTTGCTCATCTTCTTTAGGAGGTACCGAACCTGGGACCTCCCATGTGGGAGGCAGGCACCCAACTGCTTGAGCCATGTCTGCTCCCTTACAATGTTTTGGTAATGAATGGTGGTGATGGTAGCACAACATTGTGAATGTAATTAACAGCACTGCATTATATATTTGAATGTGGTTAAAAAGAGAAATTTTAGGTTATATATATAGTACTAGGATAAAAGTTTAAAAAAACACAAAGGACTGTACAACACATGAACCCTATTGTAAATAGACTACGGTTAGTACAATTTTAAGAACGTTCTTTCAAGAACTATAGCAAATGTACCACACTAATGCCAGGTGTTACTAACAGGGTGGTAGGTATACGGGGACTCTGTATTTTACGCATGCCTTTTCTGTAAACCTACAATTTCTCTAATTAAAAAAATAAAACAAAAAAAACCCAAATGGGCTGATTTCCAAGTCAGGGACCTTTTCAAAGTCCACACTTAAAAAAGATACAATTTTAATACTAAACAGATTTGAACACTAAATCACAAACTTAAAATGATAGACAAAAGAAAGTTGTATACATGAACATCCAAATATTTATTTTTTTCTAAAATTAAACATTACCTGCACCATCCTAAGCTCCTCGGAAATAGCTTCAAATGCTTGTTCATTCATCTCAGGTGGAATTGGCTCATTTATGATATCATTATCCAAACTGCTAGAATTCGGAGTATTCACAGACTCAAAGCTCCCTATTTCAGGGCTTAATTTTGGTACTAGTCGAGAACGAAGTTGATAAGCCTTGGTTGGCGTAGTTATAATCTTCAACAAAAAATAATTATGGAAAAGAATATTAACGTATATGGGGAATAAAAGCTTATTTCGCAATATTGTGAGCAAGAAGATAAAACTGAAATTCTACTCATCCAAAGAAAGTAACCTTGGGAAACGGACTTTGGCCCAGTGGTTAGGGCGTCCGTCTACCATATGGGAGGTCCGCGGTTCAAACCCCGGGCCTCCTTGACCCGTGTGGAGCTGGCCATGCGCAGTGCTGATGCGCGCAAGGAGTGCCGTGCCACGCAAGGGTGTCCCCCGCGTGGGGGAGCCCCCCGCGCAAGGAGTGCGCCCGTGAGGAAAGCCGCCCAGCGTGAAAAGAAAGAGCAGCCTGCCCAGGAATGGCGCCGCCCACACTTCCCGTGCCGCTGATGACAACAGAAGCGGACAAAGAAACAAGACGCAGCAAATAGACACCAAGAACAGACAACCAGGGGAGGGGGGGAAGTTAAATAAATAAATAAATCTTAAAAAAAAAAAAAAGAAAGTAACCTTGAGAGGTAGTACAGAAATTCCCAGATAGAAACAAATCTATCAATTCAACATAGTCCGAAGCAAATATCTAATAAGATGTTTTTAAAAAATGAAACTTAATAAGCTGATTTCAAACTTCATTCAACAAATAAACGTGCAATAAAAGACAAAATGATTAAAAATCAAGGAAACTGGGGAGACTTCCCTGTCTAATATAAAAATAAATCATAAAGTTACAGTCACTAAAATACTGCATTATAAGCATAGAAACAGTCCAGGGGTTCTTAACCTTTTTTGTTCCACAGACCCCTTTATCAGTCAGGTGAAAACCAAGGACCCATTCTGAGATCATAGTGGCAGATAGTTTTATGACACTCAACATTGGCTTGTCTTTAAATTAAATTTTAGGATTATTCAAAATTAATTCAAGCTTATGGACTCCCTGAATTTTTTCCATGGACCATGGACCCCTGGTTAAAAACCACTGGGAGAGTCAAACAGAACCACAGGACAAATGATAAAGTCCAGAAATAAATCCATTTATATAAGCAAATGCAAATTTATGGGAAAAACATGGACGATTAAAAAAAAATTAGAGCCTTGCCTTATAACATTCAAAAATAAATTAGCAGATGCATTAAATATTTCAATGTAAAAAAATTATAAGAGCAGCAAAAAAAAATAATAGAACATATTGACAATTTGGGGATTGTCTGAGCCTTTAAAACACATAAATCAAAAGAATAAAATAACATTGGCTATGTCAGAAAACATTAAACTTCTGGATAAAGAAAGGCTTCATAGGCAAAAATGAAAGATAAGCAACATGATGGCAAAATCTATCGTCAGTATATATAACAAACAAAAGAGCAATACATAAAAACTCCTACAAATCTATGGATATGAATATTACCAGAAGCTAAAAAATATAACATGATTGTATAATACAGTAAAACCTCATATGAAATATGAATATAGGTGATATTGCATATAAGATTGTTTTTACAAAATATAAATATAAATAAACTAGAGAGCCAAACAGAATAGCAGCTATGTATGGCAAGGGAAGCAGAGATTGACAGATGATGACTTTTAAAAATTTGAATAATAAAAATGCTCTAATAATGGGGAAAAAAACCTACAAATCAAAAGATAAATGGCTAATAGGAGAAAGGGCAAAGGATGTACAAATGAACAATAAACATATACAAAGATGTCTGACCTTACTAGAAATGAAGGAAATGAGAATTAAAACTCAAGTTGACACCATTTTTTCAGCCACCAGACTAGCAAACATTAAAGAAGCTGACGGTGCCCATCACTGGGGACGGTGCTGGGAACTGAGCGCTGCCATTCTGGAAGGTACATGATGCGGCAGCTCGGGGGGGACTTCAGGAGGACCCACTCAAATAAAGGACATCCTCAGACTACAAGGTCTCTTTGGAAGACACTACCCAAGGTGGCTTGTCCTGGAAACCACCTAAATAAACCTCAGGCCATCCAATCCATGCAGCCTAGGTTTAAAATTATGAGGTAGAGCTCTAAATACTAGTACATGTGGTAAGACCCAAGTTTAAAAAACACACATTACAGAATAACATGCGTAAGATGACACTATTTATTTTTAAAGATTTATTTTATTTATTTCTCCCCACCCCCTCATTGTTTGCACTTGCCATGTGCTGTGTCTTTAGGAGGCACTGAAAACTGAACCTGGGGCCTCCAATGTGGGAGGGAGGTACCTAATGGCTTGAGCCACCTATTCCCTGCTTTGTTCTGTCTCTCATTATGTTTTCTTCTTGTGTCTTGTTGCATCAGCTTGCTGCACCTACGCATCAGCTCACTGTCTTGCTCGTTTTCTTTAGGAGGCACCAGGAATCTCTGCTCGCTGCTTTGTTGTGTCTCTCATTATGTTTTTCTTGTGTCTCTTGTTGTGTCATCTTGTTGTGTCAACTTGCCATACCTGCCTGTCACACCAGCTCACTATCTTCTTTAGGAGGCACCAGGAACCGAACCACGGACCTCCCTGTAGTAGGTGGGAACTCAGTCACCTGAGCCATTTCTGCTTCCCCATTCATTCATTCATTCATTCATTATTTATTTATTTCTCCCCCTACCCCGGTCCCCCCGCTGTCTGCACTCTGTGTCCGTTTGCTGTGTATTCTTCCTTGTTTGCTTGTATTCTCATTAGGCCGCTAGGAACCGATCCTGGGACCTTCTGGAGTGGGAGAGAGGCAATTACTCTCTTGCACCACTTCAGCGTCCCTGTTCTAACTACATCTTCTTATTTTCTCTCCTCTGTGTCTCTTGTTGTGTCATCAGCTGTGCCAGCTCTCCGCGTCACCCAGCACTCCTGCACAGGGCAGCTTTCCCGTACAGGCCAGCTCACCGCATGGGCCAGCTTGCCCTCACCAGGAGGTCCTGGGGATTGACTGCCTATATGGTAAATGGGAACCCAATTGGTTGAGCCACATCCATTACCACCCATTTACTTTTAAAAACAAAAAACTATGAAACTACATATTTTCTCAGTCTATGTACATATGCTATAAAAAATACTAAGAAAAAGGATTGAAAAATTACCTCAGTGGATGGGAGGTGAAGGAATAGATTGGACTCAGACTGGCAGTGGTGCTCAAAAGAATCCTTAACTTGTATATCCCTATACACATATATACAAACATACACATACATACATATATACACACACACATATATACATATATGTATATTCCTTTTAAACAAGGAGAATGTATTTGTAAAATATTTGTGTAATTAAAAATTAACAACAACAAAAGATTTGAATTGCTATGCCACCCTTGGCAAACATTGTAACCCATTTAATCTGTTTGCTCAGCTATAAACAGAAGAGAGGACTGGAATGCCAAGGTGCTTCAGCACTATAATTTTTCTGTGAAGTGCTACAGACATAGATCATAAAATATTTCGCATTATTCTACAAGTATTTTTTTAAAATTTTTAAATTTTTTTGTCTTTTTTAATAGATAAATAGATCACCCAAACGTTACGTTAAAAAACATAAGAGGTTTCCATATATCCCACTCCCCACCCTCTACAAGTCTTTTATAGTAATTTCCTACACTAACAGATTTTAAAGGCCAACTTCCTAAAAAAGCAAAGAAAAAATATATCGTACCTTTTCAAGAAAAAGAAAAAATTTACATTTTCCAGGTTAAATAAATCATGATAAACCCAAACTATAGATTCTTGTACAGCTACCAAAACAAAGTAAAACAAAAAACAAAAATAAAAAACAGAGAAAGCTGTTCCCCCTCTGACATTACAAACTTTAAAATATCTATATATATGGAAGCAGATGTGGCTCAAGCAATTGAGCTCCCGCTACCACATGGGAGGTCGCTGGTTAGCTGACACAAGAGACAAAAGAAGAAAATGCATGAGAGATACAACAAAATAGGGAGCAGAAGTTCCCAGTGCCTCTTAAAGAAGACAGTGAGCTGATATGACAGCTAGGTGGAACAAGATGACACACCAAGAGAGGTGGGGAGGAAAAAACATAACAAGAGCCACAACAAGGCAGGGAGTGGAAGCAGCCCAGGCAATGAGGCACCTCCCTCCCACATTGGAGGTCCCAGGTTTGGTTTGGCTCCTGGTGCCTCCTAAAGAAACAAGGAAGACGAACAGACACAGCAAGTGAAAAACAACAAGGACACGGGGAGAAATAAATAAATCTTAAAAATATATATACATATATAAATTAAAAATAAAAAAACCAAGGTGTAGAACAATGTGCCCAGTATACTATCATTTGTGTAAAATAAGGAAATCAGAAAAAGAAGGCAAATGAAACTCAAAACTTGGTATCTCTATTTCCTCTAAGGAAGATCTTGGTTGACTGGAAGGAAAGTAGAAGGAAAGAGACTTGTCACTGTATATCCCCTGTACTTTTAAAAACTTCAGTTATGTGAATGCATTATCTATCCAAAAACTCAAATAAAATTATTTTTAAAGTGTCTTCTACTAAATGACACAAAAAGTATCACTGCTAAAAATAACCACTGTAGATACACAAACACTTTTAGAAAAGTTTAAGATCTATAAAGGTTTTCCTGGGAAGCGGACTTGGCCCAGTGGATAGGGCATCCGTCTACCACATGGGAGGTCCGTGGTTCAAGCCCAGGCCTCCTTGGCCCATGCACAGTACTGATGCGCACAAAGAGTGCCCTGCCACATAGGGGTGTCCTCATGTAGGGCAGCCCCACTTACAAGGAGTGCACCCCGTAACGAGAGCCGCCCAGAGCGAAGGAAAGTGCAGCCTGCCCAGGAGTGGCGCCGCCCACACAGAGAGCTGACACAACAAGATGACGCAACAAAAAGAAACACAGATTCCTGTGCCGCTGACAACAACAGAAGTGGACAAAAATAATATGCAGTAAATGGACACAGAAAACAGACAACTGGGGTGGGGGGGAAGGGGAGAGAAATAAATAAAATAAATCTTAAAAAAAAAAAAAAAGGTTTTCCTAACCACTAGAGAATTTGAACTCATCATCATTATCATTACCTCCTCAAAATTTGTCTTTCCTTGTGTATTTTCCCTTCTCTCTCCTCATTTTCAGAGGCTTGCATATTTTTTATTTTTTGAGGGCTAAAGGTTATTTGGGGTAGGGTGGGGAAGGGACCCTCTTCTATCTATGATTATTAAGTAGTCTTTGTCCTTAGGATTTCTATTCTTCCACTGCAAACTGTGAGCACCTGATAAATTATAGCAAGTGCTGCAATTTACTGAGCTCTAGCATGTGCCAGACACACTACGAATTATCTCATTACCTGTACTTACAAACCTACAATTAAACTATCTTCATTCCCGTGATGGTTAATTTCATGTGTCAGCTTGGTGTCCAGTTGTTTGGCCAAGCAAGTACCAGCCTGATTGTTACTGTGAGGGTATTTCATAGATGGATTTATATCATTAGTAAGTTGACTACATATATGGTCAATTGCATCTATAATCAACAAAGGAAATTGTCTTTATCCAATGAGTTGGAGTTCTTAAAGCCAAAACTGATGATTTAAAGTCAGAAAGAAAAATAACTACTCCTTTTTCAGCCAGTCAGCTTCTCTTCAGGAATACAACCTAACTTTCATCAGTTTCTAGCTTGGAGCCTGCCCTACAGACTTGGATGTGGCAAACTTCAGAATCACCTTTTTTGAAGTTTCCACCTTGTGTCCCTGCCCTGCAGAATTGAGACTTTGCAATCCCCATGGTCACATGAGTCAATTCCCATCATAAATCTTTTAATATTCATATGTATTCTGTTGGTTCTATTTCTCTGGCAATCTCCAATTCAGACACAAGAAATACAAGGCTCAAAAGGTAGGAAATAGGAAATCTTATATATGGTTAGTGGCAGACTGGAATTTAAGCCCACGTCTGATTCTAAGTGCTGTATTCTTTCCTAAACCACCCTGTCCCTGGGGACAAACATCAGAATCCTAGCACCAGTGTCACCCTACCTAGGGTTAACTGTCTGAAAGGCATAGCTCTGTATCCAGAAACAGAAAATCATTCATACAATGTCTCCATTGTTAACAAAACAAGATAGAACAATTTAAGATGAAAGTATTGGGGAAGTGTATTTGGCTCAACTGATAAGAGTGTCCGCCTACCACATGGGAGGTCCAGGGTTCAAACACAGGGCCTCCTGACCCGTGTGGTGACCTGGCCCACGTGCAGTGCTGATGGCACAAGGAGTGCCATGCCATGCAGGGTGTCCCCCCGCATAGGGGAGGCCCCATGCGCAAGGCGTGTGCCCCATAAGGAGAGCTGCCCTGTGCAAAAAAAGTGCAGCCTGCCCAGGAGTGGCACCGCACACACGGAGAGCTGACGCAGCAAGATAACACAACAAAAAGACACACAGATTCCTGGTGCCAATGACAAGAATACAAGTGGACACAAAAGAGTACACAGTGAATGGACACAGAGAGCAGACCAGTGGGGGAGGGGGGGACGAGAAATAATAAAAAAAATAAACCTTAAAAAAAAAAAAGATGAAAGTATTGTTCCACATTCCTACCTTAATTGTTTCGGCATGAATTTTATTCAACTGAGAGAGTTCTTGCCGCTTGCAGACTTTGGTTGCTTCCAAAAGATTTTCAAGATTAAAGTTTGCTTTTTGCAAAGACTGAAGCTCTGATTCCAATTCTAACTGCCTTTTCCTAAGAGACATAAAATAGAGTATTTTGGGTAATAAATAATATACATTTGTAGAATACGGTTTATATTCATATAACTTTATAGCTTATTATCTCTTTTAATCAGAAATATTCTCTCAGATAATTACTGATTTTTCAATTAGGTAAAATATGACTCAAAGAGGTTGTTGACTGAGCTATGTAAGTAGTAAATACTAGAGTTCAATTAAAAAGTCAAAATTGTCCATGGATACCATATGAGATGTTTCAAACAAGCATTTCTATTTCTTCAAGTATATTTTATCATAGGATTAATCTTAATTATAATATGAAATTGGTTTTATCTTTGTAAAAATATTAACAAACCTATAATTTCTAAAACTGATTTAGTTCAAAACAATAGTGATTTAAATTAAGGAACCAGAAAAAAATGTATAATGAAAGTTGACTAGACACTCATCTCAACCAAAGTATCACTTAAAAACATTGGTCTCGGGAAACGGACTTGGTCCAGTGGTTAGGGCGTCCGTCTACCACATGGGAGGTCCGCGGTTCAAGCCCCGGGCCTCCTTGACCTGTGTGGAGCTGGCCCATGCACAGTGCTGATGCGCGCAAGGAGTGCTGTGCTACACAGGGGTGTCCCATGCATAGGGGAGCCCCACGCGCAAGGAGCGCGCCCCATAAGGAGAGCCGCCCAGCGCCAAAGAAAGTGCAGCCTGCCCAGGAATGACGCCGCCCACACTTCCCGTGCCGCTGACGACAACAGAAGCGGACAAAGAAACTAGACGCAGCAAATAGACACAGAGAACAGACAACCAGGGTGGGGGGCGGGAATTAAATAAATAAATCTTTAAAAAAAATAAAAAGCAAAAAAAAATAAAAACATTGGTCTCATCTAGCTCATAAAATATATTAAAGAATTAGAAGCAAGCCCTTTTACTTCACGTCAAATAAGTTAGTTGCTGCTACGTAAGTTTAATATTAAAAGTGAAATGTCTAGATTGTCAGTGTTAAACTATTAAGTATATGCATAGTAAAAGTATAAATAAGTAAGCACATGTGTATTTACACTTTACCTCGTTAGTTCTTTGAATTCTTCATATTCTTGCTTTGAATTATTCAGTTCTGTCTGAATTTGCAGGAGTTGTGTTCTTAACTTCTCGGCATTTGCCAATGAACATGGCTCTTTCAGAGCTTTAGGAGAGTATCCTTGCTGACCTGATAATAAGGAAACAACCCCAGTCTTGGAAATGACAAAACTAACAGTACACATTTTCTAAGTGCCCTGCCAGGAATCAATCTGGAGACATAAGGGAGAAAAATGAGAAACAGGTGGGAAGGCAAGCCCTAAGTTACAAGAGCCTGTAACCAGCAGGAGACAAAGGAAGTCAAAGAGTACTTAGAAGTTGTGTTTAGAAGTTGAGACGCCATAGGACGGAGGGCCATATTTAAGGCAACACCTTTTTCAGTAGGAGAAAGTGAAAAATGAAGCACAGCATGCATAACATGGAGTAGAGGAACATTAACAGTTGAATCTTGCAGGAATTAATACTAGCATTGTGAATTATTCAGAAGCAAAGAAATAGCAAAGGCATTGAGTGAAAAGGAGCTGATATCATCTGCCAGGAAGAAAATATTAGTTTTCAGGAATTTGCTGAGATGACAAAATACATTGAAGAGAGGCCACTCATGAATTTCAGTTTGGGAAAATAGCACGCTGAATGAAATTTAAAGAATGATGGATTTTTAGAAGCTGGTGGGGTCTAGACATTTTCATTAGTGCCTTTAAAGGCAGTAAAGCAAGATACTATTGAGGCCATAATGATCAACAAAATAGAAGATAGTAGGGGGAAATCGTTTAAATAAATACAGGAAACCTGCTCAGTTTTGCACCAAAAATCATAGTCTGTACACTCGAATATTCTTTCATTAAGTCATAACAGAATGGAAGAAGGCTTGGGAAAGGAACATTTTAAAAGCAAGGAGACAAACAGGCTTCTTTATGAGCGCAGTTAAAAAAACGAGGGGGAAAGTGGATATGGTTCAAGAGATAAGGCCTCCCACTACCATATGGGAGGACCTGAGTTCGATCCCTGGGGCCTCCTGGTGAAAAAGAAGAGAAAGCGTGCCTGCACAGTGAGCCAGTGCCCATGTGGCAAGCCAAGTGCCTGCACAGCGAGCTAAGTGCCTGTGCGGAAAGCAGAGTGCCCACGTGGGTGCCCGCACAGTAAGCCAAGTGCCCACATGCTGAACCAAGTACCCACAAGTGGCCACATAACAAGCCAAGGGCCCATGCATGAGCCAGTGCCTGCGTGGTGAGCAAAGTGCCTGCACGGCAAGCCAGTACCCACATAGCAAGCTGAGGGCCGGTGTGGCAAGCTGAGTGCCCGCATGGTGAGCCAGTGCCCACACAAATGAGTCACACAGCAAGTGATGACACAACAAAAGAGAGACGAAGGGGAGAGTCAAGGTGAAACACAGCAGAGACCAGGAACTGAGGTGGCACAATTGATAGGGAATCTCTCTCCACATAAGAGGTCCCCAAGACTGAACGCTGGTGAATCCTAGAGGAGAGAGGTGAAGACAGAAAGAGAAAGATACAGAAGATCACACAGCAAATGGACACAGACAGCAAAAACAGTGGGGAGGGGGAGGGAGGAAAAAACAAAGAAACAATGAGGGCTTTCTCAATTTCGGCCTAAAATCAAACAAAGGCAGAGGCATGGTTTGATAAAAGACTAGGAAAAATTACCTCTAAGGACAGGCCAAACACCGACTTTGCTACCAAATCACGCGGCATCAACACTGATAGCTGCCAAGCCTGTAAGTTGAGTAAAAGTAAACTGATGGAAATAATGAGTAACTAAGAGAGTTGATGCTGGCAAGTGTGACTGGCAGCCAGGACATCCAGACCACGAATCTGACCTCTCCCAGCTCTCCGATATTCCATAGAGCTTCACCAAGTTGATAAACACTGAAACTCTGTATTTATGCATGTTGTGAATGGTCATATGCTTGTCGTTTCATTTCAAATATTTTATATGGGAAAATTCCATTTAAAAATTAAAAGAATAAATAGCGGGAAGCGGATGTGGCTCCACCAATTGGGCTCCCATCTACCATACAGGAGGTCCAGAGTTCGATGCCCAGGGCGTCCTGGAGAAGGCAAGCTGGTCCATGTGGTGAGCTGGCCCACGTGGAGTGCTGGCCTGTGCAGAGTACTGTCCCACACAGGAGTACTGCCCCACGCAGGAGTGCTGGCCCATGCAGAGAGCTGGTGCAGCAAGACGATGCAACAAAAAGAGACACAGAGGAGAGACAATAAGAGAGGCAGCACATCAGGGAGTTGAGGTGGTGCAAGAGAATGAATGCCTCTCTCCCACTCTGGAAGGTCCCAGGATCAGTTCCTGGAGCCGCCTAATGGGAATACAAGCAGACACAGAAGAACACACAGCAAATGGACATAGAGAGCAGACAATAGGGGGATGGGGTGAATCTTAAAAAAAAAAAGAAGTAGGGAAGTGGATGTGGCTCAGGTGACTGAGCTCCCACCTACCACATGGTAGGTCCATGGTTCAGTTCCCAGTGCCTCCTAAAGAAGAGATCAAGCTAGTGTGATGGCCAGGTACAGAAGAGTGACACAACAAGATGATGCAACAAGAGACACAAGAAGAAAAACATAATGAGAGACACAACAAAGCAGGGAGCAGATATTCCCGGTGCCTCCTAAAAAAATGAGCAAGGCAAGCTGACATGATGGGCAGGTGTGGCAAGCTGACACAACAAGCTGAGGCAACAAGAGACACAAGAGAAAACATAATAAGAGACACAACAAAGCAGGGAATGGAGGTGGCTCAAGTGATTAGATGACTCCCTCTCACATCTGAGGCCCCAGGGTCAGTTCCCAGTGCCACCTAAAGACACAGCACACAGCAAGTGCAAACAACAAGGGGGTAGGAAGAAATAAATACATAATTAAATAAAATCTTTAAAAAAAAAGAAAAGAATAAGTATGCATATAAGAAATGAGCAGACCAGGCCTGGAGGTAAAAATGAAGACCCTAACTTCGAGGCACTCTAAATGTACTTTAAAACAGCCTCTCCTTGCAAGGTACGTATGCAATAATCATTTCTTACCTTTGTTGAGTTTCTCTGTGCTGGATACTTCAGAGAAAACTTTTTCTAGTTTTGCAATGGTCTGGGCATCTATTTCTTGGGCTCTTTTCACAGGCTCTAATAATCTCAATCTCCTATTCTCCTCCCTGAGGGAATGGTTTTCCATAGCATACTTTGCAACTCTGGGGTGGTGATCTACCTGTGGCATAGAATTGCAGAAATTATATATTGATATACATTTCCTAAAGGAATGAACCTTTCTGAAAAGTCTGAAGGAAGATGTGGAAATGCCACGCACGGCTGGCAGTACCCTGCTGCAAGCACTGTGGAAAGCAACGTGGCAGCTGTGATCAGATTGAAAATGTGCATATCCAATGACTCCATCATCCAAGGTCTAGGGCTGTACTTTGAAACTTTCACCCTGGAGTCCAGGGAGTAATCACAAGGCTGTCCACTGCATCAGACAATCCATGCGCAGGGGACTGATTAAATCAACTCAATCAATCAAGGATAGGAACCTCCCTGTCAACCAGGATCGACTGTCCCACACGATACAATAGTACAAAAGGCAAGGTGCAGGAAAGTACCTATGGTATGCTCCCTTTTCTGTACAAAAGGAATGAAAGTAACTATATCCATCCATATTAGTTTGAATATGCATAAGAAACTGTGAAAAGACACACAAAATAATCCAAGAAGAGATTATCTTTGTTTTTTAACAATGTGCCTACATTACTTATCTATCCGTCCCAGGGAAAAGAAAAAATAACAAAAAGAACTTTAAAGGCTCTCAACTCTAAAGAAGCTAAAGAAGCCACCGATTCTGACAGCACCCCACCCACAGCATAGGGTGAGCGCCTGCTTGGCCTACTGGGGCTGAGTGCCTTGGTAACAACATATTGGAACTTCTTCCCTTTCTCCTTCAGGTTTTACTGTTTTGAGAAAGAAGGAAAAGCAATTATACAATTACACTATGTCCGTTGAATTCACTTAAAACAATCTCCATTGCATTAAGAATTACATAAGCATTCATTGGCCAAGTTATATTTCCTTTAAATTTCTTTTATTTTTAGAAATCCTGCAAATGCCACATACTCACTTGTTCTCGCAGAGTTTGAATCTCATCCCTTAATTCTGACAGCAAACGATTCTGCTCCTCAGGCAGAAAGTTTCCCCGGCATTCCCTGTGGAGCTTCTCCAGGCGCATGATTTGATCTTCTCGGAATTTCACAATCATTTTATTCGATTGAATAAATTTTTCTTTTTTGAGGGTTAGGTCTTCTAATTGGCTAATCTTTTCCACCAGACACTAAAAAAATTCATAATTTAGTTAGCACAAAAAATAATTCCGCTTCCCTAAAATTTTATAAGCCCCCCAAACACTAAGGCAAAATTAGATTTTTCACAACCTTCTTTTGTTTACTTATCTACTTAGGACCATTTATTTCACTTAGTAAGGCAAGAAAAACCTAAAATATCTCAAATCCACACTATACTAAATTCAGTTTCATACCTTCTTTTCCTGCTCAGATTTCTTAAAAAATAACATTGCCTCTCGGAAGTAGTCCATATAACTAATATTCTCTTTATCTGTAATTGATCCAGTAAGAAAGAAAGGGAAAGGGAAAAAATATTTATTTCTCAAACTTTTAAAACCAAGAAATCAGCAAAAGTAGGCAGCCTTTGATTGACTGCTCCCAGTTAATCTAAAAGAACTAAGACAGTCATCATTAGATGAAATCCATCCACTTCATGGATTTCAAATTAACCCACTCTACACATTAGCTATTCTTTGAAGAAAAATAAGTTTCTCTTTGTTTAGTAATCATCTTTAGACTACATATGGTATGACAATCTTGGGAATGGAGCTAAATGAAATTTATTAGTACTTTTTTCCCCACCATATCTCGCAGAACTCAGTGCCTATGGTATCTGATTACAGACCAAGCACCACAGTCTTGAATTAACCAAAAGGGTAGATAGGAGGAGATACTTATGAGAAATTTGGGTAGGCTTAACGTGTTGTGCCCATCTATCATAGGAGTTTTCCCATACTAATATGGGCTTCCCCAGGATAAAGGACATTTTGTTTGTCTTACCTCTGGTCTGAAAACTTTCTGGTAGTATCTGCCCTGAAGTAAGCTGGGCAAGTTGTTCTTTGAGCCTCTTCACTTCAGCTTGCAGCTGGCTCACATTTCCTTGGGTATCTTCATTTACCACTGCCTTGATTAGGAATTAAAAAACAAAACAAAACAAAACAAAAAAAACATATATTAAAGGAATGCTCTTTGAGGGGTACAGTCCTGTATTACATTTGTTTGTATGATTTGGAGTGGTGAGCACAAAACAAAACTGCACTTCTATCTTGTAGTCAGCAGGCCCAGAACCACAGCGCGCTGGAGTGTAGAAGCTCCTGTTCTCTGTGCCTCCACACCTAGTGCCAAGCTCTAAGCGCCCTCCCCAATCCTCCCCGAGTTGCCACTTACCGCACTGCTTTGCTGACCAGCCCTGGCCACCTTTAAGACCTGGGTATGTTCAGCAGTAACCATTTCCTTCTCCCAGAAGAGGCCAGCCAGCCCCCCACCCCCACCCCCCGCCCCAGAAGAGCAAACACCTCAACAGGTATCATTTCCCCTGTTTCCTCACACACTGGTGAAGAGCCTCGCTGTAAGGGTGCGATTACTGGTAGGGCTGGTCTGAGGCAGAAACAACCTTCTCCAGAAATCCTGGCAGAAGGGGTTGGCTGGACAGCACTATCTGTTCTTTGGGTTTTTTCTCTATCTTGTTGCATTATCTTTTTGGTGCATCGCTTAGCTGCACAGGGGCCTGCACCTAGCCATGCAGGTCTAGGACACCTTTTCTTTTTTTTTTTAACCAGGAGGTCTGGGGGATAGAACTGGGTCTTCCATATGGTACACGGGAGCTCAATTGCTTGAGCCACAGCTGCTTCCACTATCTGTTTTTATACCACACTGCATTTTCTTAAAGAAATGCCTCATTTGAGACAACTTCTAAAAGGTTTAAAAACCCTGCAACATCTACATGGCGGTAGATGCCAAGCATGTCAAAAGTGCCTGGTTCTGCAATAGCCAAGGCTTGGGGGGTGGGGGTGGAAGCCCTGAGAGTGTTCCTGTGGCAGGCCCAGCCTGCCCACTGGAAAATATTTAAATAGTTCATCCTTAAACAAGTCCCAGATATCCTGGCCAGTGGCAATGAGACACTTCCCACTACTGGGCTGTAGCAGGGAGTCTTACCATTGATAGTGACTTCTAGCTTTGTTGGTTTGTGTGTTAAGAAACCATTTCTAGCTGCCTCTGAGAGCCTCATTTCAAGGCACTCCTGTATATTCTGACATCATTGTCACATCAATCAGTGATATCATAATTGTAATTATCACTGCAGTTCTCTACTCTTCAAAGACCAAAAGTAAGTTTTCAGAAATAGGACCAGGAAGCAGTAAAGATATTTTTTTCTCATCACATTACAAATACCCCACTAGAGATCAAAATCCAAGGAAATAAAATGAATGACTAGACCTAAACTCTTTTGATTTACCAGGTTTGGCCACAGGAGATATGAAGTTAAAAAGAACCTAGTCTGGAAAACAGATATGGCTCAACCAGTTGGGTGGAGGCCCCAAGTTTGGGTTCTAGTTCTTCCTAAAGAAGACAAGCAGATGCCACAAGCCAGCAGACACTGCAGCCCATGGGGAGTGATGTGACTCAGGCCTTTGGGCACTTGCCTCCCATGTGGGAGGTCCCAGGTTTGGTTCCTGGTGCCTCCTGAAGAAGGCGAGGAAATAATAAGCAGGCAGATGAGAGAACCATCTGGGGGAGGGGGAATAAATAAAAATACATATATAAATAAAATAAATCTTAAAAAAAAAAAAAAAGAACCTAGTCCTCTTAAACATAGTATGTGACTACCTCAGAGATTGAAGAGACTGCTCTAGCTGAAGGAAAGGGTGACAGGGAAGGGACAACATGAATCTCTTCCCTCTCATGTTGATCAAATGATAGATGATGATGGAAATCTACTTTTCAGTTAAGAATGATTGATTTCCCCCTCGAAGGAAAGGAAATTACCAATTTATAACACTATGATTCTTTTGTCTGGAACCAAAGTGATCTCCAATCTCTCCAAAACAAGTAGTGGACTATTTGTTTTGACACTCTACAGCAGGAGTTGGCGAACCATTGCCCATGGACCCAATTCAACCCACTATCTGTTTTTGTAAGTAAAGTTTTATTGGAACAGAGCCATGCCCATTTGCTTGAGTATGTCTAAGGCTGCTTTCACACTCTGAGTAGTTGGGACAATGACCATCTGGTCTAAGAAGCATAAAATATTTACCATCTTACCCTTCAGAAGAAGAGTTTGCTGACCCCAGTGTATTCCAACAGCAAGGAAGTGTTGTGTACAAAAAGTAAAATAGGGATTCCTTAGAGTTGAAGATAAGTTGAAAGATAAGCTTTGTCCATGTTATTGTAATATCTGCAGAGCATAACCCTCCACCAAACACATATACACAGACCTAGATTCTGCTAGCATGGTTAAGGCAAGCAAATTCAGCCTGCAAACCAATTTCAGAAGAAAAACTTTGACTTCCCTTAGGAAAAAAGGAACTTAGTTAGACAACTGCCACCATAAGATCTAACCTGGCTCTTAAATTCTATCCATGATACCAAGGGCTAGGAAGGTGAAATGGGAATCTTCCTTAAAGTTAAGCTTTCAGAGAATAATAATGAAAAGCTAATGTTAGTATTAGGGCAATCATAAAAATAGGATACTGCAAGCTTAAGTAGCTTTCAAATTTACTTAACAAAGCATACTTAGAAGAATTTTACCTTGTTTTTAATCAGCTTGGCTCTTTGAGCAAAGTTAAGCGTTGATAGGGTTTCTCCAAAACACCTGGATCCAGGATGAACATTTGCAATTATAGCTGTTTTGGCATTACCTCCAAGGGAATCCTGTTTAGTGCCAAGAAAAGCATACATTTCCAGGTGAGAAATAACAAGACCTTTTTTAAGCAAGGAAAAATGCATATTTCTTGGCAGTAAGCCTGAAGAACTGTCGCACCGTTAACTATAGTGAGCATAACCAAAACAAAGGGCCAAGGCACCCAGCGATCTACTTTACCCGCAGCAAGAAGGTAAGCTTGGAATCTCTGTAGCAAACATGTCTCTGTTTCCCGTTACCCACATCGACAAGTGCAGTAATCACTTGACCCAGGCAGCTTAGTGATCGGTTTATGTTACCTGCTTCCTAAGGCATTGGGGAAAAAGAACAAATATTTAGGAGCACTGGCTACTTTTTGGTATTTTGCCTTAAAAGTTTAATTCTGTGAAGTTTAATAAAATCCCTTTGAAACAGTGGTTTAGGGAAAGAATAAAAATGTCTGCGTTAAATATGTTACAGTGGATTTTTACAATAGGTATATAGTAAATCTGCAGAGGCAGGAAAACAGAAAAAAGAGAAAAAGAATGGAAAATATAAAATAAAAATGCAGAGTTGCTCCTATCTGTTACTGTTCAAAGAGCAGCACAGCGGTTAAAGAGCACTTGTCTATGGAGCTGCACTACATCAGCTCTCCCATTATGAGCTATAGGCCTGTGACAATTTTCTTTAGTTGTAAAATAGCAAGGTTGGAGCTGGCCCAAGCGCAGTTGATGAGCACACGAAGTGCCGTGCCACACAGGGGTGTCCCCTGTGTAGGGGAGCCCCACATGAAAGGAGTGCACCCCGTAAGGAGAGCCACCCAGTGCGAAAAAAGTGCAGCCTGCCCAGGTGTGGCACTGCACACACGGAGAGTTAACACAGCAAGATGACGCAACAAAAAGAGACACAGATTCCTGCTGCTGTTGATAAGAATCCAAGTGGACACAGAACACACACAGTGAATGGACACAGAGAGCACACAATGCAGGTGGGGGAGAGGAAAAGGGGAGGAAAATAAATAAAAAATAAATCTTAAAAAAAAAAAAATAGCGAGATGATAACTACTTCCCAGATTTGTCAGATGAGTTAAACGAGTTGACATATGCAAAGTACTTAGAACAGGTACAATATATGTCCTATTATAAACATATGCTATTATTATAGTGCTTCATATTTCAATTGAAGAACAAACTCAAATACTCACTTATTGGCAAAAATAGGTCTCTCCACCATCCCTGTCTCCTTTCCCTTGATCTCCATACATCCTACACTATAGAATCTACATGTATTTTATTGGCAATATGCATCACAGGTCATTATGTAGTGGCAATGCATATGTAGAACCTCTGGTCCCTGCTAATGCCTTAGTCAAGGACTAGGTCCTAAACTCTTCATCCCAGAAATAAGAAGCAGCATAACTGGTCTCCTTTTTCTTTAGGATCTCCCCTTTGGAATCTGGCATTGGTAGGCCAGATGGCAGATTTTATAATACAGGCTTACTTTATGAAATCACTCACCCACTCAAAACTTTTAAGTTTTTCCAAGTGTTTGGAAAGCTGAGTGCAAACTTGGCCTTGCACACCTGGTCCGCAGTGATCTGAGTCTACCCGCTTATCTAACCCCAGCCCATGCACTGGGTCCATGCTGGGTCCATGCTGAAATGCCATCATGAGTCTGCATCCACAGTAACCCTGGAGATGTCCCCCAGGCAGACAAGTATTCCCTGCTCCTCTCTCCCTACCCAAATTCTTTTCCCTTTGAGACCACTGCTCAAGAACTACTTGAGCAGTCTAAGCCACAGCCTCTTCCTCTTCCACCTGCCACCTATACCATTACCTCTTCCAGCATGAATTCGAACATTCCTGCTACTGACAGGTTTGTCTGTCCCGTTCTACATATATTTACTAACTCACTATATAACAAAACGCTCTGTTCCTGCAGGTGGGAACAATTTCCTACTCCTCTGTAGCCTTCACAAAACTTAGTTTGAATTCACTCTCAAGTTGAATTGAAGACCGTAATTTTATTCTTACCTTCAACCTCATCCCTTCCGCATGGGTATCTTTTTGCCTTTCTGATCCTGCTAAATCCACCAGATTGAGTAGGGAGGTCCGTATATTCACAGCCTCATTGCTTTTCTCCATTGACTCTATAGTAATCGTAAAGACTGCATGAGACCTAGAGGATTCTCTATTCATTGATGTCGATGCCACGCGTCTGTTTCTCCATCCTCCAGACAACACCTAGCAAATGGGAAACATATTAAAAGCGACAAAGTACTTTTAAGACATGAAATAAGCACTTGAGAATCACTTGTTTTAATGAGAAAAATAGTGAAATAGAGTTAATTATCTATGTGCACAATGTTATACAAAGTATATAGCCCCTCTAAAATGGGTGGGAAACTATGGCCTTGCCAAGGTTATCTAGCTGTTTAAGTGAAATCATATTATGGTTTATTATGGTATATTGTGGTACACACCAGCCATCAAAATCATTAGTAAGAAATTGATAAAAGGTGGTGAGAAAGCACGTTGGTCCATCAGGGAACATCCTCAAATTATTTTCCTTCCTCTGGCTCTTTCTGTTTCCTCTCCATGTTATAGAAAGAAAAGGAAAAGGAAATCAGAAGGCTTAGGATCTACAACTGATTTTGCCACTCTCTATTTGTGCTAACTTAAAACAAATTACAAAATCTCTCTGAATCTCTTTTTTTTTTTTAGGAGGTACTGGGGATTGAACCTGGGACCGCAAACACAGGAAACAGATGCTCAACCATTGAGCTACATATGATCCCTCTCTGAACATCTTTCTTTACCTGCTCAATGAAAAACCTGAACAAAGTAAATCTCTAAACTACCTTGCAGTCAAAATTTTGTTAGCTCTTTGTTCTACAACGATTTATTTTTCCTATCCCTTCCCCATGGAGACAAGATACATGAAGGGTTCTGACTGCAGGCTCCAGAATCAGATGAACATGAGCTCAAACCCTGGCTTCCTCATTTATTAGCTGCATGGTCTAGAACCAGTTTAAACTTTTCAAGGCTCAGTCACCATATCTATAAAATGAGAATATGGGTACCTATCCCATAGGGAAAAACATCTCAAACTATAATATTTGCTGAATCACCTGGACAGCTTGTTAAAATGCAGATTCTGATAGAGAGGGTCTGAGGTAAGACCTGAGATTCTGTATGAGAGAGATTTTTTTAAGTATCTGGTAAGATTTTAATATGCAGAATATATAAAGAACTCCTACATCCAACAAAACACAAACAGCTCAATTAAAAAATGGGCTAAGTATCTGAAAAGATATTGCTCCAAAAAAGATATTTAAATGGCCAATAAGTATATGAAAAGATGCTGAACATCCTGAGACATTAGAGAAATGCAAATTAAAATCCAAATGAGATACCATATCATACCTACTAGAATGGTTATATTATTATTATTTTTTAAACTGAAAATAAGTCTTAGTGAGGTTTCAGAGAAATAGAAACACTCATACATTGTTGGTGGCAATGAAAGCAGACACTATGGAAAACAGTTTGTGGTTCTCAAAAAATTAAACATAGAATTATCATATGACCCAGCAGTTCCACTCCTAGATTTATACTCAAAAGAACTGATAATAGGGACTCAGATATTTGTACACCAATGTTCAACTGCAGGATTATTTGCAATAGTCAAAAGCTGGAAGCAACCTAAATATCCATCAACAGATGAATGGATAAACAAAATGTGGTATAGTCATACAATGAAATACCATGGATCCCTAAAAAGAAGTGAAGTGCTGGCACATGCTACAACATGGATAACCATGAAGACATCATGCTGAGTGAAATAAGCCACACACAAAAGTACAAATATTATATGATCTCACTGACATGAAACAATGAGCATAACCAGAGACAAAAAGCAGAGTGGTCACCAGGGGAGGGAGGAGGGACAGTGGAGAATTATTGCTAATTGAGTGTAAGATTTGGTTTCAGATGATGAAAAGTCTAGAAATAGACAGTGGTTCAAGTTATATAGTATTGTCAAAGTACTTAATGTCAAAGAATTATCCACTTAAGTAGGGTAAACTGATTTTAACACTATGGGTATTATACCACAATAAGAAATTATTAAGAAACTAAAGGATTGATTCACTTTTTATAGTTTGTTTTTTAAATTTATTATATAAACATGGATATGACATATAAATTTTTAAAATATGCAAAAATAATATATAGTTCATGGTTATACATATAAGTAAAAATATAAAAATGATTTGCAAGGATACTCAGTATATTCGTAATTTTTTAAATCTCAAAGATGGTGCAAAAAGAGAACTACAATGTTTTCTGTATTGTTCAGGTATTTTTTTAAATAAAAGACTTGTCACAAATATGACAAAATGTTACCAGCTGTCATTTCTCAGTACTGGGTACACAAGTGCTTGTCTGTACTTTGCACCTTTTAAAAATTTTTTTCAAAATAAAAATTACAATTAAAAAATAGTGCAAGAAAATGATGACACTGTGCTAAGGATACGGGGACAAAGAACAGCACCCAGGTAGTAGGCTAGTATTGGTGATACTAGGGTATAACATTGCCTAATGGGTTCCTATCAGTTCACTGGAAACTTATGCTTAGTAACCTACAGGCATGTGTCAATGTTTTGTATATATCAAATATTACACACAATAAAAAGTGCTTCAAATCAACTGGACATTGAAACCAGAAAGATGGTGGTGGAGTAAGGAGCTCCTAGAGCCAGCTCCTGCTACAGGGCAGTCAGCAAACACCTGGAGCTAACTGAAGCACCTGTTTGGGGGCTCCAGGAGTCCAGAAAAGCATCCTGAAACGACCTTGGGGGAGTGGAAGGAGGTTGCCCATCTGCAGAGAAGACTCGCAAGCAGAGGCTCCACGCCATGGAGGCCAGTGCCTGTCCTCCACTGGAGGCACAAGCCGCTTCGGGAGCTATTCTGTGGCTGGGATTGAAAGCTCCACTTCCCCAAAATGGGGGAGAAAGAGACAGTTGGGCACCAATTTCAGCTATGATGAGGAAATTCAGAGGGCTGCAGTATGATCCTGAGAACAGCTAAGGTTTGAGCCTGTCCAGGTCAGAAAGAGGCTGGGAGCTGTCATCTGAACTCCGCATCTGGCATAAGGGGAAGTGGGCGGACTGAGGATCCCAGTGCTGGTGGGGACCGGCTTCCTCCCATACAGATCAAATTGCAGCTCTAGCCTAGGCCCCAGTGCCACCTCCAGCAGGGAGGAAGCTGTGGGGACCTGCGCCAGCCTCTCCAGGAAATTACCAGCCAAGCCACGGAGGCTGGTGATTGTCCTACTCTGGCAGCACAAGCCGCCCCAGGAGCTGCTCTGTGACGGGAATTGGAAGCTCCATTTCCCAGAAACAGGGGAGGAGGAGATGGTTGGCTGCTGATTTCAGCTACTAATTGGGAGAGGGCTGGGAACAGCTGGGGTGAGAACCAGCCCAAGTCAGGAAGAGGCCAGTAGCCACCATTCTGATTCCACCCTCAGGGTGAGGGGAAGCCGGGCTGACAGCTTCTTACAGGCAGATCAGCCTGCAGCCCACCTAGGCTTCAGCCCCGCCTCTGGCAGGGAGGAGGCTGAGGAGCCCTGCACCAGCCTATACAGGTAACTGCAGGGAACTTTGGCTGGCATAGACTGAAAACCAGAAGTCTACCAGGGCAACTGCGGTCATCTTATGACCTGCACTGCATAGATTGCTGCCCACACCTGCAGCTTCATCCCTGCCCCGGTGGGGGAGAAAGGGATGTGAAGTTCCATCAGTCTCTCTGGGCAACTACAGTCTAGGCCTGCCCGTGGATTATTCCACATAGCTGTGACTCTGTCCCTACCCCTGGCAAAGGAGAAAGTTGGAAGAAGCTTCATTGGTCCCTGGCATGATGAGGGCAGTTTGAGCCTCCAGCTTATAGCACCAACTACATACTTGGCTCCAAATGCATAACCAGGAAGGGAGAAATGATAGGAAGCCCTAAACTAGAGAGAAAAACTACATTCAGAAAAAATACTCTAGTAAACCTGATGCGAAGACACCAACAAAAAATTACAATCCACACCAAGAAACAGAAAGCTATGGCCCAGTTAAAGAACAAGATAAGCCTCCAGATGATATAAAGGAATTGAGACAACTAATTATAGATGTTCAAACAAATCTCCTTAATAAATTCAATGAGATGGCTAAAGAGATTAAGGATATTAAGAAGACATTGGATGGGCACAAAGAAGAATTTGAAAGCATACATAGAAAAATAGCAGATTTTATGGGAATGAAAGGTGCAATCAATGAAATTTAAAAAACATTGGAATCAAATAATAGCAGATTTGAGGAGGCAGAAAAAAGAATTGGTAAGCTTGAAGAAATGGCCTCTGAAAGTGAACATACAAAAGAAGAGATGAAGAATGGAAAAAATTGAACCAAGTCTCAGAGAACTAAATGACAGCAAAAGGAGTGCAAACATACGTGTCATGGGTGTCCCAGAAAGAGAAGCGAAAAGGGGCAGAAGGAATATTTAAAGAAATTATGGTAGAAAATTTCCCAACCTTATTGAAGGACATAGATAACCCTGTCCAAGAAGCACAACATACTCCCATCTGAAAAAATCCAAATAGACCAACTCCAAGACACATACTCATCAGAATGTCAAAGGCCAAAGACAAAAACAGAATTCTGAGAACAGCAAGAGAAAAGCAAAGCATAACATATAAGGGATACCCAATAAGATAAAGTGCCAATTTCTCACCAGAAACCACGGAGGCAAGAAGACAGTGGTCTGATATATTTAAGATACTACAAGAGAAAAACTGCAAGGCAAGAATCTTATATCCAGCAAGACTGTCTCTCAAAAATTAGGGCAAAATTAGAATATTCAGGGAAGCGGACTTGGCCCAATGGATAGGGCGTCCACCTACCACAGGGGAGGTCCGCAGTTCAAACCCCGGGCCTCTTTGACCCGTGTGGAGCTGGCCCATGTGCAGTGCTGATGCGCACAAGGAGTGCCATGCCAAACAGGGGTGTCCCCCATGTAGGGGAGCCCCACATGCAAGGAGTACACCCTGTAAGGAGAGCTGCCCAGTGTGAAAGAAAGTGCAGCCTGCCCAAGAATGGCACCGCACACACAGAGAGCTGACACAGCAAGACGATGCAACAAAAAAAAACACACAGATTCCCGGTGCCGCTAATAAGGATAGAAGCGGTCACAGAAGCACACACAGCGAATGGACACAGAGAGCAGACAACTGGGGGAGGGAGGGGGAGCAGAGAGAAATAAATAAAAAATAAATCTTAAAAAAAAAAAAAGAATATTCACAGATAAACAGAAACTGAGAGAATTTCTAAACAAGAGACCAGATTTTCAGATAATACTAAAGGGTGTGCTAGAGCCTGAAAAGAAAAGACAGGAGAGAGGGGCCTGGAAGAGAGTCTAGAAATGAAGATTATATCAATAAAAGTAACTACAAGTGTCAAAAGAATGGTGAAAATAAAATATGACAGATAAAATCAACTGGACAAGTCAGATTACATAAAAATATGAGAATATTTTTGTAAAGTGCTGTTAAGGGATTCTTTTTTTTTTTTTTTTTTTAAGATTTATTTTTATTTAATTCCCCTCCCCTCCCCCGGTTGTCTGTTTTCTGTGTCTTTTTGCTGCATCTTGTTTCTTTGTCCGCTTCTGTTGTCTGTTGTCTGTTGCGTCAGCGGCACGGGAAGTGTGGGCGGCGCCATTCCTCGGCAGGCTGCTCCCTCCTTTGCACTGGGCGGCTCTCCTTATGGGTGCACTCGTTGCGCGTGGGGCTCCCCTACGCGGGGGACACCCCTGTGTGGTACGGCACTCCTTGCGCGCATCAGCACTGCGCATGGCCAGCTCCACACGGGTCAAGGAGGCCCGGGCCTTGAACCGCGGGCCTCCCATGTGGTAGACGGACGCCCTAACCACTGGGCCAAAGTCCGTTTCCCTGTCCTACGCTGAATGCTCACAATCTGGCTTTTGACACTAGTAGTGCTTTTGAAACCTAACAAGCAAGCAAGGGTAGAAAATAAGCAGAACAGAACAGCTAGCTGGTTTAAAGACCAGAGTTCCCTAGGAGTCCCTCAGACAGGCAGTCCCCAGGAGGAATCACTAAAGAGATACACACACTGATAGAACTGCCCCTAGCAACCTGCAGGATGGTTTTTAAACCTCCTGATTTGAATGAATAGCACAAAAATAAGTGCAAAATCAACAGGCTCAAAGTTCTATTTCAGCTAAGTGGAGCGGTATAAAACCTGCCATATTCTTTGTTCTTTCCTTCTCATAAGCATTCTTCTTTTTAAAAATTTTTATTTTTTTTAAAAGATACATAGATCACACAAAATGTTACATTAAAAAATATAAGAGGGAAGTGGATGTGGCTCAACTGATAGAGTGTCCACCTACCATATAGGAGGTCCAGGGTTTGAACCCAGGCCTCCTTGCCCATGTGGTGATGTGGCCCACGTGCAATGCTGATGTGTGCATGGAGTGCTGTGCCACTCAGGGGTGTCCCCTGCTTAGGGAAGCCCCACATGCAAGGAGTGCGCCCCTCAAGGAGAGCTGCCCTGCACAAAAAAAGCATAGCCTGCCCAGGAGAGGCGCCACACACACAGCGAGCTGATGCAGCGAGATGACGCAACAAAAAATAAGAGACACAGATTCCTAGTGCCGCCGAGAATGCAAGCGCACACAGAAGAACACGAGAGAGCAGACAATGGTGTGGGGGAAGGGAGAGAAATAAATAAAAGAAATCTTAAAAAAAAAAATATATATATATATATATATATATATATATATATAAGGTTCCCATATACCCCACTCCCCACGTTCCCCACTCCTCCTACATTGACAACTTCTTTCATTAGTGTGATACATTCATTACATTTGATGAGTACATTTTGGAGCATTGCTACACAGGAGAGTAAGGTTGTGAGCCAATGCCCACAGAGACAAAATCTATGATAAAGTGGATGTAAGTAATTGTACAGTGAAGGGATAAGATGGGGGCATAGGGAAACTACTGGGTTGGGCTTTGCAGGCTTGAGGGGGGCTAGGGATGGGAGGATGGGTTAGATGGTCCAAGGAATTGGGGGGAGGGTTGAGGGGAGCAAGTGAACATGGGAGATGGTCGGGTATGTGGTTCAAAGTATAACGTTGAGAAAACTCCTTAGAAAACATAAGGAAGGGTGACTCATGAGCAAATATTTTTGACACCTCATTTCTTGAGCCAGGTGCTTTCACAGCATGCCACATTACCTAACCATCAAATAGCTCAGGGCAGGGTACCTGATAGACTTCAGCAGCCGAGGTTACCACCTGCTCCACTGCACCAACAACGAAGACTCCCTTCTTGATATGCTCCCTTAAATACAGCCCAGCTGATGCAGAGTCCAGAAGGTCATATATTTGCTCATTGTAGATTTCAATAAAGGAACATTTACAAAGGAAACTCTTTCCAGCTCCAGCCTGTAAGAGAAGTCTAACTTAGATGGACTGTTTTCATCATCATCCAACAAATTATACGGCATTGTTTCATCCCTGTTTTTCTTGAGAACTAATCTCTCTTTCATTTGAGTTACACAATAATTTTCCCACAATATTGCCTTTAAACACAATATAAGACACCTCAAAATCAGTTAAAAATACTCAGATAACTAGTTTCAATACATCATCACATTTTAAGCAGAGTCAGACTGTGGTCCCAGGAGCCCTAGGGGTTTCCTGAGGTGCCTTGGAACCAACACAGGGTGATGGGAATCCAGCAGCGGAGCTGGCCATCCAGGGAGCCAACGACAGAGGGAGGCCACAGCCCCAGGTCAACAAAGCCCCACCCACGTGGAGCAAGGTGATCACCGGCAGGTGTGGCAGGTGCTGCAAAGGAGGTAAGGATGCATCCAGCACTGTTGAATGTCATGAGGACCAAGGGACACCTGCAGTCTTCTGTGAGCCAGTACAGTTAGGGGTGGGGCTTGAGATTTTCTTCAGACTTTCTCTCTTGCAAAATCTGACAGCCTAAGAAGCAGTACTTTAGTCTTTTAAATAAGCAATCTGGGTTAAAGGATGATACAATTTATATAATTTAGAAACCCAATTAAAATTGAACACTAAAAAGCCCTTAATTTTATCTTAAGCACTATTTTTTTTTTTTTTAAAGATTTATTTATTTATTTAATTTCCCCCCCTCCCCTGGTTGTCTGTTCTTGGTGTCTATTTGCTGCGTCTTGTTTCTTTGTCCGCTTCTGTTGTCGTCAGCGGCACGGGAAGTGTGGGCGGCGCCATTCCTTGGCAGGCTGCTCTTTCATTTCACGCTGGGCGGCTTTTCCTCTCGGGCGCACTCCTTGCGCGTGGGGCTCCCCCACGCGGGGGACACCCTTGCGTGGCACTGCACTCCTTGCGTGCATCAGCACTGCACATGGCCAGTTCCACACGGGTCAAGGAGGCCCGGGGTTTGAACCGCGGACCTCCCATATGGTAGACGGACGCCCTAACCACTGGGCCAAAGTCCGTTTCCCTTAAGCACTATTTTTGAATACCACATTAGCCTATACACATTGTAGATACCACCACACCGTTTTATATATTATGAGCTAATTATTAATAACTGACTCTTTAAAACCAGACATTTCATAGAACCATTTCATTTTGACAGTAAGTTTTACCTTCTCTTTTTCACGATCAATTAGGAAAAACAAATATTCAAAACTCCGTGGGATTACTCCTCTCAGGTTATGAGAAAATTGATCAGATTCAGATGGTCCTGAAAAAGTTAAAAAAAAAAAAAAAACTGTTCATTTTTATTCTATTATAGGAGTCCTTTAAAATGGCAACACCAAAAGGCCTTTTGTACAGAAATGGGTTGAAACACTGTATAATCAGTTTCCTCCTGGTGTTCTAAAACTGGTTAAATTTAGTCTGTGAACGATACCAGAGTAGAACCTGCCTATCAATGGGAATGATGAAAAGTCACTGAATAGACCCCAATCAATTTTAAGTAGCTGTTGTTTGATAAACAAAACTACCCATCTAGGTATCAAATTTGAAAATATTTCTATTGCCAAGTACCTGGATGAACAGTAATACCAAGTAATTGTACCTTATTTATTGCATATCACTGCATGTGACATCTAGTCCCAATTGGCAGAAGCAATTTAAAGGAGGTTGACCTGTGTTCCAGGCTAAAGACCCACCCTGGCTGAGTCACCACAGGCTGGTCACCTAATCTCTCAAGCCTCAAGTTCTCAACCATAAAATGGGGATAATAATAATAACTACCTCACAGGGCTTTTGGAAAGGATTAACTGAGCATATAAAGATAAAGTACTTAGAGTAGTGCTTTAAAAACACATCAAATACTAAAATTTAGCATTCACTGGTATCTTTATCTTAATTTGAAATTAAAAGCCAAGCTGGGGGAAGCAGATTTGGCTCAACAGATAAAGCGTCTACCTACCACATGGGAGGTCCAGAGTTCAAACCCAGGGCCTCCAGACCTGTGTGATTAGCTGGCCCACGCACAGTGCTGATGCGTGCAAGGAGTGCTGTGTCACACAGGGGTGTCCCCTGTGTAGGGGAGCCCCATGCAGAAGGAGTACGCCCTGTAAGGAGAGCCACCCAGCGCGAGAAAAGTGCAGCCTGCCCAGGAGCAGCACCACACACGGAGAGCTGACACAGCAAAATGATGCAACAAAAAAAGACAAAGATTCCTGGTGCCGCCGACAAGAATACAAGTGGACATGGAAGAACACACAGCGAATGGACACAGAGAGCAGACAACTGGGGGGGGCGGGGAAGGGAAGAAAAACAAATAAAAAATAAATCTTAAAAAAAAAAAAAAAAGCCAAGCTGGTAAGTCAGACAAAATTTCCATGCAGATAGACAAATGCAGAGTAGGTCTATCTCTACTGCATTAAATTGGGGGAAGGTATGTAAATAGAAGGATTTTAGAGAATATTAATTCAAGCTATAACTATATTTACCTGAAAAAAATACAACTAGAAAAGATCTATAAGTCACTATAAATAATGATTAAATACACCATAGAGACCAAAGGAACTAACAAAATGCTGGGTAATCTCAAGAAAGGTACTGAGAATAAACTTTAAAATATTATAGGTTTGGGAAGCGGATGTAGCTCAAGTGATAGAGCTTCCGCCTACCATATGGGAGGACCCGAGTTCGATCCTTGGGGCCTCCTGGTGAAAAAGAAGAGAGAGTGCCCACATGGTGAGTCAGTGCCCACACGAGTACCCATGTGGTGGGCCAGTGCCCGTGTAAGCGAGTCACGCAGCAAGATGATGACACATCAAAAGGGAGACAAGGAGACAGTCAAGGTGAAGAAGCACAGCAGAAACCAGGAGCTGAGGTGGCACAATTGACAGGGAACCTCTCTCCACATCAGAGTCTCCAGGATCGAATCCCGGTAAATCCTAGGAGAGAAAATGAGAAGAGAAGACAACACAGCCAGCAAAAATAGCAGGGCCGGAGGAAGGGAAGGAGGGAAAATAAATAAATCTTCAGAAAAATAAAAATTATAGGTTTATCCTTGGCTAGAATATTTTAAATGGCCCTTGTAAACTGTCCTTTTTACAAATACATATAGGTAGAAAAATGCAAATAAATTAACAAAACAATACAGATAGAATACACAGATAATTTTATGTCATTTCCTACTGAATATTAAACAAAATATTTAGTCTACTGTAGAAGCTCTGAATCCTGCTCTACTCTAGCCCCTCCTACTGTCCTTATTTCATTCAGTTGCTCAAGTAATCCATTTAATTGTAAATCAGAGCATATAATTCCTTTAAAAAAGAAAAAAATAAAAAAACCTCTCCCAAGGATTTCACATTATACTGATAATAAAATTTAAAATCCTCACTAGGGACTCTAACACCCTACATGGCCCAGCCCAGGCTACAGCTCTGACTTCCCTGCTCACTAGTCCCCCATCCTGGAAAACTGCAATCCAGCCACCAGTCTTCTTGTAGTCACGAAAGCTTGAGCGTGCTCCCAGCTTGGGGCGTGTACACTGCCGCCTCTCTTCCTGGAAGTCTTCTCCAGGATGCTCTCCAGATTCACTCTCCTCAGATGCTACCTCCTGAGAGGCCTTTCCTAACCTGTCTAGCTATTCTCCATTCCCTTACACTGTTTTCTTTTTCCTCTTATCACCTCTGGTGTAATTATTAGAGGAGAATATAAGCTCCATGTGAGCCGGGACATTTCCTAGTACTCAAATAGACCACCACTGCCTTCCAAAGTGCCTGGCATATTGTAGCGCTCAAATATTTGTTGTTTTAACCTCAGAACGGGGGAAGATCTTTCTTACAACTCACAATTTAGAAACCATTAAAAAAAAAAAAAAAACCAAACCTGAAATTTGACAATAATAAAATAAACTTCAACATAAGGGGAAAAAAGTTAAGTACACTCAAAGACAAAAAAAAAAAACATAGATAAAATTCAGTAACCTAAAATCATAGAAAAATGGTTCATTTCTATTATATAAAGAATTTCCACAAATCCCTAAGAAAAAAACAACCTAATTTTGAAAATGAGAAAAAAACTTGAATGGAATTTCAAAGAGGCTATTCAAATGTCCAGTAATCATATGAAAGGAATTCAGTTGTCATTAGACATCAGAGAAGTACAAATAAAACATACAATGAGGGGGAGTGGATGTGGCTCAAGCAGTCAGTTAAGCGCCTGCTTCCCACACAGGAGAGCCTAGGTTCCGACCTCTGTGTCTCCTAAAAACAAAAACAAACAACAAGCAAACAAACGAGCTGATGTGGCTCAGTGGTTGAGCACAAGCTTCACACATACGAGGGTACTGGCACCTCAAAAAAAACAAAAGGAAACAAAAAAAAAACAACAACATACAGTGAGAAAACACTACACATAATCCAGAATGGCTAAAAATTGGAGAACTGATAATACCAAGTATGGATGAAGATGTGGAGCAACTGACACTTCCATATACTTCTAGAATAATCACTTTGGAAAACTGTTTTGACAGTATCTACTAAAGATGGATATACTCATTATACTATATTATTATATTACACCATATAATCTGAGCAATTTCACTCCTAGGTATATATCCAACAGAAATGAGCTTCCAAAGACATGTAGAAAGATACAAGAAAAAAATGCTCATTGTAGTATTATTTATAGGGTCTAAGACTGGAAATAATCCAAATGTCCATGAATAGTAGAATAGAAATTTTGTAGTATACTCATTTATACAATAGCATATGACACAGCAGTGGAAATAAACTAATACTACATGCAACAATATGCATAAATCTTATATACGATGTTGAGAAAAGGAAGCCAGACACGAAAGAGTACATACTACATAATTTCATTTGTAGGAAGTTCAAGAACAAGCAAACCAATGATAATAGTAATAGAAATCAGAGCAAAGGCTACTTCAGGAAACAGGATGGGAATAATTACTGACTAGGAATCTTGATCTGAATAGTACTACACAGCTTTACTAATATGTAAAAGTTCATTAAACCCGATTATAAAAATGGTGACTGTGCACCTCCTCTGTGCTAAGCACTGAGCTGGTGAAGAGTTAAAAACACTATTAATACATGGACTTTGCTGTCAAGGAACTTGCAATCTGGCAGAAGTGAAGGGAATAAGCCTTGTATAAAATATCATGTATAAAAATTATGCCTTCCCAAGAAATGTATCTTAGCACCATCATCAGGAAAAGACTTGATTAAGACCAGAAACCAGAAAATGTTAACATTTAATTTACTTACCCATCATAGTAAATGTTTTTCCTGAGCCAGTCTGTCCACTGGAAAAAAAAGTGTTTTACATATTATTTTTAAATATAAAATCTAGAAAACTACAGTCCTATTTTTAAATGGTCCAATTTCCCCAAAATTAGCTTACAATCTTTCTTTTCTTAAATTATGTGAAATAAAAAGTAAATGAGGGAAGCGGTTATGGCTCAAGTGATAGAGAATCCGCCTACTATATAGGAGGTCCAGGGTTCAGTACCCACAGCCTTCTGACCCTTCTGATGAGCTGGCCCATGTGCAGGGCAGCCACGTGCAAGGAGTGCCGTGCCATGCAAGTGTATCCCTACATAGGGGAGCCCCATGCGCAATGAATGCACCCTGTGAGGAGAGCTGCTCCATGTGAAAAAAGCACAGACCGCCCAGGAGTGGCGCCGCACACACGGAGAGCTGAAGAAGCAAGATGACACAACAAAAAAAGTGAGTCTCCTGGTGTCACATAACAAGAATGCAAGCGGACACAGGAGAACACGCAGCAAATGGACACAGCAGACAATGCGGGGAAAGGGGAGAGAAATAAATGAAATAAATCTTAAAAAAAAAAATAGTAGGAAAGCGGACTTGGCCCAATGGATAGGGCATCCGCCTGCCCCATGGGAGGTCCATGGTTCAAACCCCAGGCCTCCTTGACCTGTGTGGAAATGGCCCATGCGCAGTGCTGATGCGTGCAAGGAGTACACTGCCACGCAGGGGTGTCCCCCACTTAGGGGAGCCCCATGTGCAAAGAGTGCGCCCCGTAAGGAGAGCCGCCCAGTGCGAAAGAAAGTGTAGCCTGCCCAAGAATGGCGATGAACACATGGAGAACTGCACAACAAGATGACACAACAGAAAGAAATACAGATTCCTGGTGCCGCTGATAAGGATACAAGTGGTCACCGAAGAACACACAGCACATGGACACAGAGAGCAGACAACTGGGGGAGTCGCGCGGGGAAGAGGAGAGAAATAAATAAATGATCGGGGAACGGATGTAGCTCAAGTGGTTGAGCGCCTGATTCCCATAGACAAGATTCTGAGTTCAATCCCAGGTACCTCCTAAAAAAAAAAGTAAATGACCACCTTCTTTCTCTCCAATCTGACTCCAAGAGTTAACTACTTTAATTGTCAATGAATGCTACCAAATTATACAAACACAGCCCTAAGAGTTTCATTTAATTATGATTTACAAAAACCGGGATCGCACTCTTCATACTATTCTACAACTTTGTTTTACCCTTAATTTTATCTCAGACATCTTTCTAAGTCAATAGAGATGGCTTCATTTTGTTTGTTTGTTTAAAGATTTATTTACTTTATTAGTTTTATTAAACCTCCCCCCACGCCCAGATGTTTTCTCGTCTGTTTGCTCTCCTTCTCCAGGAGGCACTGGAACTGAACCTGGGACCTCCCACATGAGAGGCGAGTGCCCAACGGCCTGAGTCACACCCACTCTCCTCAGGCTGCAGTGCCTGCTGGCTTGAGGCGTCTGCTCGTTGCCGCAGTGTAGCGTCTAGCTCCTTGCGGTGGGGTGTGGGTGTCTAGCTCATTGAGGCTGGCATGGTGTCAGCTTATCTTCTTTATGAGGCACTGGGACCTGAACCCATCGTCTCCTATGTGGTAGGCAGATGCCCAACTGGTTGAGCTCCCCGCTCCTTTTCCCCCAATTTTTATATCAAATTGGAAATTTTATTTTTAATGCTAAAACTGAAGACTGGCGAAGGTGCAGAGAAAGGAAGCCTGTCAACTGGTACCATCCTTCTGGAGGTGATCGTGAGATTCAGGGATTCCCTACTAGTGACCGGGAAGTCCAAGGCACAGGTCTTCCCCTAGCGCCTGCAGGAGCTTCATTATTTCAACAGCTACATAGTATCCTACAGATGTATGGGGCTCTATGTAACCACAACCAACCGGACTTTGTTGGAGGAGTCACTGGTAAATATTCCATGAAAAATTACTCTCAAGAAGGTACCCGCCAATTGCACTTTGTTTCCAATTTTTGATATTCAATTAATGCAGCAATTTTTTCCCTAAATTCTGTCTTTAGAAGATACTAAAATGTCTTCATTTTTAAAGTAAAGCAAAAAAAAATCCTCTTGCTATAGGTTTGACATTTTGTGCACAGTGTCATATCTTCTCTGCTATCCCACTTAAAAGAAACATAAGTTCCAAAAAACTGTTGTTAAAAAAAAAAATCTATGAATAAATAAAAGAAAAAAAAATGTTGTTAAAGACAGATGTCAGGCAGGGTGTCAAATGACTTTAGCCTGAATTCATTAAAAAAAATTGAAAATTTTAAATTTATTTTGGTTAAATGCCCTCCAAAACTACTAGAAAACAGTATGACCTTTACCTCATTCTTTCTCAAGAAGGAAAAAAATGCTTTAGAAATACGGAATGAAAATGGGTATTATTGAGCCCCCCCCAAGTAGAATGGCTCTATAAATTGCCCCAAAAGATACTTCAGAGTGAGGGAGACACTGTTAAGGATTATTCTAGAATTGAGACTGTCCTGGGTAAGCCAGAAAGTATGTCTTCCAACCAAGAGAACACTCATTTCTCTCCAAGTGTTTCTTATTTCTATCAATGACAACCAAAAGCAATTTTCATTCAGTCACTAATATACATTACAAAATTAAACATTACAATTAGTAGGCCTACAAAGTCTTCAAAGAAAACAGTTTTGCAGATATATAATCTCTGGCAATTGTGGCTGTTACTTCAAATTCATTTTTGAACTTCAGCACTCAAAATATTCTAAGAAATATTCTGTGACTCTTGAGAAAACATGAGAAAACCGTTATCTGCCTCACCACTCAAGAGAGAAAATTCAATAACTGAACAAATCAATACTTCCCTCTTCAAGCATGAAAACTCAGGCAAATTTTCACAGTAGAATGTGAGTTCGAAAAAAGTGTATATAGGGAAGCGGATGTGGTTCAATCGACCGGGCTCCCATCTACCATATGGGAGGTCCTGGGGTCGCGTCTGCGGGCCTCCTTGTGAAGGCAAGCTGGCTCACACCTGCAGAGAGCTGACGGCCCATGCCCATGGAGAACTGGTGTAGCAAGATGGCACGACGGGAGACAAGCAGAGACAGAAGACGTGCAGTGAACGGACACAGAGAGCAGACAGCAAGCAAGTATCAAGGGGGGGAATAAATAAATTTTAAAATCTTAAAAAAAAAAAGTGTGTATGTGTGTATATATATGTTGTTTTTTTTTGAGGGACCAGGAAATTGAACCCAGGACTTTGTATGTGGAAAGCCAGCACTCAACCACTTCGCCATATTGGCTCCCCTGAGTTGGTTTTCTCATTTGTTTGCTTGTTGTTTAATTGTTTTGTTGTTTTTAGGAGGCATGAGGAACTGAATCTGGGACCTCCCATGTGGAAGGCAGGCACTCAACTTTTTGA
The DNA here is from genome assembly GCF_030445035.2 of Dasypus novemcinctus. Lineage (NCBI taxonomy): Eukaryota > Metazoa > Chordata > Mammalia > Cingulata > Dasypodidae > Dasypus > Dasypus novemcinctus. The sequence goes on along the minus strand of NC_080698.1, from coordinate 5,620,132 downwards.
GCCACATCCACTCCCCATAAGTGTATATTTTTAACATCTTAATGTACTTTTAAAAATTTTCTTATATTTTGAGGTAATTATAGACTAACAACTGAAGCACATACACGAAGAACATCAGCTGCTCCAAATGAATTATACAGTTCACTTTATCTATTAAAAACATCTAGTTCTCAACAGAATTAGAAAGTCTATCACTAAAAGAAAAAGTGCTTCAATAATTTCACTAAAAAATTATGTTCCTATTTATGAACTAAAGGGTGAAAAAATACTAAAAATCACCTTGTACAACTGCAAAGGCTGTCAGTATGCCTTCTTGACTTCTAGTTTTCATTCCATTGGAAATTTAAAATCATCACTCACTTTATTTTTTTTTTAAATTTCTCTCTCCCCCTCCAGTTGTCTGCTCTCTGTCCATTTGCTGTATGTTCTTCTGTGACTGCTTCTATCCTTATCAGCAGCACCGGGAATCTATGTTTCTTTTTGTTGTGTCAGCTCTCCGTGTGTGCAGCGCCATTCTTGGGCAGGCTGCACTTTCTTTCACGCTGCATGGTTCTCCTTACGGGGCGCACTCCTTGCGCATGGGGCTCCCCTATGCGGGGGACACCCCTGCGTGGCAGGGCACTCCTTGCGCACATCAGCACTGTTCATGGGCCATTTCCACACGGGTCAAGGAGGCCCGGGGTTTGAACCATGGACCTCCCATTGGTAGGTGGATGTCCTATCCATTGAGCCAAGTCCGCTTCCCCATCACTCACTTTAAACATGCATAATTGTCAGGATGTTAAATGGTACAGCCACTTTGGTAGGTAGATTGGCAGTATCTTATCAGTTAATTTATGCAAAAAAACAGATGAATCTTAGATGCATCTGACTTCATGAAAGACCTAAATGACTACATATTGTACGATTCTATTCATATGACACTTTGGAAAAGGCAAAACTACCAAGATGGAAAATACTTTAGTGTAACATGGTTGCCAGAGGTTACAGGAGAAGGGGATAGTAGTTGACTCCAAAGGGGACACACAAGGGAACTTTTAAGGTAAAAGAACTGATCATTAGGGTACTAGGAGTGACAGATACATGGCTCGATGCACTTGTCAAAATCAATCTGTATATCACAAAAAGTATGCATACTTTAAAGTATACAAACTAAACAAATAAAACACAACCAGATGTCAGGGATCCCAGAATGGAATTCATCTAACCGTTTTACAATTGTATGACCTAACTGCACTAAAAGTGGGGAAGGGGAAAAGCTGGTGAAAATAACTTTAGGAAATGGAAATTTCACTAGTACAAGGTGTTAATAATAGGGAAGGGGTATATGGGAACTCTATTTTCTGCATGATTTTTCGGTAAACCTATATCATCTCTCTCTTAAAAAAAAAAAGACAAAACTTAAATTAAAAAACATTATAAGCAGAGCAGGTATAGCTCAGTGGTTGAGTGTCTGCATTCAATATACAAGGTTCCAGGTTCAATCCCCAGTACCTCCTAAAAAAAAGAAACAAAACATGATGAAATTAAAGAGAATTGTTCTGACTGAACAATTCAGTGTTCTGACTGAAAATTGCAAAGCTAAAAACAAAAGCAACTATACATTAACACTATACTATGGCTGGTAAACTTGTTTCTCACAGGGATGCTGGGTAACAATTCTGAAACTGCTTTACATGTATACTAGGGTTGAACAAATATGTGAATGGATGGTAGAAGACAGGAGCCAGATTTCTCATTGTTACCCAGCTCCCTCTACAGAGGGATGTGTGTTCACACAGGTGAATGTATACCTATTACCCAGCTCCCTCTACAAAGGGAGCATAGAAGCATGGCACTCCAGCAGCAATAACACCTTGTGCCCGTATTTTGATTTCTAAATATCAATCTCCAAGAAAAGGAACCAAGGCTCTTGGAGAAATGACTGATTCTAGGCTTGGAGAAGGGAAATATATAAGAGGAAGCAAAGCATCTTACAGGATTAGAATGAAAGGAAGTGCTAAAAAGAGGGGGGGGGGTGGGGGTGGAAATGATGGGCTGTCAGACAGAGCAACCTATCTGAAAGAGTTCCCAATGACCAGAACTAGAACAGTTTGACCAAGAAGATAAATGATGTACTGGCTTATAATCCAAAGTAAAAAGTAAATATACATGGGTCCATGTTACATCAATAAATAAATGGGAGAAAAAAAGACAAATCTTCCTTACAGAAGAATTCCAAATAATCTATATAGACACTCTCCAATCCAAGAGGTAGTGTTTAATCCTCCTCCACCCCACCCATGACCTTGAGGGCAGGCTGGCCTTAGTGACTTGCTTCCAAAGAACAGAGCATAGAAAGAGAAAAAGTAGTAACTTTACAGTGGAGAAGTCTGGCAAACACTACCTTACCAAGTGAAGGAGTTTAATATCCTCACTGATACCACAGGGATATCAAGTAACTCCTGATAGGATATGAAAGGAGGACACTTCATTTCTGAGGTACTCTTTCCAAAAACCCATAACCCCAAACTAATCATGAGAAAATCCCAGATTGGGGGACATTCTACAGAATACCTGTCCGGTACTCTTCAAGACTGCCAAAGTAGGTCCGCGGTTCAAACCCCAGGCCTCCCTGACCCGTGTGGAGCTGGCCCATGCACAGTGCTGATGTGCACAAGGAGTGCCCTGCCACGCAGGGGTGTCCCCTGCGTAGGGGAGCCCCACGTGCAAGGAGTGCGCCCCGTAAGGAGAGCCGCCTAGCACGAAAGAAAGTGTAGCCTGCCCAGGAATGGCGCCACCCACACTTCCCGTGCCGCTGACGACAACAGAAGCGGACAAAGAAACAAGATGCAGCAAAGAGACACAGAGACCAGACAACCGGGGGGGGGGGGGTGTTAAAAATAAATAAATAAATCTTTAAAAAAAAAAAAAAAGACTGCCAAAGTCACAAAAAATAACAATAAAAAAAAATTAAAATGGGGGGTGGGTAGGGAGTGGGAGGAAGAGATGAGATGTGGGGGCATTTTCGGGACTTGGAGTTGTCCTGGGTGGTGCTGCAGGGACAGTTACCGGACACTGTATGTCCTCCCATGGCCCACTGGGTGGACTGTGGGAGAGTGTATGCTATGATGTGGACCATTGACCAGGAGGTGCAGCGGTACTCAGAGATGTATTCACTAAATGCAATGAATGTTGAATGATGATGGAGGAGATTGTTGTTATGGGGGGAGGAGTGGGGTGAGGGGGGTGGGGGGATATATGGGGACCTCATATTTTTTTTAATGTAATATTAAATAAATAAATAAATAAAAAGAGGAGGAAAAAAACAAAAACAAATGAAGATTAAGTAACTGGCACAGGAAATGGATTTGGCCCAACAGATAGGGCCATCTGCCTACCACATGGGAGGTCCAAGGTTCAAACCCAGGGCCTCCTGACCTGTGTGGTGAGCTGGCCTACGTGCTGTGCTGATGCGCGCAAGGAGTGCTGTGCCACACAGGGGTATCCCCCACGTAGGGGAGCCCCACACACAAGGAGTGCGTCCCGAAAGGAGAGCCACCAGTTCAAAAAAAGTGCAGCCTGCCCAGGAATGGTGCTGCACACAGAGAGCTGACACAGCAAGATGATGCAACAAAAACGAGACACAGATTCCCAGTGCTGCTGACAAGAATACAAGTAGACACAGAAGATCACACAGCGAATGGACACAGAAAGCAGACAACTGGTGGAGGGGTGGCGGGGTGGGGGAGGAAGATAGATAGATAGATAGATAGATAGATAGATAGATAGATAGATAGATAGATAGATAGATAGATAGAGATAGAGAGATAGCTAGAGAGATAGATAGAGAGACAGACAGAGAGATAAAACTGATACAGACCAGAGAAAATAGGGGAGATATAACAACTAAATAGAAGGAGGACATGAATAGAAAATCTGATGAAATCCAGTTAAGGTCTGGTGTTTGGTTAATAATAATGTACTAGTGTCAATTTATTAGTTTTGACAAATGTACCTAGTTCTATAAAATATTAACATTAGAGGAAGCTGGGTAAAGAGTATACAGGAACTCTCTGTACTATCTTTGCAACTTTTCTATTAATCTAAAATTATTCCCAAATAAAAAGCTAATTAATTTTAAAAATCTGCAGAACAGAAAACCAAAGACTATACATGTGTGAGGGTGTTATATACATATGTATGTTTGCATATGCATGTATATGAATGACTAAAGCCACCAATTCCACGTGCAGTAAAAAGAACCTCAACACCTTCATATTTCTTGATGAGTACTGTGGCAAGTAGAACAAGAGCCCTCCAAAGATGCTCCTGTTCTAATCCCTGGAACCTATGACTGACTAGGTTACCTTATGTGGCAAAATGGACTCTGCAGATGTAATTAAGGTTATGGATTTCAAAAGGAGATTACCCCAGATTATCTAAGTAGCCCAATCTGATCACACAGTTCTTAAAAGTGTAGAATTGTTCCCAGGCATAACCAGAGGGAGATATGACTAAGGAAGAACAGTCAGAGAGATGCTTTCAAAGATGGACACTTTGAAGATAGAGGAAGGGGCTAGGAGCCAAGTAATGTGGGCCACCGCTGGAAAAGGCAAGAAAACGGAGTCTTCCCTAGAGCTCCCAGAAAGGAATGTGGTCCCTGCCCACAGCTTGATTTTTCAGCCTGGTGAGACTCGTGTTGTATTTCTGACCTACAGAACACTAAGATAATAAATGTGTGTTGCTTTAAGCCACTAGATGTGTGATAATTTGTTACAGCAGTCATAGAAAATGAATACTAGCACTTCCTGTTGTAGCCTTGTGTAAGGACACAGTCAACAACTTACTATGCAAAGATGGTGCCATTATAACCGCTCATGCAAGACTCCACAATGCTTTTGGCCACCGTTGAGAAAACTGACTCCTACAAATGCAAGCACCAAACAGGTGAACATTTCATAAAAATGGAAACATTTTTCCTAAATTACAGTCTATAAAATAATAATGGAAAATTGTGTGTTAGATATTTTAACACATGATAAAACAGCAGGAAAATTACACCCACTAGAGAAAAATGGCTAAATCAGCTAAGATGATAAAACTTTAAATATAATTAATTCCATTAATCCCTGTACAATTATAGATTTAAAGCTCATGTCTAAATTTTCTACAAAATTTTATATAGTATACACATGCAATTATACTAGTTTTAACGTGAAATACATAGTCCTATATTTTCTTCAGTGAAGTTCTTGTAAGTTGTACTAAATAATATCAGATTTTTTTTTCCATTTTTACATATACACAGACACAGCCTTAACAACGCAAAACCTCCTAGATCAGCATCGTCCTATATAGTTGCTACGAGCCAATGTAATTACCAACCACCTGAAATGTGGTTGTTTCAAACTGAGATGTGCCCTAAGTATAAAACATGCTCCAGATTTTGAAGACAGAATATGAAAAAAAGAATAAAAAATATATCACTAATAATTTGTTTTATACTGATTCCATTTTGAAATGATATTTTGGCTATATTTGGTTAAGTAAACATATTACTAAAATTAATTTTAGGGAAACGGACTTTGGCCCAGTGGTTAGGGCGTCCGTCTACCATATGGGAGGTCCGCGGTTCAAACCCCGGGCCTCCTTGACCCGTGTGGAGCTGGCCATGCGCAGTGCTGATGCGCGCAAGGAGTGCCGCTCCACGCAAGGGTGTCCCGCGCGTGGGGGAGCCCCATGCGCAAGGAGTGCGCCCCGTGAGGAAAGCCGCCCAGCGTGAAAAGAAAGAGCAGCCTGCCCAGGAATGGCGCCGCCCACACTTCCCGTGCCGCTGACGACAACAGAAGCGGACAAAGAAACAAGACGCAACAAATAGACACCAAGAACAGACAACCAGGGGAGGGGGGGACATTAAATAAATAAATAAATCTTTAAAAAAAAAAAAATTTAATTTTACCTTTCTTTTTACTTTGATTTAACATGGCTACTAGAAAATTTAAAATTATATATATGTGGCTCACTTCATTTTTCTATTGGCCAGCTCTGTCCTAGGTGAAAAGAAAAAAGATCTAAAGACTTAAATGTCCCCCAAAAACATCCACATGTGTAAGGGAACAATCTAGATATGCAATGTTCAATGTAATTCACACTAAATATATGTGCTATTTAATTTACTTAATTAAAATTAAATAAAACTTTAAATTCAGTTCCTCACACAAACTAGCCACATTTCAAGTATTTAATAGTCACACATAAATAACCAGTGCATCTAGAAAATGAATTTTTAATTTTAGTAATTTTAATTAATTTAAACATACATAGCCACATGCAGCTAGAAGCTACTATATTGGATAGAGCAGATGAAGAACATTTCTACCACCGCAGAAAGTTCTATCAGATAGCACTGACTAGATCTTAATGAAATTGTCCTTAATTAGAAAAGCAATTATTGACATCATAGTAATCCTAAATCTAACACTCTCCTTAAATTAGGCAGTTCAATTGTATTTACCAATCATCCAAGAGGCTCCAAAAAGCATATTCTCACTAACCTCCATCACTAGGTAAAAAGGGAAAATAAAGCAGGCTTATGTCATTCTGGTACAAAGTTTGATGATGAAAGATAGTTATGAAAATTAAATGAAAACATAATTATGAATACAACTGAACAACAAAAAGACAAACAACTCAATTAAAAAATCGGCAAAGCCCTGTTGATTTAGAGGTAGAATGGACATCACCACCACAGGGTCCACAGAATGGAGGAATATAATATGGATTGGAGTGGACTTGCTAGTATTCTCTATAGAACTCTTGTGACTCTAGCAGTGGAAGTAATTGTACCACTGATGTGGAGACCGTGGCCACGGAGGTTGCTGAAGGCAGGGAGAGGGAGGAAGAGGTGTGATATGGGGCAATTTTGGGATTTGGAGTTGCCCTGATTGATATTGCAGGGACAGATGTAGGACATTGTATATCCTGCCATAACCCACTGGATGGACTACAGTCCAGGGGAGAGTATGAACTACAATGTAAACTATGGTCCATGCAGTGTGGCAGTGCTCCAGGGTGTAGTCACCAAATGCAATGAATGTGCCTCACTGATGAAAGGGGATGTTGATGTGGGAGGAGCAGGGAGGCGATGAGTGGGTTACATGGGAACCTCTTATGTTCTTTAATGTAATATTTTGTGTGATTATCTTTTTTAAAAATTTTTTTTTAAATGGGCAAAGGACTTCAATAGAAATTCTCCAGAGAAGATATACAAATGGCAAAAAGCACATGAAAAGATGCTCATTAGCCATTAAGGAAATGTATATAAAAACCACACTGAGATACCATTTCACACCAACTAGTATGGCTATTGTAGCAGTTTGACATTATTTATGAATCCAAAAAAAGATATTATGTTTATAAACTGGTCTGTTCCTCTGGGCATGATACCCTTTGATTGTATCAAATTTAAGACTTTAAGTTTAGCTGGTTATGTTAAAATCAGGGCTTTGATTCGACCACATCATTAGGGTGTGCAGGATTGAGTCCCTGCCCCCTTGGTGGACTAGATAAATAGATACTCAATCAAGGAGACAGAAGCAGACACGCGAGAAAAAAGGGAGTTCCATAGTCATGGAAGAGGATACTGTGGCCCTGGGAAGAGAGATGAAACATTTACCTGATAGCTTACAGCTGACTTTATGAAGAAAACAGAGCAGATAAGTCCAGAAAAAAATGAGCCTACAGCTGAAACAGGAAGAAGCTGGCCCCATGGAGTCTTAAGAGTGCAGAAATCACCCACCATCTTGCATCAACACGTAGCAGTAGACTTGGGGTGAGAAAATTTCTCTTATGGTATCTTGAGTTGGATTCTTTAGGGTCTTACAACTGTAAGCTTTTACCCCAGATAAATACCCTTTATAAAAACCAACAGATCTGGTACTTTGCATCAGCACCCTTTGGCTAATACAGCTATTATTTTAAAAAATAAGGTTATGGAAAAACTGGAGCTCTTGTGCATTGCTGTAAAAGTGTGTAGCCACTGTAGAAAACAATTTGGATATTCCTCAAAAAAGTAAACAGAACACTCTGTAACTTCGCAATTCCATTCTTAGGTATATACCCCCAAAGAATTGAAAGCAGGGATTGAAATAGATACTTGCACACCATTGTTCATAAGAGCATTATTCACAATACCCAAAAGGTGGAAACAACTCAAATGTCCATCAACAGATGAATGGAAGAACAAAATGTGGTTCATCTATACAAAGGAACACTATTCACCCATAAAAAGGAATTGAGTGGATGACCCTGGAAAACACTATGCTAAGTGAAGTAAGTCAGACACAAAAGGACAAATATGATCCTACATACACGAAAAAATCTAAAATAAGCAAGTTCATAGAGACAGAAGTAGATTAAAGCTTGCTAGGGGATGGGGAAAGAGGGCATGGAGAGTTATTGCTTACTGAATAATAAGTTTCTGTTTTGGGTGACAAAAAAGTTATAGTAATGACAGGCAGTGATGGTAGCACAACATTGTAAAAGTAATTAATGCCACTGAATTATATATTTTAAAAAGGATGAGAATGGTAAGCTTTATGTTTGTATACGTGTGTGTGTATATATATATATGTACACATATATATATGTATGTATATATATAGATAGATAGATAGATAGACATAAGCTACCACAATAAAATAAAATGGGGGAAAAACATATTTATGGAATGTTTGAGTTTCCTTATCTGACATCTACCAAAAATGAAATCCCTACAAATAACAAAGCCTTATATATTCTAAGCGAAAAGTCATGTTTCCAAATTATCCTTACCTGAGTAGTATCCATGTCTGCCACATGATCAAATGTGAAAGTCTTGGGCTCAGGATTGGAGTACAGCCGGAGAGTTGTGGGGGAAAGCACAGATAAGCATAAACTTTGCTCTCCATCAGCTAATCCAGAACCCTCTGAAGGTGGACGAACTCGCAAAAAAACTTTAATGGCATCACCTTCATTGCTAAAGACAAAAAATGAAAAAGCTAAATTTATTGGAGAAAAGAAAACTGGAAAAGGATCTGAGTCTCATAATACCTGTAATGTACCTATACTAAGAGTTTTCCCAACAAACCCTAAGATCCACCTTTTGACATTCACCTGTTTTGAAAGAGCCTCACGTGACCACACCCTTCACTGAATTACTTCATGAGCATGCTCACAACTCTTTACTGTGTCAAAAGGAGTTCATTTCAAGGAGATCCAAGCACTGCTTGTCTCTCAGTTCCCTCTTAATAGCAATAATATGCCACCCCAAGGGAGAAAAATGTTATTAATCCCATCTTTCAGTGAAAGGACAGGTGGGGTATGATATTTTCCGATTTTCAGCTGGTCTAGGATAAGGTTTAATTTTGAAACAAGTACTAAGTGACCATTTTAGGAATACTACATTTCCAAGGGTCCTCATAAGATTTATAAAGTCATAAAGTCATAAGATTTTTTTCCTTACCTTGATTGGTTAGTCTGAGTATTTGTCACATTGCGTAACTCAGCTAGAAAAAAAGATAAGAAATCATTAAAGTTGTTTAAAATTCCATCAAAAAATCCCATTCATATATAACTTGCTCTTCAAATGCTGATCCCTCCCCTTTTCAGTCTCCAGAACCTTCTGACATCTTGGCAATGGAGGACTCCAGGGCCCAGGCCTTGATCCTCTGTTCTATCCACACACCTCCCTTTTTAATGGGATCCAGTCTCACAGTTTTAAATCCTATCTATATCCTGATGACTTCCAAATTTAAACCTTCTCCCTAGACCGCTCTCCTGAGTTCCAGACTCTTACATCTAACTATTTGACACCTCCAGTTTGATGTCTAATAGGCAACGGCTCACATTTAACATGCCCAAAGCTGAGCTCCTGATCTTCCGCCCACCTCAAACTTATTTCTTCACCTCAGTTTATGACAACTCCATCTTTCCAGGCACTCAGGCCAAAAACTCTGGAGTCATCCCTGACTCCTTTTTCTCTCATACTGAAGCATACCCAATCTGTCAGCAAAAACTTTGGCTCTACCTTCAAAATATATCCAGAATCCTATAACTTCTAGCCAAATCTACTGCCACCACACTAGACCCAAGCCACCAACATCTCTTACTTGGGTTTTTAAAACATTCTCCCCTGCTTCTTTCTCTCTCTCTCTCTCTCTCACTCACACACACACACACACTCTCACACAACACACACACAAAGCCATCCCTGATCCTCATCTATTCTCAACTCAGCAGGCAGAATGACTACTAAATGCAATGTGAGATCTTATAATGGATCTGGGTCTGAGGAAAAATAGCTATAAAGTACATTATTAGACCATTTGATAAATGCAAAATATTGACTGTAGATTAGACAACACTACTAGATCAATGTAAAATTTCTTGATTTTGATAACTGCAATATGAGTAGATAAGAGAATGTCCTTATTCTTAGAAATTACACACGGAAACATTTAGAGGGAAAGGTACATGATGTCTCCAATTTACTCTCATACGGTTCAGGAAAAAAAAGGCATGTATGCAAATATTTTAAAATAACATGTAGATAGAGAGAGAAAAGAGAGAAGGGGTGGGAGAGAGAATGATAAAGCAAATGGGGCAAAATGTAAACTAGTTAATATGGGAAAAGAATTCCTTGTTCTATTCATGCAATTTTTCTATATGTTTAAATTATAGCAAAATTGAAAGTTACAATAACAAATAAATACAGGGAAGCAAATTTGGCCCAACGGATAGGGCGTCCGCCTACCACATGGGAGGTCCAAGGTTCAAACCCAGGGCCTCCTGACCCGTGTGATGAGCTGGCCCATGCACAGTGCTGATGCGCGCAAGGAGCACCTTGCCACGCAGGGGTGTCCCCTGCATAGGGGAGCCCCGTCCACAAGGAGTGCGCCCAGTAAGGAGAGCCACCCAGCGTGAAAAAAGTACAACCTGCCCAGGAATGGCACCGCACACACAGAGAGCTGACGCAGCGAGATGATACAACAAAAAGAGACATGGATTCTGAGTGCCGCTGACAGGAATCAGGCAGACACAGAAGAACATGCAGCGAATGAAGATAGAGAGCAGACAACTGGGGGTGGGGGAGTGGAAGGGAGAGAAATAAATAAAAAATCTTAAAAAAAAAAAAGAAATATATGTATGTGTCATAGCAAGTCACTCCTCTGTTCAAAACCCTGCAGTGGCTTTCCATCTCTTTCAGAGTAAAATGCAAAGTCCTTTGCGGCCCCACATGATCTGGTACCAATTCTTCTCCCACTTCCACAGGTCCTTTCCCACCACACTCCTTGTTCCATTCCAGCCAAAGTGGATTCCTTGCCATTCCTTGAACATGCCACACTTCAGTAACGTACATATGCTGGGACTTCTGCCTGGAACATTTTCTCAGTTTCCTCACATATTTACTTAATTACCACCTCAAGAAGACATTCCATGACCACCTGCTATGTGAAGGAATGTCTCTCCCCACTGATCATTCTCTCTCCCTTTCATTGGCCCTATTTTCCTTCAAAGAACTTATTATTGCCATCTTAATATGTATTAATTTGTTTATTCTCTGTCTCTCCCAAATAGACTGTAAGGTATTATCTAGAACAGTGCCTGGCACTTAATAAATTGAGTAAACACTCAATAACTATCTTTGAATGAATGAATGCTAGTACAACAGCCAAAAGGACTTTTTTTTTTTTTAAGATTTTTCCCCCGCCCCCATTCGCTGTGTGATCTTCTGTATCTATTTCTCTTTTTTGTCTCATCTCATCTTTCTCCTCTAGGATTCAGAGGGATTCAATCCTGGGGAACTCTGATGTGGAGAGGTTCCCTATCAATTGCACCACCTCAGTTCCTTGTCTCTGCTGCGCTTCACTGTGACTCTCTCCTTTCTCTCTCTTTCGTTGCATCATCATCTTGCTGCGTGACTCATTTGTGCGCATGGCCACTGGCTCACCATGCAGGCACTCAGCTCACTACGCAGGCACTTGGCTCACTGCGTGGGCACTGGTTCACTACACAGGCACACTTTCTCTTCTTTTTCACCAGGAGGTCCCAGGGATTGAACCTGGGTCCTCCCATATGGTAGGCGGAGGCTTTATCACTTAAGCCACATCTGCTTCCCAAAAGGACTTCTTTTTTTTTTTTTTTTTTTTGAAAAGATGGTACCTTTTCTTTTTTTCTTTTTTTTTAAAGATTTATTTATTTATTTAATTTCCCCCCCTCCCCTGGTTGTCTGTTCTTGGTGTCTATTTGCTGCGTCTTGTTTCTTTGTCCGCTTCTGTTGTCGTCAGCGGCACGGGAAGTGTGGGCGGCGCCATTCCTGGGCAGGCTGCACTTTCTTTTCACGCTGGGCGGCTTTCCTCACGGGCGCACTCCTTGCGCGTGGGGCTCCCCCACGCGGGGGACACCCTTGCGTGGCACGGCACTCCTTGCGCGCATCAGCACTGCGCATGGCCAGCTCCACACAGGTCAAGGAGGCCCGGGGTTTGAACCGCGGACCTCCCATATGGTAGACGGACGCCCTAACCACTGGGCCAAAGTCCGTTCCCCAAAAGGACTTCTTAATTTCTAATCTGCTTACAGTATAAGAGCTCAACGCAAAAAAACAACAACCAATCGGCTTGGTTTCTGGAGCCCACTCTTCCAGCTGTACCCTCAAGCAAATGAATGTCTGTGAAACAGGACACGGGTCGCTGACCTCCACCTGTCTCTCACAATCCCCACAACAGCCTTGATGGCAAAGAAGCAGTTCCCCTGCACCTTTACCAAAAATACAAACAAATGAATGGAGCCAAAGATACAACAGGAAATCTTTGTTAGGGAAGATGAGGTCTAGTTCTTATGAAAAGCTGGAGAAGGAAGAAAACTAACTTAAGATTAGCATATATAACAAGGGCAGGAGTCAGCATGTATCCTGACAGCTGAAATAGAAACACAGGCCTAAGTTAGGCCGGCACTCATGATGTTTTAGAGGTTTTATACGAAAGAAGGGTCAGAATGGGCACCTAAATAACTGCTGCTCTTAAAGACAGTGCACAATGCTAAAAGCAGTCAAGGAATGCAGTCAAGTTCTTTATTCTACACAAACGATGGACAAATCATGCCATCATGTATGAAAACCAAGAATCCTCAAGATGACAGCAAAAGAGAGGACATTTTATTAGTGCTTTTTTTAAATTGAAATTGAAAGGCTCAGGCCATTCCTGAAGATAAGCACCAGTAATATTAATAGAACGACCAGGACTTGAGCTGCTAGGCAGAGTGTAGCCTGCCTACGGACAGCAGTGATAGCCTTTCATTATACTAATAGAACTTACTTTCATCTTCTTCTTTTTTTTTAATTTATCCCCCCCACCCCATGTCTGCTCATCATTTGCTCACCTTCTTCAGGAGGCACCAGGACGCAAACCCACGATCTCCCACATGGGAGGTGAGTGTCCAACGGCCTGAGCCATATCCACTCCCCGTGGACTGGAGCGTCTCCTGGCTTGTGGCATCTAGCTCACTGCAGAAGGGCGGCATCTAGCTCACTGTCTTGGGGGCAGCACTGCTTGTCTTCTTTTTAGGAGGTACAAGGACCCAAACCCAGGACCTCCCATGTGGTAGGTGGTTACCCAAGTGGTTGAGCCACATCCACTTCCCATCTTCTTTCTTTTAATGCTTCCTCAGATATACTTTTTTTTTAGGTTCCTATTCTAGAGTAAAACTATTTTATTAGAGGAAGGCCTTCCTTTTTATCACAGTCCCATTGATTGGTTCTGCAGTCCTCGTGCCCGAAAGCAACTATAAAAACAGACAAAAATTGGAAAACACCTATTTGAAGGTACAGAAGACCTAACAAGGTGGTAAAGAAATGTGGATCCAAAAGCCAAGGGAGGGCAGTGGTGAGGGCATCCGCCTACCACATGGGAGGTCCGCGGTTCAAACCCCGGGCCTTCTGACCCGTGTGGAGCTGGCCCAGGCGCAGTGCTCATACACCCGAGGAGTGCCCTGCCATGCAGGGGTGTCCCCCGTGTAGGGAAGCCCCATGCACAAGGAGTGTGCCCCATAAGGAGTGCCATCCAGCACGAAAGTGCAGCCTGCCCAGGAGTGGCACCGCACACACAGAGAGCTGACACAGCAAGATGACACAACAAAAAGAGACACAGATTCCCGTGCTGCTGACAACAACAAAAGTAGACAAAGAAGACGATGCAGCAAATAGACACAGAGAACAGACAACTGGGGTGGGGGGGGGAGGGGAGAGAAATAAATAAAAAATAAAATCTGAAAGAAAAAAAAAGAAAGCTGCAGGTAACAGGCTGAGAAGATGAGTAGAATTTCTAACAGACTCACAGACCAGAGGAACAAAAGTTGGGGTTCTGACCCTAGTAAGTGGCCCGGGCTTTCAAATGGGACCCTGAAAGGCTATACCCTAAGAGAAAAGATAAACCAAAAACAGACCTGGACTTCAACTTTTGGCTATGATGGAGTAACAGGGACTGGATTTACCTTCCTGTCTTAAATAACTAGGAAACTGGACAAAATATACGCAACAAGTTTTCAGACACCAGACAGCAGGCAGCACTATAAAGTGATTCTAAGTGAAGGGAAACAAAAGCCACGAGCCCTTCAAATGCCCCAGCTTAAGTGTCTAGTGTTTCCAGGCCGCAGGGCAGGAGGGGAGTCCAAACAGAGCTTGGTGGCCTCAATGAGTTGACAAGGAAGAGTATGCAGTTTGATGAAGTCACAGCAGCTGGCGTTTGTAGAGTAAAATATCAGGGAAGAGAGATTCACACAGAGAGCTCTTGGTATCTACAGAGGACTCCTCAGATGATTGGATGAATGTTGATCTGCACAAGTATGTACCTTTTTTGTAAATCTAAAATTACACCAAAATTTTAAAATATTACTTAAGAAAAAAATGGAAGCAAAGCTAACAGGCCAATCGTGGAGATAAAATTTAAAATTACACAGAGGTCCTTCATTCTGGAACTATTCTTTTATTTCTTTGTCTCCCTCCCCCCACTCATTGTTTGCATTCACTGTCTGCTTGTCTTTTTAGGAGGCACTAGGACCCAAACCCAGGATCTCCCATGTTGGAGGGACACACTCAATCACTTGAGCCACATCCACTCCCTATTTGTTGTATATCTCATTGTGTTTTCTAGTTGTGTCTCCTTACTGTGTCATCTTGTTGCATCAGCTCGCCATATCAGCCCATCACATCAGCTCGCTATCTTGCTCATCTTCTTTAGGAGGCCTGGAAACTGAACCCGGGACCTCCCATGTGGTAGGCAGGTGCCCAACTACTTGAGCCACATCCACTTTCCTGGCACTATTCTTAATCAAGATATGAGAAGTGCTGGATTTGAACTTAGGCACTCTGGATCCAGAGCTCATATTCTTCACCACTTATGCTGCCTCTTGATCAAAGTGTAATAGTTTATCAAGTGCCTGCCATCAAATTTTGATATTATAAGCAAGTCCTCAATAGGCATTCAATGTAAAATTCTTTCAGTTTTGAAGTCTTGTATGTGTCACCTAAAAATACATTGAAGAATATTCACAGCAGTTTGATTCATTACAGTCCCTCTCCAAACCCAACTGTCCATCAGCAGGAAAATAAACAAATGGTAGTATACTGACACAAGGGAACACGATGCAGCTATGCACATGAACTGCATAGTGCTACATACAACAGATGGATGATGCGCATGGGCATAACATTCCATGAAAGAAGACAGTTCTAAGAGAGTACATCCTGTGTGGTTCCATTTATATGATGTTCAAGAACAAGCAAAACTAATCAGTGGTGATGGCAATCGGAGTAATGGTTAGGGATAGAGTAGTTATTGACTAGAAGCAGCACAGGTAACCTTCTGGGGTGCTGGAAACATTCAATTTCTTGATCTGGGTGGTAGTTACATAGTATATTTGCATGTAAAAAATTATTAAATAGTACACTTAAGATTTGTGCCTTTTCCTGCACATAAGTTATACCTCAATAAAACAGTAATTTTTTTTAAATGCCTTGTTTTAAAAAGTTCCTAAGATGCTGTATTGTGCTGTTCCAGATAAATACTTATCCACCACTTGACCAAACATAATTAAACTCAGAAAGGGAATCTTAAGCTCAGTCAATTTTATAAGGGTTACATTTCATTTTCTCACTCCAAAACAACAGTCAGCAACCCATGGTAATAATGATGTAACAATAAATGACTTTCATGGGTAAAAAAGTAAAAATTGCAGAGAGTACCACATGGGTGAATGCTATTCCCCCTTTCCTCCTTTGTTTCCCACCTCATGCTCCCGGCCTGTGGACTGCTGGGAATCCAAGAAGCACATTACCTGGTATAGAAGTTTGATACTAATGATGACTTCCAAAAAGAAATGTTGGATCATGTTTGTAAACTGGTCTTTTCCTCTGGGTGTTTTAGAGTGCATTGGATTCAAAGGTTTTACTTTACTTGATTAAATAACAATTAAGGCTTTGATTGGGTCACATCAGTAGGACATTGCATCCCTACCCCCTTGGTGGGTGGGGACTCCCAGAAAAACTGCACCACAGAGAAGGGAGGCTGGAGTTTTGATGCTGGAGTTCTGAGCTGGAACCCTGGGAAGTAAGCACACAGAGGAGCTTGGTCGTGAGGAAAGAGAAGCAAGCCCCAGGAGAAAGGAACCCAGGAAGCCTGACCCTGGCAGATGTCAGCAGCCATATTGCTCCAACAAGTAAAAATAGACTTTGGTGAGGGAAGTAAACTTATGCTTTATGGCCTGGTAACAGTGGGCATCTACCCTAAATAAATACCCTTTATAAAAGCCAACAGATTTCTGGTATTTTGCATCAGCACCCCTTTGGCTGACTAATACACCTGGGACATCAACCTCAACTTTGCTAACAAACTTAAGGGAATGAGGGGAGATGCCCATGGTATGGCCACCATCACAAAGGGGATCTATGAATACTCTTGCTTCCGTCACTTTTTTTTCATTAGAGAAGTTGTAGGTTTACTGAAAAATCATGCATAAAATATAGAATTCCCATATACCACCTTATTATTAACACCTTGCCTTAGTGTGGTGCATTTGCTACAATTCATGAAAGAACATATTTATAATTGTGCTATTGCAGAGCCAGTGTAGCTCAATGGTTGTGTAACTGCTTTGCATGTATGGGGTCCTGAGTTCAATCCCCGGGTACCTCCTAAAATAATAATAATAATAATAATTGTGCTATTAACTATAGTCCTTGTTTCCAATAGGGTTCATCACTTGTAAAAAGGTTTTCAAGTTCAGCTTTAAAGACAGGATAGAGTCCTTTAATAGACAGTCACATACAAATATCACTTTCCATTAATTAACAGGTGTTAATTAATGTTATGTTATGTTACAGTTGTCAATTCTCTCAGCTAGAGTCCAGATTCACCCTTAACTTATATATAAGGCAAAAACTTGAAGACAAAGACAAAATACTGTGATTCTGCAGAAAATAGGAGGAACCCTCTTGTCCAATAATGTACCAATACGTATGCTCATATTCTCTGAACACTGAAAATAGTGGAGGAAAAGGAAATTTTTCAGTGGAAAAAGAGAACATAATGAGGTATTCAGAAAAGGAGTGATTGGCCTAAAAGTTTTAACAGGAACTACCAAGTTCATGAAAACAACAAACCTACCAGTAAACAATTACAACTGACAGAGACTTGGAAACTATAAGGCTGTTGGAAGGCACAAATATGAAAACTTCACAATTTCCTCAAGCTTTTAACACAGTCAATTATCTCTCTCAATTATCATTCGCTTCTATTCAGTCTCTTTAAGGGATTAGGAAATGTAAAAGGTGGCGCATTTACACAAGAAGAGCAATCGGGTAGAAATTAAGAGACAACGAAGGGGTAATTAAAGCAAAAATGGCAGAGCTCCCCTCCGTGAAAAAAAGACGATGAAAGCGGACGGGTCTCCTTGAGGAGAAACTGATGAAATCTGCGCATTAGGGGTCGCTTGTCTCAGGAGGGGATACAGCGGGCCCTCCGAAAGAGAAAGAAGTGTTTGGAACATAAGTCCTCCCCTTCAGGAAGATCAAAATTTGGAAACGCGCAGAAGGTGGTGAGAGCGGAGGCCGACGCTCAGACAAGGCTGTCGAGCGAGGTGGCCCGGGTCGGGACACAAGGAAAAGCCAGCGCGGAGCCGGCAGGGCCGGGAGGACGAGAGGAAGGAAGGGCCGCGTCGCTGGCCGCCAGGCTCCTGAGGAGGACTCTCGTTTTCCCGCCCACTGCTCGTCCCAAGGGCCTGGAACCCGGCCTGGCTCGCGGCACGCGCCCACAGAACAGAGACGGGAGGGATGAGAGCGGTTCCATCGCTGCACCGTCTCTGAGGAGCACATTCCGCACACCCGCCCTCTGCCAGCTCCCGCCCTTCTGGCCCAGCAGGGCACCCTCGGGTGGGCCGTTACTGCACTAGTGTATTGGGGTGTATTGGGGGCGGGGACGGGTCAGAAGCCGGGAGTCCTCACTTACTTTTGCAGCCAGGCGCCATGGCACCCTCACCCAGCGATCACCGACGCCGCTGTGCCCCCGCCTCCGGGCCTTGTAGGGCGCCGGGATTCCGCGGAGTCAAGATGGCCGCGAATTTGAATTTGGCGCTCGAGTCAGACGCGACGCCGGCACGGAGGCCGCCATGTTGCCCGGCCTTTGCGTCAGGGGGCGGGGCCGGTGGCGCCCCGGATGCGCCGCGGTCTCCGACGCATCCGGGCGGCGCCGGGCGCTGTTCTCTCCCCTCAGAGCAGCGATGAGCAAGCGGAACCAAGTGTCCTACGTGCGGCCCGCCGAGCCCGCGTTCCTGGCTCGCTTCAAGGAAAGGGTCGGCTACAGGGACGGGCCCACCGTTGAGACCAAGGTAAGGCCCCGCCGGCCGCGCGGCCCGCCCGCCGCTTCCGGCTTCTGCTTTGACCGTGAAGCCAGCTGCTCACCGGTCCCTCCTGTCACCCGTGTCCGGCCCCCATCCGGGTGGACCTGGGGCCCAGGCTGCACCTGTTCAAACAGCCCAGCCTCTGCGCCCGAAAAGCGACTTGTCTTTCAGAGCGCTGCTGTGTTCCTGAAATGACCCGACGCAGGCAAAGCCCCTGGCTCCTGGTAAATGGTTAGGAAATAGCACTTTCCTGCGTCTTTGTCGCACTGGTTTATCTCACAACTTCTGTGTGGGGGGTAGCACCGTCTCCGTTTTCCAAATAAGGAGAGTGAGGCCAGTGCAGCACAGGACTACTAGACGTCCTAGGACTTTGGAACACATTTGGATGAAGGCCCTGGATCTAGCCCTGTGCTTGTTTAAAAAAAAAAAAAAAGTCTAGGAAGGAGTGGAGGGAAGCAGACGTGGCTCTGCTGACAGAGCGTCTCTACCATATGGAGGGTCCACGGGTTGGATACCCAGGGCCTCCTGACCCGTGTGGTGAGCTGGCCCACGTGCAGTGCTGCCTGCCACGAGGAGTGCCGTGCCACGCAGGGGCACCCTGCATGAGGAGCCCCACGCGCAAGGAGTGCGCCCCGTAAGGAGAGCCGCCCCATATGAAAAAAGCGCAGCCTGCTCAGGAGTGGCCGCGGAGAGCTGACGCAGCAAGATGCCCATTGGGCCAAGTCTGCTTCCCTATCAGACATTTTTTGATCCTTTGTGCTAGGCTGTCTCTGAATACAAGATGAAATGCACAGTACCTCTCTTGAAGGAGATCACCTAGTGGAGACAGAAAAACAACACAATGTGATATATGCTACTTATGAATTATACCTGGTGTAAGAGGAGGCGAGCTCATGGAAGCACTTCTTTAAGTTCATCAACTACACTTCCAAGAACTTATGTATAAGTTGCAGAAGTGAACAAAAATGTGCACAGAGGTATTTCATAGTAAAAAAAAACAACCTGAAAACAACCCAAATTTTCATTTACAGGGTACTAACTGGTCAAATCATAATATGAGCAAAAATATCATTAAAATACCAGTTTTTTTTAAAATTCCATATGTCTCTCAAAGTGTTGTGAAAAGATATTTTTAAGTGAAAAAAATATTTTTAAGTTAAAAAGTTGGGGAAGTGGGGTTTTATGGTATATTTTTTCTTAATATGAATCAGCTGGCACACTTACCATTTGTTTCCCTGGTTTCTATGTTATTCTTTGTACTTGTTTATGTTTGTGAAATTTCATAATAAGAAAAGAAGTCACCAACTAGTATGAATGGCATCCTATTTGTATACTAAGTTTTTTACATACTTAGTATACACTTAGTAAACAGCTGAAAGGATACCCACCAGTCTGAGGCTGCTAGAAAGGCAGAGATGGGAGAAAGAGTACATTTTACTTCCTACTTTACGTACTTTGGTGCTGTTTGGTTATTTTTTAACTTTGAGAAGAGATGGAGGTGAAAGGGGTTAGTAAGAAGCAGAGAGAACTACATGGTTCAGCTCTGCCCAGGTAGGCTAAAAATAATGGCAGTACATTAAGCAGAGGGTCTCCAACACTGGAAAATGCAGGCTGGGATCCTACTGAAGTGGAAATGAAACCCATTGGATGGGCTTGGCAGGTGAATCTTTTCCCTGATATGGACCAATTAGACTCTTTGGAGTTACTTGAAAGTTCATTGCCAAACGTATTTATTCAATAAAGACCCTTCTCACATTAGTAATTATAGTTTCTCACAGAAAGTATGTGCTTGGGTCAAGGTCAGCAACTTCCAGACTGTGTTTTTTCCCCTAGAGAATCCAGCCTCAGCTTCCAGATGAAGATGGTGATCACAGTGACAAAGAAGATGAACAGCCACAAGTGGTAGTTTTAAAAAAGGGAGACCTATCAGCTGAAGAAGTCATGAAAATTAAAG
The DNA here is from genome assembly GCF_030445035.2 of Dasypus novemcinctus. Classification (NCBI taxonomy): domain Eukaryota; kingdom Metazoa; phylum Chordata; class Mammalia; order Cingulata; family Dasypodidae; genus Dasypus; species Dasypus novemcinctus. Next base: position 5,599,269 of record NC_080698.1, on the reverse strand, counting down.
CAGAGATAAAGGCTGCCAAAGCAGGTATGTCTGAAAGCAGTCTGGTTTTTCTAACAATTCAAGGAGACTGGAGTATGAACTTTTATTTTATGTAATAATATGGCATCTTAAGAGCACAGGGTTTAAAGGAGACAGACCTAGGTTCAAACTTTGGCTTTCACACTAACTAGAAGTGTGACATTGAGCAGGTTATTTCACTTCTGAGCCTGACATTTTCTCATCAGTAAAATAGGAATAATAATTGCACTGATATTACGGAGTCCTTATATGGATTAAATATGAATTAAGTAAAAGAATCCTTTCTAAAAAAAGATGGTTAGGTTTACAAACCAGTCAACAGAGTTCTATTTAACTGATACCTGAAGCACACTGTATAGTATATTTTTCATTATTCCTTAACATTCATTTTATTGTTTTAGTGGGAATTGGAGTTCCAGACAATCACTTTTTCAAAAAAATAAAATACAACCTGATTGTAATTAATTGGGAACTGGCAAGAGTATGTAATACTTCAGTGAATTTTTATTCAATCTTGTGAGGCATAAACATGAGATTTTCTTGCCATTTGACTTACCAATAAAGGGAAAATGTAGAGAGAAAAAGTTCTTTACCTTTGTTTTTGCTGCAGATGAAGAACCAGCTGCAGCCAATGGAAGAATCATGTATCGAAAACCAGTCAAGCGTCCCTCAGATGAAAAATATTCAGGTTTAACAGCAAGCTCAAAAAAGAAGATAACAAATGAAAATGAAATAAATGAACAGGACTCAGTTAAAAAGAAGTCACAAAAGCAAATAAAAAACAGTAGCCTCCTTTCTTTTGATAATGAAGATGAAAACGAATAAGTGTACACATTTTGGACTTGGTCTCTTTGAGAGTACATGGTGTATTTTTTTTAAATAACTTTTTTCCCTGTTTTAAAGATAATACAAGCACATTGGGGAAGATTTTTAAAATATAGGGAAAAGTTTAGTAAAATACAGGAATAAATTTTTATTAAACTAACTTGAAATGTTAACTATTATTAACATTTTGTTATTTTGCATATGGAAGATTTAGAAAATACAGGAAAAAGTTTAATAAAATACAGGAATAAAGTTGTATTCAACTAACATGAAATGTTAACTACTATTAACATTTTGTTATTTTGCATATGTATGGGTTCACATGTAAATTTTATATTTTTTAAACAAAATTGAGATTTAACTGTATATGTTCAATACCTTGTATCTCACTTGGCATTATACTGCAAGCATTTTCCAGGTCAAATAGTTTAAAAACATGATATTTAAATAGCTACAGGGAATTTCATAATTAAATGGAGCCCCTATTGCATGTTCTTTATTAGTTTAGCCCTGCTTAGGGTGGAGAGATGATACTGTATGTAGGTAAAAATATCTCCCCACCTCCTTTTAGGGCCTCAGGTTCATATGAATCAGCTCTGGCAAGTTAAAACATGCAAGTGCAGGTCTGCTCAATAAAGCTACTGGTTTTTTTTTGATACAAAAGGACAGGCATGGCCAGCATGAACTTTGCCTTTTTCCCTTCTTCCTACCTGAAACACAGACATGAAACCCAGAAGTCCCTAACCATTTTTAGGCATCAAGAAGCCAGCCAAGGGAAACGGACTTTGGCCCAGTGGTTAGGGCGTCCGTCTACCACATGGGAGGCCCGCGGTTCAAGCCCCGGGCCTCCTTGACCTTTGTGGAGCTGGCCCATGCGCAGTGCTGATGCACGCAAGGAGTGCCCTGCCACGCAGGGGTGTCCCCCGCGTGGGAGTGCACCCATATGGAGAGCCGCCCAGTGCGAAGGAGGGAGCAGCCTGCCAAGGAATGGCGCCGCCCACACTTCCCGTGCCGCTGACGACAACAGAAGCGGACAAAGAAACAAGACGCAGCAAAAAGACACAGAAAACAGGACAACCGGGGGAGGGGAGGGGAATTAAATAAAAATAAATCTTTAAAAAAAAAAAAAAAAGCCAGCCAATTGCTCTCGGTGATAGAGTGGAAAGACTCAAGGAGCACCGTTGGATCCCTGATGGCATGCCTCATGGAGCTGATGCACCAGCCTTGGGTGCTGACCCTTGGGCTTCTACATTATGCTTATTTAAGCATCTGTCAGCTTTCTGTTACATGCAGCCAAATGCATTCCTAACTGATAACAATAAATAACTATAGTAGAATATGCTTGTACAGAAATCTTCAAGTGTATTTCAGATTATTTCATTTGAATAAATTGATAGAAGCTGAATTACTAGATCACAGTATTTGAATATTTTTAAAGTTATTGATGCTTTGTGTCAAATTGCTTTCTAGAGATGTTTTATCAGTTTATTCTTTCACCATCTATGAGAACCCATTTTACTTTTACAGTGCACCAGCCTTGGGCTGGCATCATCCTTTAAGTTTTTGTCAATTTGATGTATTGAAAATGGTATTTTATAGTTTAATATTTTCTTTGGCCTACCAGAGAAACTAAACTTTTCCATATATTAATAGGCAATGTTGGGTTTTTTTGGTTTTTTCTTTTTAGGAGGTACCAGGGATTAAACCCAGGACCTCATACGTGGGAAACATGTACTCAGCCACTGAGCTACATCCGCTCCCCAGCGAGAGCTGGTTTTCTCATTTCTTTTGTTTGCTTTTAGGAGGCACCGGGAAGTGAACCCAGGACCTCCCATGTGGGAAGGAGGTGCCCAATGGCTTGAGCCACCTCCACTCTCTGCTTGTGTTTTTCTTGTGTTTCCTCGCTGTTACTTTCATTGGGTCATCTCTTTGCGTCATCTTGTTGCATCAGCTCGCTGTCTTGCTTATCTTTAGAAGGTACTGGGAACCAAAACTGGGACCTCCCATGTGGTAGGCAGGTGCCCAACTGCTTGAGCCACCTCTGCTTCCCTGTATTCTGTTTACATTTTGTTTTATTCCACCTGGAATTTATTTTGGCATAGCTTTTTCTCGAATAATCGATTGTCCTAGAACCATATCTGTTTGCCACTGACTTGAAAAGCAGTCTAAATGAAAAATTTCTTCTAAAATTTTTAATTTTTATTTCAATTGGTTGAAGATATCCAAGTATTGGAGTGTAGGGAAAAGGAAGCACTGTAAAGTGTGAGCCTTTCCAGGTGATTCCTCAAGACCCTACTTAATCAAACCAATTTTCCACATTATCACAAGTCATCCAAAACTGGTGCTTGTTCAGATCCCTTCCTTTACAAACCACACACATCTGAAATTGTTCATTTCAAAATATCCACATCTGTCCTTCCCCCATTTTAAATATTTGGGGTAAAAAAATACTTAGAAGTGATTTCAGAGAAAATGTAAGGAAGAATCTTCAAGATCTTGTGTTAGGAAATGGTTTCTTAGACTTTATACACAACGTATAAGCAACAAAAGAAAAAATAGATAAATGGACCTCATCAAAAAACTTTTGTGCATCAAAGGACTTCAACATGAACGTGAAAAAACAACCGACTTAACAAGAAAATATTTAGAAACCACATATCCACTAAGGATTTACTTTCCAGAGTATATAAAGAAATTCTACAGCTCAACAATAAAAATACAAACCAATATAATAAGGGACAATAGGCCTGAAATTTCTTCAAAGTGGATATATAAATGGCTAAAAAGCACATGAAAAGCTGCTCAACATCATATGCCATGAAGGAAACGCAAATCAAAACCACAATGAGATGCCATTTCATACCCACTAGAATGTTTACTATTTAAAAAACTACAAGTATAATATAGGTAACTGGGGGCTGATTTGGGGATAAGGAATGAGGAGTAAATGCTTAATTTGTACAGAATTTCCATTTGGGTTGATAGTAAAAGTTTTGGAAATGGTGGTGATGGTAGCACAACATTGTGAAAATAATTAACAGCACTGAATTATGTATATGAATGTCATTAAAGGGGGAAATTTTAGGTTGTATATATGTTACTAGAATAAAAACTAAAACATAAGGCTGTGCAACACAGTGAACCCTACTGTAAATGATGAACTATAGTTAATGCAAGTATGCAACTTTTCTTTGAGGGGAAACTGAGAGGTAAAGAATTTTCTTGTTTGTTTTTTATTATTATTTAAATAATGAAAATGCTCTAATAATAATTGAAGTGATGAATGCACAACTGTGTGATTATACCAAATACCATTGATTATACACTTCCAATGAATTGTAAACTTCATCTAAATGTATCAATAAAATTGATATGTTAAAAAATTAAGCTTAACTAAAAAAAGCAATTGGACTACAAAAAAAAATATGCTCTTTCAAGAATTATAACAAATGTACCACACTAATGTAAGGTCGTACATTTGTTATATTACTTACACCTTACATTATAAGGTGGTATATAGGGAAAAAAATACACTGTAATGTAAAAACTATTGGCTAAAGTTAACAGTACAATTATTCTTTCATCAGTTGTAACAAAAGTATTACACTAATGCAAAGTGTTAATAATAGGGGTGGGTGAATGGGAACAGTATATTTTTTACATGATTTTTCTGTAAACCTTTATTGGAGCCCAGTAAAATTTGAATGGAGCCAAACTGTCTGCCTGAAAAAAAAAATTTTTTTTAAGTTATTTCAGAGAAGCTTCCATGACAGAGAAAACACACTGGTTCTGTACCGGGAGGGTCATGTGTTCTGAGTCCACATGGAGAGAACACGAAGAGAGACCCTACCAGACCTTGCCCTATGCTTCTCTTCTTTGGACTGCTGCTTATTTGTATCCTTTTATTATAATAAAACTGTAACAGAGGCCATAACAGATATGGCCTTTGAAAACATATTTGGAGACTTCCAGGAAGATGGTGGACTAGAAATATACAGGACCCTCTTCTCTCCCAGAAAAATAGCTAGAGGACAGGCAGAAACAGAAACAGCCTGGAAAAAAATCTATGGTTTAGGATACCAGGGGAAAGCTGGACACTGTCCAAAAGACGGAGGAACTAAGGAAAATTGCGTTGGCAAAACTGAGTTAAAAGCAGCAGCTGCTATGGCAGCACCCTCCACGCAAAAGACACTTTCGAATACTCAGGCCTCTGAACCAGCAGCCTTACACAAACGGAGCTCCAGGGATCCATCTCCCCAGGAAAGAAGAGAGAGAGAGAGGGACCCAGCCTAAGGCTGACTCAGCTTTTAACCCACAAATTTGATCTGCTGTGTCCTACCAGCCCTTCCCAGTCTGGGTGAGGCCATACTATTTTTTGTCCTGGGAGCCTGTATAAGACTAAAGAGATCAGACGCTCACAGTCTCCCTCTCTACTAACTGGGACTGATTGTTGAAGACATAGAGGGGAATGGAATTACTTCCTACCCGGGAAAAGGGAAGACGCTGCTGGTGTAGGTTGGACAAATGTCTCTAAGAAAGTTTGATTTAAAAGGCTCTTAGCCTCCAGGCAGGAACCTATATCACATTGATCCAGTCCCCATTGCAGCAAACACTCTTCAACCAGGAACTGAAATGAGAGGGCTGTCAAAGAATGTCATCTGCTGGCAGACCAAGAAAGTACACATGAGGAAATTAAATGTAATTAAGAGGGACTTTTTCTGGCCTTTATAGCCTTCCTCCCCAAGGCCCTAGAAAGCAGGTCTGCAACCCATTACTGGATCCAGAGTCCAGTTTTGAGCAACTAACAAGGATAATCCTAAAGACCCAGTTTGAACCAAGAATCAAAAAAGAGCAATAATACACAGCCTCCTACCACTAAATCCCTATGATAGAGAGAAATTGAGCATCTGAGTAAAGCCACCATCAAAATCAGATGCCTAGACATCAGCAAAACATTACAAGCCATACTAAGAAAATGGAAGACATGGCCCAACAAAAGGAATATATCAAAGGCCCAGAAGGGCTGCAGGATTTGAGACAAGTAATTAATGAGATGCACACAAATTTCCAAAATCAAAAGAATGAGTTGAAAGATAATATCACTAGGGAAGCAGATATGACTCAATGGTTAGAGCTTCTGCCTACCATGTAGGAGGTCCAGGGTTCGATACCCAGGGCCTCCTGGCCCATGTGGTGAGCTGGCCCATGTGGAGTGTTATCATGCTCAAGGAGTGTTGACCCGCACAGGGGTGCCCCACTCCCGTGCAAGGAGTGGCCCCCACACAGTAAGGCAAATCACCCAGGAGTGGTACAGCCTCCATGGAGAGCTGACACAGCAAGTTGATGCAACAACAACAAAAAAGAGACACAGAGAAAAGACAATATAAGATGCATTAAACTAGGGAACTGAGGTGGAACATGAGAATGATCACCTCTCTCCCACTCTGGAAGGTCCCAGGATGGGTTCCCAGAGCTGCCTAGTAAGAATACAACAGACACAGAAGAACACACAGTGAATGGACACAGAGAGCAGACAACGGGGTGAGGTGGGGAGGAGGCGGGAGAAATAAGGGGGAAAAAAAAAAAGAATATGGCTAAAGAGATAAATGACACCAAGAAGATATTGAGTGACCACAAAGGTGAATTTGAAAACCTGAACAGGAAAGAGCTCATGGGAATGATAGACACAATAGGTGAGGTCAAAAACACACTAAGGGAGTGGATGTGGCTCAAGAGGTTGAGTACCTGCCTCCCACATGGGAGGTCCTGGGTTTGGTTCCCAGTGCCTCCTAAAAGAAGATGAGCAGACACAGAGAGCACACAACAGATACAGGAAGCAGACAGCTCAAACAGCAAGGGGAGGGGTAAATTAATCTTAAAAAAACACACACACACACATCCTAGACCCACAGTCCATGCATGGTCATTTTTCTTGTTTCTTAATAAACTCTTTACTCCCTTATTTAAAAAAAGCAAAACATTAGAGGCATACAGCAGCAGACTCAAAATAACAGAAGAAAAAATAAGTGATGCTGAATACAGAACAGCTGAAACTGAAGAGAGGAAAGAACAGAAGAACTTGAGCAGGGGCTCAGGAAGTTGAGTGACAACATGAAATGCAACAACAGACGTGTCATGGGAGCTCCAGAAGGAGGAGAAAAGGGAAAAGGGGCAGAAAGAGTTTAGGGTATTTGAAAAAATAATAGCTGAAAATTTCCCAACTCTCACGAAAGAAATGAACTTACATAACCAAGAAGCACAGCAGACTACAATCAGAATAAATCCAAATAGATGTACTGCAAAACACATCTACTCATAATATCAAATGTCAAAGATAAAAGGAAAATTCCCTGAACAGCAAAAGAGAAGCAAACCATCACATACAAGGGATGCCCAGTAAGACTTAGTGGGGATTTCTCATCAGAAACCATGGAGGCAAGAAGGCAGTGGTATGATACAATTAGGATACTGAAAGAGAAAAACTGCCAGCCAAGAATTCTTTATCCCACAAAAGTGACATTCAAATATGAAAATGAGTATAAAATATTCACAAACAGACCAAGAGAGTTCATAAAAAAGAATCCACCTTTGCAGGAAATATAAAAGGAAGCCTGAGAGCCTGAAAGAAAAAGACAGGAGAGACAGGCCTAGAGGAGTGTATAGAAGAAAGAGTAGCAGAAAGGAAAATCAAAAAAGTAAAAAGAAAAACAAGATATGACAAATAAAAACCAAAGAATAAAATGGTGGGGGTAAATAATGCACTTACAGTAATATTGAATATGAATGGATTAAACTCCCCAATCAAAAGATATAGCCTAACAGAATGGATAAAAAAACATGAGCCATCCATATGCTGCTTACAAGAGAGTCACCCTAGACCTAGAAATACAAACCAGCTGAAAGTGAAAGGTTGGAAAAAGATACTCCACACAAACAGCAATCAAAAAAGAGCAGGCGTAGCTATATTAATATCAGACAAAACAGACTTTAAGTGCAAAAAAGTTATAAAAGATACAGAAGGCCATTATATATTAATAAAAGGGACAATCCATCAGGAAGATATCAGTCATAAATACCTGTGCACCTAACCAGGGTGCTCCAAAATACACGAGGCAAACTCTGGCAAAACTGAAGGGAGAGAGAGAGACGTCTCTACAGTAGTCATTGGAGACTTCAACTCAAAACTCACATCATTAGATAGAACAACTAGACATGAGAACAACAAGGAAACAAAGAACTTGAACAAAATGATAAATGAGTTAGGCCTAACAGACATATACAAAACGTTGCACCCAAGCTCTGGTTTATACATTCTTATCAAGCACCATGGCTCTTTCTCCAGGACAGAACACCATGTTAGGGCAGAATGCAGCTCTCAATAAATATAAAAAGATTGAAATTATACAAAAAACCTTCTCAGATCATAATGGAATGAAACTGGAAATCAATAATAGACAGGAAAGAGGTAAATTCATGAATGTGTGATGGCTAAACAACACAATCCTAAATAGTCAGAGAAGAAATTGCAAGTGAAATCAGTAAATATACTGAAACAAATGAAAATGAGAATGCAAGTTATCAAAACTTATGGGATACGTGGAGGGCAGTCTTGAGAAGAAATTTATAATCCTAACAACCTATATTTAAAAAGAAGAAAGAGGGAAACGGACTTTGGCCCAGTGGTTAGGGCGTCCATCTACCATATGGGAAGTCCGCGGTTCAAACCCCGGGCCTTCTTGACCCGTGTGGAGCTGGCCATGCGCAGTGCTGATGCGCGCAAGGAGTGCCGTGCCACGCAAGGGTGTCCCCTGCGTGGGGGAGCCCCACGCGCAAGGAGTGCGCCCGTGAGGAGAGCCGCCCAGCGTGAAAGGAAAGAGCAGCCTGCCCAGGAATGGCGCCGCCCACACTTCCTGTGCCGCTGACGACAACAGAAGCGGACAAAGAAACAAGACGCAGCAAAATGGACACCAAGAGCAGACAACCAGGGGAGGGGGGGAAATTAAATAAAAATAAATAAATAAAAAATAAAAATAAAATAAAATAAAAAGAAGAAAGAGCTAAAATTAAAGATCTAAAAACAACTGGAAAATCTAGAAAAGAACAGCAAAGCATTCCCATAGCAAACAGAGGGAGAAAATAATAAAGATTATAGTAGAAATAAATGAAATTGAGAACAAGAAAACAAAAGAGAAAATTACCAAAACCTAACGCTGGGAAATGGATGTGACTCAACAAATTTGGCTCCTGTCTACTATATAGGAGGTCCAGGGTTCAATGCCCAGGGCCTCCTGTTGAGGACAAGCTGGCCTACACAGAGTGGCGGCCCATGCTGGAATGCCGCCCAGTGTGGGAAAGCCACCTCGCGCAGGAGTGCCAGCTTACGCTGAGAGCTGGCGCAGCAAGATGACACAAAAAGAGACACAGGAGAGACAATAAGAAGACATAGCAGGGAAACGGACTTTGGCCCAGTGGTTAGGGCGTCCGTCTACCATATGGGAGGTCCGCGGTTCAAACCCCGGGCCTCCTTGACCCGTGTGGAGCTGGCCATGCGCAGTGCTGATGCGCGCAAGGAGTGCCGTGCCACGCAAGGGTGTCCCCCGCGTGGGGGAGCCCCACGCGCAAGGAGTGCGCCCGTGAGGAGAGCCGCCCAGCGTGAAAAGAAAGAGCAGCCTGCCCAGGAATGGCGCCGCCCACACTTCCCGTGCCGCTGACGACAACAGAAGCGGACAAAGAAACAAGACGCAGCAAATAGACACCAAGAACAGACAACCAGGGGAGGTGGGGAAATTAAATAAATAAATAAATCTTTAAAAAAAAAAAAAAAAAAAAAAAAAAAAGAAGACATAGCAGAACAGGGAGTTGAGGTGGCACAAGAGAGTAATCGCCTCCCTTCCACTCCAGAAGGTCCCAGGATCAGTTCCCGGAGTCACCTAATGAGGATACAAGCCAATACAGAAGAACACACAGTGAATGGACACAGAGAGCAGAGAATGTGGGGAATGGGGTGGGGGGAGAAATAAAATAAATCTTAAAAAAAAAAAACAACCCTAAAGCTGGTTCTTTGTGAAGTTCAATAAAATTAACAAATGCCTAGGTAGACCAACGAAGGGAGAAAGAGAGAAGATGCAAATAAATAAAACCAGAAATGAAAGGGGCAAAATTATGACTGACCCCACAGAAATAAAAAGGATCATAAAAGCATATTATGAGAAATTGTATGCCAACAAACAAACAACCTAGATGAAATGAACAAATTCCTAGAAATGCAGGAAGAACCTACACTAACGCTGCAAGAAATAAAAGAACTTAGAAAAACCACTCACATTTAAAGAGATTGAATCCGTCATAAAAAAAAATCTCCCAACAAAGAAAAGCCCAAGACCAGATGGCATCACAGGTGAATTCTACCAAGTATTTCAAAAAGAATTAACACCAATCCTGTTTAAATACTTTCAAAAAATTGAGGGAAAATTACCCAACACATTTTATGAAGCGAACATCCCCTAATACCAAAGCAAGATAAAGACACTATACGAAAAGAAAATTACAGACAAATATTTCTGATGAACATAGATGCAAAAACTCTCAACAAAATAGACCTGCAAATTAAATCCAACAGCATATCAAAACACTTCTACATTATGACCAAGTGAGATTTATCCCTCTTATTCAAGGCTGATTTAACAAATCAAATGGGAAAAAAAAAAAACACATGATCATCTCAATTGATGCAGAAAAGGCATTCAACAAAATCCAGCATAATTTTTTGATAAAAACACTTCAAAAGACAGGAATAGATGGAAAATTCCTCAATATGATAAAAGGCATATATGAAAAATCCACAGCAAACATGATTCAATGGGGAAAAGTTGAAAGCTTTCCCTCTAAGTTGGGGAACAAGACAAGGAGGCCCACTCTCACCATTGTTATTCAACATTGTACTAGAAGTTCTATCTAGAGCAGTTAGACAAGAAGAAAAAATTAAACGCATCCAAATAGGAAAAGAGGGAGTAAAATTCTCACTATTAGGGGATGACATGATCCCATATTTAGAAAATTTTGAAATGTCTACCACAAAGCTACTTGAGCTAATAAATGAGTTCAGCAAAGTGGCAGGATACAAGATTGTGGCAGTTTGATATTGTTTATGAATTCTAGGAAGAGATATTGGATTATGTTTGTAAACTGGTCTGTCCCTCTGGGCATATTAGATTGTATTGGATTCAGAGATTTTTACGTTTACTTGATTAATGATTAAGGATTTGACTGGGCCATGTCAGGTGGATGTTGCATCCCACCCCCTTGGTGGGCAGGGACTCACAGGGAAACCAACTGCAGAGAAGGGAGGTTGGAGTTTTGATCCTGGAGACAGGGAAGTGAGCATATGGAGGAACTGAGTTGTGAGGCAGAGGCCCTGGGAAGAGAGATGAGCTGTTCACCTCATAGTCTACAGCTGAACTTGTGGAGAAACAGAGCAGCTGAGCCTGGAGAGAAACAAGCCCTGGGAGAGAGACAAGACTTATCCCAGCCCACAGCTGATATTGGAAGAAGCTGGGACCTTAAGAGGAAGAGGAAAGCTGAACAGCAGCCATCTTGCTCCAAAACGTGGCAACAGACTTTGGTGAGGGAAGTAACTTATGCTTTATGGCCTGGTAACTGTAAGCTTCTGTCCCAAATAAATACCCTTTATAAAAACCAACTGATTTCTGGTATTTTGCATCAGCACCCCTTTGGCTGACTAATACAAAGGTCAACCTGCAAAAATAATGTTTTTGTACACTAGTATTGAACAATCTGAAGAGGAAATCAGGGGGAAAATTCCATTTATAATAGCAACAAAAATACTCAAATACCTAGGAATCAGTTTCACCAAAGAAATACAGGGCCTATATGCAGGAAAACTACAAAACAGTGCTAAAAGAAATCAATGAAATAGACATTCCACATTCATGTATTGGAATACTAAATATCATGAAGATGTCAATCCTACCCAAACTGACTTAGAGATTCAATGCAATACCAATCAAAATTCCTACAGCCTACTCTACAGAAATAGAAAAGGCAATTACCAAATTCATTTGGAAGGGTTGTACCCAAATAGCCAAAAGCATTCTAAAAAAGAAGAGCAACATGGGAAGAATTTCACTCCCTGACCTTAAAACATACTACAAAGCTACAGTGGTCAAAACAGCATGGTACTGCCATAAAGATAGACACATTGATTGATGGAATAGAATTGAGGGTCCAGAAGTAAACCCTCACCTCTACAGCCAACTGGTTTTTGACAATCCTACCAAGTCCACATTAACTGGACAAAACAATCTCTTCAACAAATGGCACTGGGAGAACTGGATATCTACAACCAAAATAATGAAAGAGGAACACTATCTCACTCCCTATACAAGAATCAACTCAAAATGGATCAGGCCTAAATATAAAAGCCAGGACCATAGAAGTACAAAAAGAAAATGTAGGGAAATGGCTTAAAGACCTTGTGGTAGGTGTTGGTTCTTGGACATTACATCCAAAGTACATGCATGCAACAAAAGGAAAAATAGATAAAATTAAACACTTTTACTCCCCACAGGACTTTTTCAAAAGGGTGAAAAAAGCAGCCAACTAAATGGGAGAAAATATATGGAAAACACATAACTGATAAAGTCTTAATATCCATGATATATAAAGGGATTTTACAACTCAACAATAACAACAAAAAACAATGACCCAATTTAAAAATGGGCAAAAGTTTTGAATAGACATTCGTCCAAAGAAGAAATACAAATGGCAAAACAACACATGAAAAAAATGTTCAACATCACTAATGATTAGGGAAATCCACATAAAAACTACAATGAGATATCATTTCATACCTATCAGAATGGCCACTATTAAAAAGACAGAACTACAAGCACTGGAGAGGATGTGGAGAGATAGAAACTCTTATTCACTCTTGGTGGGAATGTAGAATGGTACAGCTATTGTGGAGGACTGTTTGGTAGTTCCTAAAGAAGATGAATATAGATTTACCACATGACCCTACAATATCACGACTGGGTAAATAACCCAGAAGAACTGAGAGCAGTGACATGAACAGACACCTGCACACCGATGTTCATAGCAGCATTATTCACAATTGCCAAAAGTTGGAAATAACTCAGGTGTCCATGAGCCGATGAATGGATAAACAAACTGTGGTGTAGTCACATAATGGAATAGTATGCAGCTGTAAGAAAAAATAAAGTCATAAAGCACATGACAACATGGATGAACCTGGAGGGCATTATGTTGAGTGAAGCAAACCAGACACAAAAGGACAAATATTATATGACTGCATTACTATTAACTAATATATTGTGTAACATATTGTATGATTCCATTTATATAAAGAGTAAATATAAATAAATTTATTAAGATGAAATTAGATTAGTGGTTATGTGGAGCTGGGGAAGGCAATGCTAAGGGGGGAGGTTTACTTTTTCAAGTAATGAAATGTTTCAAGGGAAGCAGATGTGGCGCAAATGATAGAGCTTCTACCTACCATAGGGGAGGACCTGGGTTCGATCTCTGGGTCCTCCTGGTGAAAAAGAAGAAGAGAAATCATGCCCGCTTGGTGAGCCAATACCCACGAGTGCCCACGTGGTGAGCCAGTGCCCGTGCGAGTGCCTGTGTGGTGAGCCAGTGCCTCATACAAGTGAGTCATGCAGGAAGATGATGACACATCAAAAGAGAGACAAGGGGACTCAAGAAGGAGCACAGCAGACACCAGGAGCTGAGGTGGCACAATTGACAGGGAACATCTCTCCACATCAGAGGTCTCCAGGATTGAATTCCAGTGAATCCTAGAGGAGAGAAAATGAGAAGAGAATACAACACAGACAGCAAAAACAGCAGGTAGGAGGAGGGGAAGGGGGGAAATAATAAATCTTTTAAAAATGTTTCTAAAATTTTTTGTGGTGATGAATTCACACCATTTTGACTATACTAAAAGCCATTGATTATACACTTTGAATAGATTATATGGTATGTAAATATATCTCAATAAAAATGCATAATAAATAAATACATGGGCAAAAATAGCCAGAAATAGCAGCTGTGTGCAGCAGGGGAAACAAAAAAAGATTGAGCAGTGAAGAATTTTCTTGTTTGTCTGTTTTTTGTTTATTATCCTTATTATTGAAATAATGAAAATGCTCTAGTAATGATTGAAGTGATGAATGCATAACTACGTTATTATACCAAATACCATTGATTGTCCACTTTGGAAGAATTGTATGCTTTATTAATCTTTTTTTAAAAATCCTAAAGGACATAAAGGAGAACAAGGAGAAAGAACTAAAGGTTATCAGAGAATCTCAAAAAAGAGAGAGAAATTTTTTAAAGGAACCAAACAGAAATACTGGAGTTGAAGAGCCACAGTAACTGAAATGAAATATTTCCTAAAGTTTCTGTAGCAGATTGCAGTTGGCAGAAGAAATAATCAGTGAACTTGAAGAAAAGACAATTGAAATGATTCAGACCGAGGAGCAGAAAGAAAAAAAAAAAAAAAAGAAAGTCAATTTGTGGGATATCATCAAGATTACCAATGTACACATTATGTGAGTCCAGGAAAGAAAAGAAAGAGACAAAAGGACCAAAGGAATATTCAAGGAAATAATTGCAGAAAACTTGTTAAATTTAATGAAAGACATGAATATACACATTAAAGAAGCTCATTGAATACCAAACAAGATAAACTCAAAGAGAACCATGACCAGACACATACTAGTTAAAATGTTGAATGCTACGAATAAGGAGAGACTTCTGAAAACTGCAAGAGAATAGCAATGTGTTATGTACAGGGGCATCCCAATAGGATTAAGTGCTATTTTCTCATCAGAGACCCTGGAAGGAAGATATCAGTGGGATGGAATATTTAAAGTGCTTAAAATAGTTGCCAACCAAGAATTTAATATCCAGTGTAGCAGTTTGATATGGTTATGAATTCCAAAAACAGATATTGGATTATGTTTGTAATCTGATCTGTGTGTGGGCATGATTGAGTTATTATTAGTGTGCAGAGTCCCCACCCCTTGGTGGGTAGGGTCTCAGATATAAGGCATGCCAAAGACAGAGAGGTAAGGGTTTTCTTTTTTTTTTTTTTTTTTTAATATTTATTTATTATTATTATTTTTAATTACAATAAAAAAATATATGAGGTCCCATTCAACCCCACCGCCCCCGCCCCCCACTCCCCCCACAGCAACACTCTCTCCCATCATCGTGATACATCCATTGCACCTGGTAAGTTCATCTCTGAGCATCACTGCACCCCATAGTCAATGGTCCACATCATAGCCCAGACTCTCTCACGTTCCATCCAGTGGGCCCTGGGGGGATCTACAGTGTCCCGTAATTGTCTGTGAAGCACTATCCAGGACAACTCCACGTCCCGAAAACGCCTCCACATCTCATCTCTTCCTCCCGTTCCCCACACCCAGCAGCCCCCATGGCTACCGTTCCCACACCCATTCTACATTTTCTCTGTGGACATTGGATTGGTTGTGTCCATTGCACACCTATGTCAAGTGAGGGCTTAGATTCCACATGGGTACTGGATGCACTCTTCCTGCTTCTAGTTGTAGACACTCTAGGCTCCATGTTGTGGTGGTTGACCTTCTTCAACTCCATGTTAGCTGAGTGGAGTAAGTCCAATAAGTCAAAGTGTAGGAGCTGAAGTCTGTTGAGGCTCTGGGCCTGGGTGTCATATTATCAGTCCAGAGATTCAAATCCCCTACATATATCTTAAACCCAGCACCGACTACAATTCCAATAAAGTAGCATGCAAGTCTTGTGAAAAGAGATCCCCTCTGAGTCCATTTCCATCACGCAGAAACACCAGCTCCAAAGAAGGGCCATCTGTCATGGCAGTGAACCCCTTCTGCCATGACCATAGAACCCGTGGGTCTCTTTATCCCTCAAAAGAACCAATACCTGGGGTTGTATCTACCTTATCTGTCTCTTAGACTCTGTTCAGTTGTACATAGGGCTATTCCTTCTGACAACCTCCAGACTCTTTTTTAGAGACTCACAGCCTTATAATCTCATTTCTCCTTTCCATTTCCCCCTTACATTAGGTCAAACCGCTTCCCGAAGTCATGTTATTATATGTAGACAGGTATATTCTGCTGTTCCGCATTGAATCTTTAATTCAAGGTCATTTTCTAGTTGCTTCTTCAGCTGGTATGTGGTAGTGATCCCTCGGTGCCAGGGAGGCTCATCCCTGGGTGTCGTGTCCCACGCTGGGGGGAATGCATCACATCTAGGTAAGGGTTTTCTGATGTTGGAGTTTTAATGCTGAAGACTTAAGCTGGAGCCCCAGGAAGTAAGCTCACAGAGGAAAGAGAAGCCAGCCCCAGGAAGAAAGGAACCTTGAACCCAGAGAGAAGCAGGACCCTGGAAGGGAGGAACCCAGGAAATCTGAACCCTCACAGCCATCAGCAGTCATCTTGCTCCAACAAGTAAAAATAGACTTTGTTGAGGGAAGTAACTTATGCTTTATGTCCTGGTTATCTGTAGCCTCCTACCCCAAATAAATACTTTATAAAAAACAACCAATTTCTGGTATTTTGCATCAGCACCCCTTTGGCTGACTAATACATCCAGCAAAGCTGTCTTTCAAAATGAGGAAGGGATTATTTCATTCTGAGTTCAATAAAAACTTTGGGTATAGTGTTTGTGTTTGGAGTGATCGGAAAATTCTAGTAATGCATGGAGATAAAGATACAGCAACATCATGATCTGATTAATCTCCCTAAATGGCATGTGGAGTTGTTGAGATGGGAATATTTATGCCATATAGATATAGATATATAGATATATATCTCCAAAATTGAAAAGAAAGAATACTAAAGCGACAATGACAAATGCAATACATGATCCTGGATGGGATCTAATTAGGGAGGAGAAAAAGCTCAAAGGGACATTATTGGGACACATGATAAAATTTGAACATAGACTGTAAGCTTTGTATTAATACTAAATTTCTTGAACTTGGTAGCTGCACTTAACATAATTACATAAGTGATTATCCTTGTCTTAGGAAATGTACATATAAGTATTTAGTGTTCAAGGAACATGATGTATACAACATAATTCTCAAATGTTCAGAAAAAATATATAGACAGGGAGATGAACAGAGGGGTGGACTGATAGACTGATAGATGAATTAATAATGAATATAGATAGAGTGATACAGAAAATGTGGCAAAATGTTAAAATTGATGGATCTTAGTACCTGGGGGTGGGGGGGCTATATTGGAGCTCTCTGGGATTTGTATTATTTTTGCAATTGTCCTGTAATTTTGACATTATATCAAAATAATTATTTGAAGGGAAAAAAATCAATAATAAAAAATAAAAAGAATAGGTGACTACTTGAAGGAGTTTCCAGTGGCCAAATAACAAAATTATGATAGTATTCACATAGCATAGAATAAAGCCCTATTGGTATAAATGATTAAAAAATAAGGGGACAGGGTAGCTCTTCCTTACAGTACAATTCCAAATAGTAATGTAGGATGAATGATGAAAATAGAAATCACTGTTTGGCAAATGCTACATTAATAAAGGTTAGCAGACTGAATGGTGGGCCCCAGAGATATCAGCTCTGGTACAGTTTTTGCAGATGTGACTTAAATTAAGGATTTTGAGGTGAGACTATCCTGGATTATCTGGGGAGGCCCTAAATGCCAGAGAAGATGTGAAGATGAACGCAGAGATTGGAACGATGCAGGTACAAGAAATGCCGATAGTCACAAGAAGCTGGAAGAGGCAAGGAACTGACTTCTTACTTTCAGCCTAGTGAAACTGATTTTGAGCTCTGAACCTCCAGTAGATTTCAGCTACTTTAAACAACCAAGTTTGTGGTAATTTTAGCCCATAAAAACTAAAAAATAAACGTTGTTCACAAGTCTTTTATTTTCTGTATTTTACAATGTGTGAAATGGTATCTCATTGTGGGTTTGTTTGTTTTTTTAGGATGTACCAGGGATTGAACCCAGGACCTTGTACATGGGAAGCAGGTGCTCAACCACTGAGCTACTTCCGCTTCCCAAGAGAGTTGTTTTATTTCATCTGTTTGTTTTTAAGAGGTATCATGGATCAAACTCATGACCTTGTACATAGGAAGCAACCAACTGAGCTACACCCACTCCCCTCTCATTGTTTTAATTTGCATTTCCCCAAGGGCTAAGGACTCTGAGCACCATGTCCATGTTAATAGCCAGGGGCATCTTTTTTTAAATTTTTCCCTCTCCCCCGTTGTTTGCCCAGCTGTCTGCTCTGTGTCCATTTGCTATGTTATTCTGTGTCTGCTTGTCTTCTCTGTAGGTGGCACTGGGAACCGATCCTGGGACCTTCTGGAGTGGGAGAGATGTGCTCTATCTCTTGTGCCACCTCAGCTCCCTGGTCTACTGTGTCTCTTATTGTCTCCCTCTGTGTCTCTTTTTGTTGCATCATCTAGCTGTACCAGCTCTCCATGCAGGTCAGCACTCCTGCACCGGCCAGCACTCAGTGTGGGCCAGGTCTCTGCTCAGGCCAGCTCGCCTTCACCAGGAGGTTCCAGGAACTGAACCCTGAACTTCCTATATGGTAGACAGGAGCCCAACTGCTTGAATCCACTTCCCACGGGTATCTTTTTAATAAAGTGTCTCTTCAAGTCTTTTGCATATTTTTATTGGGTTTTCATCTTTTTATTGTTGATTTGCAGGAGCTGTTTATACATCCTGAATACAAGACCTTTTTTAATATGTGCTGTGAATATTTTTTTTCCGGTCTTTGTCTTGTTGATTCATTTTCTTAAAGGTGTCTTTTGATGAGCAGATAATTTTCATTTTCATCAATTTATCAATTTTATGAGTTATCAATTTTTTTCTTAATGGTTAATGCTTTTTGTACCCTGTATAAATCCAATAAATCTTTGCCTACTTAATGTTCTCAAAAATTTCCCATAAATTTTCTTCTAGAAACTTTATGGTTCTAGGTTTTATGTCTATGATCTATCTTAAATTTATTTTTGTGTATTAAATTTTCACAAAAGTCATGGAGCATCAGTTTTGTTTCCACCTTACAAATAAATAAAAAAAGACAAGGTTTATTAGTTTGCCTAAGGCCTCACTTCTGGGGCTCAAATTCTAGTCTCAGGATAACAAATATTCTGCATTTTCTAATATATGCCATGGAGCTGTCACTAAGACCTGTCAAACCCAATGCCTCTGCTCTACATATATTTTCCTTTGTTTTTTTTTGTTTTCATTTTTGTCTTTTATTTCATTCTACATACATTTTTACAACACCTTCTTTTTTACCCTGAAATGAGTCCTAGTAAATATAATCTACACATATAATTTTTTTAAAAATCAATAAACAGCTCCAAGTTAATATAGAGAATTACAGAATGCAGTTTTGTTTTAAAACAATAAATACTTCAATATGCAAATGCCAGGGCATGACTACAGGAGACATGTAAGTGCTTGCTCCTATGCAGAGCAAGGAAGTGACAGCTACAAATCCAGATGGATCCAGGCATGTTATATTGTGACTCAAATAGCACAGCTGAAAATTCTGTCGATGTGGAGTTGGTTTTTGGTTTTTATAAATGTTTTAATGCTTTATCTTTTGCAATGTCGTTAAATGATCCCACCTCTCAAACATTGCTAGTGAGAGAATTAAATACAGAAGGTGATTAGAGTATTTTTCAAAATTCCCAAGGCACACAGTTTTTAACCACTAAATCTGCTTCTGGGAATTATCCTACAAATAGGTTGCACCTGTACCCAATGACCAAGCTATATATTCAGTAATGCTGATATAGAAAAATAAATGGAAGATATCTGAATATCCTTTGATAAGGGACTAATTAAATAAATACTGGTCTACATATTATGCAGGGGGAGGAGAAAGATCTTTATTCACTAATATGAAACAATCTCTAAGATACATTAAGTGGAAAAAAACAAAATGGGTGACTGTATATATTATGTTACCAGTTGAATGGAAAATGGGGGGAAACATGTATTTGCTTGTTTATACTTACCTACCTCAGGAATAAAAAACCACTGACAATACTGGTTGTCTGCAGTAGGGTAGAGGGACAACTGGGAAGCTAGGGAAGGGGGTGGGAGGAATGCTTTCTACTGGTCAACTTTGTACTTTCACAGTTTCAGACCATAAGCTTGTATTATTCAGTCAAAAAGTATATAAAACCTTTAACTAAAATAAGTAAACAAAAAGACCATATCCTCTGAATATCCTAAGGTAATTATTTTAAATGATGAAAAAGCTTTATATACAAAAATGCTTCATTGCTGACACTCCACTAAATAGATTAGCTGACTCATATGGAAAAAAAATGGTGTTAAATATCAAACAGTAGGGAAATGAGTCAATAAGTTATGCTCTATTCATTCAATGAAATGTTAGGCAGACATTAAAATGAAGTTTATAGAAAATCTGTAATATGATAGCTAACTTAGGTTAAAACAAAAAGGATTTAATATTGTATGTAGTACAATCATCAGTTATAAGGAGAATAAAGAAAAGCAGAGATAAAGGCCACAATGAAATATACTAAAATGACTATATTTGAATGGGGAAAGCATATAGTTTTAATTTTTCCATGCTTCTAATTTTATTAATGTATTTCTAAGGCCACATATTAAAGGGCACACATTGAAAATAAACCTATCTTTTAAAAAATGGTTTCTACAATTTTAGTATCTTCCACTTTAATAACAGGAAAGGTTCAAAGATGGAAAATTACCTGTACATGAGTTTGGTACCATAAAAATCAGGGCTATACTTGGAGTAAGACCTAGATTTGATATTAAACTTTAACATTAGCCATTTAACTTGGAGCAAGACAAATACTACTTGACTCTGGAATGTGGATTTAAACTTCTACTTTTCTAATGAGTGCTTCTAGCACTAGATTTGCTTCTTTACTTTAAAGAGCTTAGCTTTCCCCAAACACCATAAAAAGTATCCTTTGATTTCTATGCTTTTTAAAAAATTTTTTTAAATTTAGTTCTCTCTCCACTCCCCCACCCCCTCACCCCCGTTGTCTGCTCACTATGTCCATTCAACATATTCTTCTGTGTCTGCTTGCATTCTTGTCAGGCGGCACTGGGAATCTGTGTCTCTTTTTGTTGCATCATCTTGCTGTGTTAGCTCTGTATGTGGTGCCTCTTCTGGGCGAGCTGCACTTTTTTCGCGAGGGGCAGCTCTACGTGCAGGGCACATTCCTTGCGCATAGGGCACCCTGCATGACACGGCATTCCTTGTGCATGGCAGCACTATGCATGGGCCAGCTCACCACATGGGCCAGGAGGCCCTGGGTATCGAACCCTGGACCTCCTATATGGTAGGCAGTCACTCTATCAGTTGAGCCACATCTGCTTCCCTCTGTGCTTTTTTATAGCTTAGAGAAGTCATTCTTTGTTGAGACACCCCCAACCTAACATCCCCAAGACGCTCTCACCTTCTCTGAAAGGCAACTAAGGTGATTAGTAGCATCACCTGCTGGCATGTAAGTACTCACTGTCCCTTACTCACCTCTTCCCTTTAAAAAAAAAAAAAAAAGTACAGATACATGTTCACCTTGTCTTCTCCTCTACCTCCTACCCCTTAATAAAAGGAATACCTGTCTACACTCATATGCCTTCCAACCCCACTAAACACACAGAACTCCCTCAGTATGTTTTATTAGTATCAGTGGGGCTTCTCCCCCACCCTTGACAATCATGGAAGAAGAAACCTAGAGTTTAAAGAGAAACTAGACCCAAAATGGGAGGTATCAAATTCTAAATAAGGCGGCGGACTTGGCCCAGTGGTGAGGGCATCCGTCTACCACATGGGAGGTCCGCAGTTCAAACCCCGGGCCTCCTTGACCTGTGTACAGCTGGCCCATGCGCAGTGCTGATGTGCGCAAGGAGCACCCTGCCACACAGGGGTGTCCCCCGCGTGGGGGAGCCCCACGCGCAAGGAGTGCGCCCCATAAGGAGAGCCGCCCAGCGCGAAAGAAAGTGCAGCCTGCCCAGGAATGGTGCCACACACATGGAGAGCTGACACAACAACATGAACGCAACAAAAAGAAACAGATTCCTGTGCCGCTGACAAAGAAGCAGACAAAGAAGATACAGCAACCGGGGTGGGGGGGAAGGGGAGAGAAATAAATAAATCTTAAAAAAAAATTCTAAATAAAGCTCTTGAGAGCACTCAGAAGTACACTTAATATCCTCTGAAATCCCAATAATTTCCTTTTTCTCTGACTAAATCTGAAGTTTTTCAAGGATATATTGGTCTTAAAATGTATTCTGCTATTTAGATCTAAAGATAATAACTTTAAAAAGCTTCTATATTGGGGAAACGGACTTTGGCCCAGTGGTTAGGGCGTCCGTCTACCATATGGGAGGTCCGCGGTTCAAACCCCGGGCCTCCTTGACCCGTGTGGAGCTGGCCCACGTGCAGCGCTGATGCGCGCAAGGAGTGCCATGCCACGCAAGGGTGTCCCCCGCGTGGGGGAGCCCCATGCGCAAGGAGTGCGCCCGTGAGGAGGCCGCCCAGCGTGAAAGGAAAGAGCAGCCTGCCCAGGAATGGCGCCGCCCGCACTTCCGGTGCCGCTGACGACAACAGAAGCGGACAGGGCAACAGGACGCAGCAAATAGACACCAAGAACAGACAACTGGGGAGGGGGGAAATTAAATAAATAAATCTTTAAAAAAAAAAAAAAAAAAAAGCTTCTATAAATTAAGCATGAAGGCTTAGCCCAATTACAAGAATGTTCTTAAGAAAAAAATAACATTATGATAACCAAGAAACCTAATGCTGAAGTTCACTTTGCTTTCCACAGTCAGATTTAGATATTTTAATAAAATTTTGGAATATCTGTAACTCAAAACCAAATGACAGTTCATTATATATGACTCATTTTATTCTCAATACAAACCTAGGGAGTATCTCCATTATTCCTTTTAAGAGATGAGGACACTGAAGCTCAGAGAGGATAAGTAATTTGCATAAATTCACAACCATTAAGTGGTAGAGGGCATCAAATTCAGGACTGTTGAATTCTGAGACCTATTTTCTTAACTTAAGGACATGTTATTCTTTCTCAAAATACAGAACATTTATCCCAGCTGATGACTATGTCTTAAACTCCTAGGAATTTAGGAAAACAATGGCATTTTCATAGAAATCTTCCACCTCAGTAGATTCCAAAGTTTTATTCTACTGCATGAAGCCTCTGATGTCGAACAAGTGCTGAACTGTGCCTAAAGCATTTCCCACATCCAATACACTCATAAGGTTTTTCTCCAGTATGAATTCGGTAATGTTCACTAAGGTGTGCTTGCTTACGGAAAGTCTTTTCACACTCACTACACTTATAAAGTTTCTCTCCAGTGTGAGTTCTTTCATGTTCAACAAGGGAAGAGTTCTGAGTAAAAGCTTTACCACATTCAGTACATGTGTAAGGCTTCTCTCCTGAATGAATTCTCTGGTGCTGCATGAGACATGCACTCTGATTAAAGGCTCTCCCACATTCATTACACTTATAAGGTTTAACTCCAGAATGACTTCTCTGATGACGAGTAAGGCATATGCTCTGAATGAACGCTTTGCCACATTCATTGCATTTATACGGTTTCTCTCCAGTATGAATTCGCTGGTGTTTAATAAGGGATGGGCTCTGGCAGAAGGCTTTTCCACATTCATTGCATGTATAAGGTTTCTCTCCAGTATGAATTCTCAGATGCTGGACAAGGATTGCTTTTGTCTGAAAGGCTTTCTCACATTTATCACATTTATAAGGTTTCTCTCCTGTATGAATTCTCAGATGTTGAATAAGATTTGATTGTTTACGGAAACAAGTTCCACATTCACTGCATAAATAGGGCTTCTCTCCTGTGTGAATCCTCTGATGCTGGGTAAGAGATGATTTCTGAGTAAAGGATTTCCCACATTCATTACACTTTGAAGTTCTCTTCTGCATGTTAAGTCTCCGATGTTTCTTTTGGAGTGAAATCTGGCTGGAACTCATGCTGACTGTAATACATTGATGGAGCTTTTCTCAAATAGGTTTATGTTCAGATGAAACCTTCTCTCAAATTCATACTTGCCAGGTGTTTTCTTAGAGATGACGACCCTTAGAGTAACACTGTTTTCCTGGAAAAGGTCTGTGTGTGCACGTGTGAATGTGCTGTCATCTCAGTCATTTCCGTGGATTTTCCCTTGTCCTTGTTCAGCATGAGTTTTCACCTTTTCCAAATGGGAAGTCCTGATGAACAAACTCTGTGATTTTCCAATTTGTCTCCAAGTTATTTAACAATGAAGCATCTGACTTGGTCTTTTAGCCTGGGGGAAAAAAAATCACACACACACAAAATGTTCCCTGTGCAGAATAGGGAACCTGCATTGTGGATTCTTGATTTTTATCCTTTTCTCAATAATAGAGAAAGGAAATCACAGTGACCTGGGGAGAAGATCAGAATAGTTGTTAGAGAGAAGGGAGAAATCAGAGAACAGGCCAGAAGCAATCAAAGAGATTTAATGGTGACAGGTCTTGGAAATTTTATAAAATTTCCTATACTGATTGATTTTAAAACAACCAAATATTAAAAATTAATCTGGGTACTTTGGGACCCTCCATGTTTACATAGAGTATTAAATAGTAGAAGCATATGAAAGGGACAAATGTTACAGACATGGGTGTACTAAGTGCTGGGAAAAATTACTGCCTACCTATTGTCACCATTTCTCAAAAAAACAGGAGAAAGGAATTACAGCTCCTTAGATTGCCTGTAAGCAATGTCTTGGCAAACTAGTGCTAACTGAAGAGCTTCCCTTTTAAGATTCAAAGGTGATCCAGACTAAGTTTCACTAGGTCCAGCTTGGTCAATCCTTCCTTATTCACTCACCTGAAGCAGTGTTTTGTACCACTCTTTCTTCCAAAACATTCAGTATCTATAGCTCTTCCACTAGGTCCAATTGAGAAATCTCTAGGTTTGAAAACTAGAGTCTTTTCTTACTGAAAGAAAATAAAATAATTACTGTTTGTTTACAAAAAAAAAAAAAAAAAAGGGAGATAGAAGGTCCCTAGGGAAGACGCTCTCACAGGGCAATAACTTGACTAGAGCATCACAGTCCAGGATCTAGTTGTCACCCTTGTAACCAAATATTGCTTCTAAAATTGATATATACTAACCAAATACACAAAGGGAATGATGTAAAAAACAGAAAGGCAGTTATTAATTTACAATGAAAAAATTGTATCCTCAATGTCCAGCTGGTTAACACATTCTCTCCCTATTGAAAAAAGCAGGGAAGCAGATAAGGCACACACTATTGAGCTCCGCCTACCACATGGGAGGTCCTGGGTTTGGTTCCTGGTGCCTCCTGGAGAAGACGAGCAAGACAGTGAGCTGGCGTAATGGGCAGGAGTGGTGAGCTGATGCAACAAGATGACACGACTAAGAGACACAAAGAGGAAAGACAATGAGACACAAAAAGCAGGGTGCTGAAGTGGCTCAAGTGATTGAGCATCTCTCTTCCACATGGGAGGTCCCAGGTTCGGTTCCTGGTGCCTCCTAAAGAGAAGACAAGCAGACAGAAAGCACATAGCAAATGGACACAGAGAGCAGACAGCAAGTGCAAACAATGAGGGAGTGTGTGTGTAAATAAATACATAATAATAAAAGAAAAGGAAAAAAGAAAAAGCATGTAGGAACCAAGTCATTATCATCAGCACACTCCTTGGGAAGCATATATAAAGAAAGAGAGGAATACTTGAATGATCTTAATGGCATCAAACTTTGAAACCCTGATGTCCTGAAGGATATGAGGACATGGAATCAGAGAATGGATACTCAGTTGTCAAATGGAAGAGCAACCTCTTTCTTGGATGATGGTGGAGACACTGACACATTCTTATTCTCTGAGGTAGCTTAGTTTTCTAATTATGCAAGTTATACATGAATATATCTTCACTGTAAAATATTTAGATAATATAGAAGTATATAGAATAAAACAAAGTCATTTTTATAGCCACCCACCCAAACAAACCTCACCCTACCCCACCCAAACAAACCCATTCACTTCCCCATAGATAATTACTCAGCTTGGAGAATATTCTTTCTGTCATTTTTCTATGTATTTTTCTACACACCTGTAGTTTGATTCTTTTTGCACAAATAAAACGATTGTATAGGTACTGCTCTATAGTTTTATTTTTCTTTTTCACTAATGAATGTGTCTCAGAGATCATTTCATGTTGGTACATATAGATCTAACGGGGCTGAGTCAGCTGGTACACACTGGTATATCTACACCAATTGTTAATGGTCACAGACTGATCAGATTGGGCAGAACTTGTACCACACTCATTGTTAAAACAATTAGGTTCTTGCTTGAACCTAACTCTCTGTCTTTACTGGCTGTATAAACTTCTAGTATAGATATACCATATAAAAAATAAACTCCAGGTGGTTTAAACAGCTACCTGTAACTAAAACTAAAGTTCCTTTACTTTTTCTCCCAAAATAAATTATTTCTTTAATCATACAAAAAAAATCCATGCTCATTCAATTAAACAATTAGTGCAGAAAGGAAATCACTTGAAATTCTAACTCCCAGAGAAAACAGTTTGTATTTTGGTGAACTTTCTTCTAGTTATCTGTCAATGCATATATACACATACACATAGAGAGAGAGAGAGAGATACAGATATAAATATGTCACATTAGACTATACCAAATTCTTCAGGACCCTAATAGTAATGATCTATTTGCAGAGTTCTTATAACCTAAAAATCCAGTTTGCCCATTACTGTACTGGATTTTACAGGAACCCAGGCTTCACAATGCCTTCTGAGAGCCAGTAACAATGGCAATTGTGATTACTTAAGCTCTTGTTCCAAACAGACCCAGGAGCCCATTCTACATTCTCTGAGAAAACACTTAATCACCTTCACAATGGATCTTCTAATAATTTGCTTACTAGCAGCAATAACATTTAGCAGTTCAGTAGCAGTTTCAAGGTATTTCACCAGATGACTGCAGACAGGATAGCTAGTCTTGCTACAGTGCAGGTACATGTGATCAGATATTAATGCATTTGCTATTCTGCTACCAATTACTCCATAGTCTTCTTCCACAATGGCCATCTCACTCTGATTTGAGTACAATGTTGCCCATTTCTGGGTGATTCTGCAGTTTCAGTCTGCAGGGTCTAGCTGTAGTGCTCAGTAGTAGATCCGCCTGCTAGGGAGTTTCCCTCATTCCCTTCTGAATGAGAGCTCCCATAACAACCCCAGCGTGAGCTCTCTAGTCAGACTTTACTTACCCAGAGAAAGCTGTTAGAAACACAGACAACAATGGTTTGCCTCCTAGGGGCTCTTTTGAAAAAGGACAGGAATCTGAGGCACTGAGCAAGGAAAAGGAGCTACCCATAAATTGTCAGCCTTCATATTCTGGATTCAGGGGAACCCAGGAACAGTCTCTTCCTAACCAGTGAATTTTTAAGGTCTGAATGAAAGAATAGTATTGTTCTCCTAGAAAAGTATCACTGATGACAAGTCAGTAAATGGAGAAACTTCAGAGAGACACCGTAATGCACAAAGAAAGAGGACAGGTGTGACCAAGGATTAAGCATATGAGGGTAAGATTTCTCCATAGAAGAAAAGGTAGGAGCCCAAAGGTTTTGCAAACCTAGCCACTGACCTCAAAAGTCAGACTAGGGTGCAGTAGAGGGCAGTGGGATGAGCCCTCTACTGGACAAAGTCAAGACGTTTAGATTCTACTCTAGGCTCGGCCACTAGCTTGCGTTTGATGAACTGAAGCAAATCACTCAATCTCAAGGATTTGTTTTTATCTATAAAATAAAGGTTAAAAACAAAAACAAAAACAAAGAACTATTAGATGATATCTAAGGTTTCTTGCAGAAACAATGTTCAATGATTATTATTTTATTTTTATTTTTAGTAAGGTACCAGGATATGGAACTGAATCCTGGACCTTGTATACAGGAAGCCGGCATTCAACCACTGAGTCACACTGGCTACTCTGAGTTATTTGGTTTGTTTGCTTGTTTTTTGTTGTTGTTTCTAGGACGCACGGGGAACCAAACGTGGGAAGTGAGCGCTCAACCCCTTGAGCCACATCCACTCCCCTCTGTGATTTTTTTATTCTAAAAACATAGATGGGAAAAGAGCAAAACCCTCAAGTCAGGCTCATTGGGATCATCTGTGATTGAGGCTAGTTAATCAATTGGCTTATTTGAAAAGTACTGGGTACATACTATGTCTGGAAGCAGTGAGGTCAGAAACACCTTGTTAAGAACTGGCTAAATCGACCAGAATGCTTCAAATTTTGAGGAGAAAGCAAGTACTGGCAATACCTTGATTTTGGACTCCTAGCCTTCCAAACCATTTTTAGCCCTGTGTGTTATTTGTCGTAGCTGCTTTGGCAAACGGACAATTTTGTACTAAGAAAAAACATTTTGAAAGTGAATAAGAAAGGATTTTAACAGAACAAGAACATGTCTCACTCCGTAAATGTTACAGGACTCTTAGGGTCTTATGGCAAAGGCTTTACTTTTTTAGGAAATCTCAAAATAAATGGGCTAAAGCGTGAAGCAAGGTTCTGGACTCTTGAATCCTTCTAAGGCTTTAGTCTCAAGGATATATTAGCCTCATAAAGAAAAAAGGAAAAAAAGAATTGGCTAAATCAAAAGGAAGGAAACTCCCCAGCAATTAACCTCCTACAATCAGAAGTGAAGGAGTTTTCAAAAATGAGAACTGCCTCTGTATGAAGCAGAATCACCCAACAAAAGTGGGAGAAGTCTGTTGAAAAAGGTTAAGGACCCCTTCTATTGGAAAGAATGCTGTATTAGAAGGCTAGTCCCTTGTTTTCAGTCTAAACTACCCCTACGCACTAAAACCTCTTATCTGACAGGGAACTCTTTTTTTTTTTTCTTTCCAAGCTTCCAGTCAAATTTAAATATTTAACTCAACTGTAAAGCACCACATCTCTTCCCTGTGGAAAATCTATCTTGACTTTTCCAAGGCATTTCCTCCTCTAAATTCTCCTCTAACTTTGCACATGTCTCTACCCCAGCACTTTCCTATGTTTTAACTCTCTGGTTACATTTCTGTGTTGCTTCACTCAACCTGAACACAAATATGGCACAGGCTCTCGGGCTAGACTGTCTGGATTAGAATGCTCCTTCCACCACTCATTAGGCAAGTGAACTTGAACTTGGGCAAGTTACTTAACTTCTCTGTGTTCCGGTGTTTTCAAGTGTTCAATGGAGAAAATAATAACTTCATAGGGTTGTGGTGATAAAGAAATGAGTTAATATATAGAGAGCACTTAGATGAGTGCCTGCCAGTAAGCTATCAATAAATAGTAGCATGTTAAATTATTATTGTGTCCAAGAGTCTTTGCACACAGTACTTATTTTGTTGCTATCGGTTAGAGAAATACCTGATGAAAGAAAGGAGGTAACTCTCATGTACATATTTTCATTCAAACCGCACAACTTCGTGAAGTGACAAAGAACAGCTCTCGGTTTCTGGACATCAAAAGCCTGAAGCGCTCGGAAGTTCGCTGACTCGCTCACGTTGCTAGAACTAGAAACGAGGTGCCCGACTCCCACACTAGGGCCCGTGAGCAGCTTTCCCGCTCGCCTCTTCACGGCAAGCTCTCCCAAGGCCGTGGCCTCCGCCCCAAAGGCCCCGACTAGCCCAGAAAGAAGAGGCACTGCGGTCGGTCGCGCCCCGCGGGCCCGAGGGAGAGGCTGGGACGGAACCCAAGAGGGGGGCACTACGCAAACCGCTCACCAGGCGCTCCCCCGCCGCGCTCCCAGGCCGCCCGGAACGCGCATCAGACGCGCCACCTGTCGTGACGTCACCAGACCGCGCCGCGGCCAGGAGAGACTCTCTAGGAAAGTGGGAAATCATCTCCGCTTCTCCAAAAGGGGAACAGACTACAGTTGAGACTGAAAACAGGAGTCCCTTCTCCAAAAACTCCCCGCAGACCCACACTCTGCCTATACGAGGAAGCTGAACGCAAGTGACGGGGGCGGCCACAGAAAGTTCCTACTAGGTGCCGTTCACTCGGCACCCGGCCCCATTTATCTTCCTAAAATGTTCCCCTTCCCGTGTCGGTGCCCTTTGAAGGTTTTTAAGGTTTACACAAGCTGGCCTCAATCTTCCTTAAGCACATCCCCTCCTGCCATAAAATTGGCTCCCTCACAGGAACCCCAGAATGAAATTTTTGGGGAGGCTGAAATCAAGACTAGAGACAGTCGACTGAGTTGAGCCATCAGCAATTGCACTGACCATCTCCAGCTATTAATTAAAAAGGGCCCTTTGTATAACTATCAACTGACATGCTAGAGAACAATGCAAAACTCATCTTACTGTTAAACCAAGTATCACCATTCTTAGCACTTCCTTCGAATCAGACAGCAAGTCTTCCTCCAGTCCTAACTTCCCCATTGGCCAAAGAGCCGAGGCCTACTCGTTTTGACTTATCTTTTAGGCTTCAAAGAATCTCTTAAATCAGCAGGTTGGGTTATGTGGAAACTAACCCTGGAGTGGGGTACTATAATTCAGGCTACTAGAAAGAGGAATCTGAGGCTTAAGAGCAGTTCCGGCTGAGATGTTGAAAATGGATGGGAGAGATGAACACCAAAAATGATTCACAGAACTAAAATATCCTTAGCCTTGATGTGGCCAGTGGGTTAAAGAGAGTGAAGCTGGAGTCATCTAGGGTCAATTAGGTTTCTACATTGTGTAAGGATTGAGAAACGATCAAAATGCAAAAACCAACTTCTCATTTACACAGAGGAAAGTCCAAGATTCTTAAGAGTGGGGCAAGGTTGGAGTCTATAATAAACACAAGTAAAGGGGCACCATAGAGCAGAGGTATGTTGAATAAGGAGAGAAATCTGAATGAAAGGGAGAAGGGACACTGGAGTTTAAATTTCACCTGATATTAGTTATGTGAATGTGGGCACATCTAATCACCTTCCTGTTTTCTCTTTTGTTGTTCTGAGAATATGTAATGGCCTTCTCCCACTGCCTCCTGGAGTTACAAATTAAATTTCAGTGCACTGAGAATTAGGAACACATATCAGTTCATCATCCTAGCACTCAACAGAAGCCTTGAGCTCAGAAAGTGCTTCCTCTTTGGGATGACTAAGGTTCAACTGTTGTGCTGACAGACAAACATCAATGTTCAATTCCTGCCTACCTTATTTCATGGACTATCCAGTTGACATAGCCATACCTTTGCAGCTACATACATTTTCCTTTCCCCCTCAAACCTGACAACCTTTGAAGAGTTACATCTGAATATTTACGTCTTGAAACCACATTGTTAAACTGCTATGGGACTTTGAAATACCTTTTTTCACTGCCTCAATATATCACTCTTTCTTATAGGATCCTCTGCTTAATATAACCATACTGTTCCTTGGGGAAAGGCTCAGAATTCTTCCTCCTGAGAAACACTTCTTGACACTTCTTTCCTTTCTATTGCTGTGGATCCAAGTCATGACCTACTGGCTGGCATGGGGAAATGTCTGACTCAAAAGCTTAGTTGAGTTCAACAAATATTTATAGCCCCCTGCCTTGGTGGAGCTGACATTCCAGTGAGAAGAGAAAGATTTGTAAGCAAACCATTCAATATAGCATGATCCATAAAATGATGCAGAATAAGATATGGAATAACACAAAATAACTGACATTAGAGAAAAATTTAAGGAGGTGTTGCCTGAGCACTCTTAAGTAACAAATGGGAGCTTTCCAAGCAAGGAGAGCAGAGAAGGGAATCTGGAGCAATAGAAAGAGTATGTGCAAAGAAACACAATTGCGGAGTCCAGTGATGATGTAGCATCATAAGGAATTTGCACTATGGAATAGAATGTGCAAGGTAGGGAATGGCAGCTGAAGCTGGAGATGTGGCCATGGGTCAGAGACAGGGCCCCTCTTTAAGGGGCTGGGACTTTATTCTGAGAGAGAATAATAGTCATGTCTTACAAAGATCATCCAGAAGCAATGTGAAAGATGCCCCAGTGGGACTAGAGACTGGAAGACTGGTTAGGAAAATGGAAAAAGTCTAGGAAATAAACTCTGGGGGACCTGAATATGGCCTCCAGATACAGGACAGGTGGGTGGTTGGATGTGAAGATTGAGAAAGAAAAAACATTGAGGGAGAGGGCAATTTCTAGGTCTGGTACCCAGCTGGAGTGACTAAGCACATGATGGGCCAACTGAGAGGATATCAGGACGAGCAAATATGTGCAAGTGTGAGAACAAGGTAGGGAGGGTTTCCCCAGGAAGTATGTGCCAATCTCGGCCTGAGGATTAAAAACTCAGGGTCATGCTCCTTCTATTTTAGAAAATATTTTTTATATCATTCAATCTTAAGGTTTTTCCCTTTCTTAGTCAAGAAAACTTCCCCCCTGTTCTATTCTCAAGAATTCAAAAATAGTAATGTATATGTATACATATTACTAATACCTATGTATCAAAGAGGTTCCTGAAAAGCTTTTGGTGGGCAAAGATTGAAATATATTTATTCAACAGTAAATATTCACTGAACACTTACTATGTGCCAGCAGTTAATTCTATAGTATATTTCATTTAGTGAAGTATAAATACATTGACATTTGCTTTTAGTAGCACATGTTTTCCTGAACATAGAATATTTCTAAATTTTTCACAGGGCTATTTTTGCCCATAAGGTACTGATTTCCTTAATAATAAATTCTCTTAGTAAAGGTTTTCAGAACATAATCCTCATAACTATAGAGGGAAAATTGTATATGATCTCTCTGCTGCATTCCCATAAATAGTAATAAATGGTTCAAACCCATGCTGACAAGATCGCTGGTTTGGAAAAAATGAATGCTGAGTTCCAAACTACCAACCATTCCAGAATCTATTTTCTTTAGTTTATTATTATTTTAAGATTTCATTTCTTTTTCCCCACCCCCTTGTTTACATTTGCTGTGCCTGTTTGTTGTGTGCTGGTCTTTTTAGGTGACACTGTGAACCAAATTCCAGACCTTTGGTTTTGGAGGGAGGTGCCTAATGAGCCACCTCCACTCCCTGCTTTGTTGTCTCTCTCATTGTTTTTCCTCATGTCTCTTGTTGCGTCAGCTTGCCATCTTGCTTCTCTTCTTTAGGAGGCACCAGGAACCAAATTTAGGACCTCCCATGTGATAGGTGGGCACTAAATTGTTTGAGCCACATCCACTTCCCTAGTTATTTTAAATAGTCATATTTTTAAAACTTTTTGACTCAGAGCTTAGAAACTTTTTTTTTTTTTTTCTCAAATACTGGTCAAATACTATCCTCACTTAATCTTCTAGAGCTCAATTGCTGGGTAAGAGTTAAAAACATAAAGGAAATGGAGAAATAAAAGGAAAACTATGGAATTTCACAAGAATAAAATATCACAGTCAGTAGCAAACCATGTTATCTTAATTTTTCAGGGATCTTAAAAACAGGTAATTCTCTCTAGAACTCTTTCTAAATTTAGTTAATGAGAAGTGTTTTCCTAGATACTCCTTAAATGAATGGAAGGGTAAATATTCAAGAATACAATAGTCCCTATGACAGAGAAACACCTGAAATCTGATCTATGGTTTTGGCCATAATAGCACAATTATAGGAAGCCTAGTCCTTCACAACATACCTGTCAATACTCTCCTTAGGAGGGTCCAGCAGAGCCTCAGTTCAGAAAAATTAAAGGGCCTTCTGCCTTCTTCACTAATGCTTTCTTCTCCCTACAGGTCAAAAAGCTGAGTGCCATTTTGTTTGGACAGTTACTCTAGTGGGTTTCTCTTCCTTGGTCTTTGTAAACCAGTGGCCCCAACAAACTTTTAAAAGAGGTATACAACTAAGTCCAGTGCAGGGATACGCAGGTGATATTTCCTGCTCTGATGCCTCTTACCATGTCAACCTATGACAGATCACTCTCTCCTAAGTCAGTATTTCTCTATGATAGAGGGTGGCCCTTCCTTCCCTGGTCCTCTAAGCAGCTGTCTCCCTTCCCACTGAAGTCTCTCTTCTATTTTCTTCTTAGCCCCAAGTCCCTCAAACCGGACCAGGAAAGATCTTCCCCAATCTCATAAAAGCCTTCTTCACCAGCATGTATACAGGGATAAGCCCAGTTCTTGTCACAGATTCCTTTATTTGTTGAATGATGAATGGATACCAGTTGTTTTTCACTTGTTTCCATCTCCCTTTCATGGGACAGCTTCCCACTCCACTTCACAGGGTGGGGAGCCTCCACCACAGCAGCTTTGTCACAGCTGCCACAAACATCTGGAGGCTGCTTGGTACTACCTCAGAGCTGTCAACACCTTCAGTATGACAGGCAGTGTTTGGAAAAGCATCTTGCCTGCCAGTCAGTGAACATGTATGACAAGGTGGGAAGTTTAGGGCAGGGGTGTAGTAAAGGAAACACAAGCGCTAGCTGAAATGTCAACTCAAGGTACAAGAGTCACATGGGAAGGTAGGAGTGTCAACCAGAAGGGCTTTATCTGAAAAGCAGGAGCTTCCTTTTATTTACCCTGTATTCCCAGATGCCCACCCAGAGCAGACCCAGAATTTTCCAAGCTCCTGCCTCCATTTCTGGAAATTCTCTTCTTAGAAGGCAGTAACCAGGGTTTCTTCATCCTTCCCTCCAGGAGCTCTACTGTCCACCTGCCACCCCCAAACCAGATTCGTAGTCATCCTCTCTAGAGAAATTGTCATAACTAAAATGCCAGGATTATTCACCACTGTGAAGTTTCTGATGTCTGAAAAGGACTGAACTATGTCTGAAGAATTTTCCACATTCAATGCATTCATAAGGCTTCTCACCAGTGTGAATTCTGTAATGTTCACTGAGGTGTGCATACTTGCGAAAAGTTTTCTCACATTCACTGCATTTATAGAGCTTCTCACCAGTATGAGTTCTGTGATGTTCAGTAAGAGATGAGCTATGAGCAAAGGCTTTCCCACATTCCTTACATTTATAGGGCTTCTCTCCAGTATGAATTCTCATATGCTGTGTAAGGCAGGTATTCTGATTAAAACCCTTCCCACATTCGCTGCATTTATAGGGTTTTTCTCCAGTGTGACTTCTCTGATGCCGAATAAGGCAAATGCTCTGAATGAAGGCTTTACCACATTCACCACACTGGTAGGGTCTCTCCCCTGTATGAATTCTCTGATGTTTAGTGAGTGGAGTGCTTTGGGTAAAAGCTTTGCCACACTCCTTACATTTATAGGGTTTTTCTCCAGTATGAATTCGCTGATGCTTAATAAGGGATGGACTCTGACAAAAGGCTTTGCCACACTCCTTACATTTATAGGGTTTCTCTCCGGTATGAATTCTCTGATGCTGAGAAAGGTTTGCCTTCGTTTGGAAGGTTTTCCCACATTCTTCACATTTATGGGGTTTTTCCCCAGTGTGAATTCTCTGATGCTGTGTAAGATTTGAGTGTTTGCGGAAAGAAGAACCACATTCATTGCATAAATAAGGCTTCTCACCAGTATGAATTCTCTGATGATGAATGAGGTGTGTGTTCTGATTGAATGCCTTCCCACATCTGTTACATTTATAAGGTTTCTCTCCAGTGTGAATCCTCTGATGTTCAGTGAGATGTGAATGATTGCGAAAGGAATTCCCACATTCGTTACATTTATAAGGTTTCTCTCCAGTGTGGATTCTCTGATGCTGAGTAAGAAATGATCGACATCGAAATGCTTTACCACAATGCTCACATCCATACGGTTTCACTCCACTGTGAATTCTCTGATGTTGAAGAAGGAATGAGCTACGACTAAAGGCTTTCCCACATTCCTCACATGTGTAGGGTCTCTCTCCAGTATGAGTTCTCTGATGTTGGTTAAGGGATGAGCTCTGAGTAAAAGTTTTTCCGCATTCATTACATTTCCAAGATTTTTTCTGTGTGAGGTTTGGACATGCGCTTTGGTCTGAAATCTCATTGGTACATATGCCACTTGTCTCCCATTGATGCAGGCTCTCTTCTTTAGAAACCCTGAGATGGGAAACAAGGCTAGAGGTCAAAAGCAAGCTTTTCTCAAAATTATATTCTTGGGTTATCATTTCAGGGGGTGTTTCCTTGTGGATGAAAGTTATTTCCCCAAAACCTCCTTCCTGGAAAAGGTAAGGGTGAGGAACCTCTCCAGGAGGGTTTTCCTTCATGTTCTCACATGTATATTTTTCTTCAGAGGTAGAATCCTGATATTCATTCTCTCGGAATCTCTCTGCTACTATTCCTGATGAATCAACTTTGGAGACATCCTCCTCCGAAGCAGGCCTGTTATCCCAACCTGAAAGAAACCATCAGAGTAAATGTCCCTGGTGCAGTGCAGAGTGAAGGCCTCTGAAGTTTCTGAGACCTGATTTTGATAATGACCTTTGAGATATAGCCAGTTAAAGCAAACAGGGAAAATAAGTCAGGGATGACCATTAATGATGAATCCCCATGGAAAAGTATGCTATGGACACCAGGAAATGAGAATATCGTTGCCTAATGGAGATAAAGAGCAAAAAATAAACAACAGTAGATGACAATTAAGGCAATACTGGAAATATGGTTCGTATTCAGAGACTATACGGTGCAGAAAGTAGAAGAGCTAACACTGGAAATGAGAGATAAAATGAGCAGTAGGGGAAAGTTATCCCCAAGAGATGCTCACCTCTAGTTGCCCCAACATCCCTAAAAAAGAGGGTAGTTTTTTTGTCCTGAGCTTCAGAATTTCTCTTTCAACATTTTCAAAGTCTTCCTACTGCCAGGCAGTTTCTCCCACTGGGTGTATCTTCCTCACTCACCTGGACGAGTCTCTCTTCCATTCTCTCTCTTTTCAGCTCCTTGCATAGTCATCATCCACAAATCTTCTCTTCGCTTTGATTGGAATCACTTCAGGTTTGGAAAACTGTGAGTCCTGCTCATAGGAAAAAGAAAGGGGGTCTGTGGGATATAACTGTCCCAATAAACAGTAAAATGATAAAAGAGCATTAGCTCGGGATGCTATCAAACAATTTATACAAAGTATGTCAGGATAGAAATGAAACTACATCGGCAAGAATCAGGCCTGGCTTGCAGCTTTCTAGGCTCACAAACTCCAACTGTCAGTTGTCTAAGAAGTGACAGGCTCAGACAGACTGATATAGTTCCAAATACCCAAGAGCTTCATCTATAAATCAGAATGGCATTTATTACCTTATAATGATAATTATGAGATGGATATGAATAATAATGTCAATTAGTGCATTCTGTCCAATGTACAATAATTGATATGAAACATGAATATTTTTAAAATTGCATGAGGAAATGGCCTCAGAGCAAGGGGAATGCATCAAGACTGATCCTTACAGGGAAGCGGACTTGGCCCAATGGATAGGGTGTCTGCCTACCACATGGGAGGTCCGTGGTTCAAACTCCAGGCCTCCTTGACCCGTGTGGAGCTCGCCCACATGCAGTGCTGATGTGCGCAAGGAGTGCCGTGCCACGCAGGGGTGTCCCCCATGTAGGGGAGCCCCACGCACAAGGAGTGCTCCCTATGAGGAGAGCCACCCAGCACAAAAAAAGCTCAACCTGCTCAGGGGTGGCGCCACACACGGAGAGCTGACGCAGCAAGATGACGCAACAAAAAAGAGACACAGTTTCCCAGTGCCGCTGACAAGAATACAAGCGGACAGAGAAGTACACACAGTGAATGGAACCAGAGAGCAGGCAAAGGGGGGGAGGGGAAGGGGAGAGAAATAAATAAAAATATAAATATTTAGGAAAAAAAAAATAAGACCAGCTGGATACAAGCTTAAGGAACAGGGGCTTCAGTATAAATTCCAATGATAACACAATATAATCTCAAAATACCCAGGTTTCAACAAAATATTATACAACATATAAAGAAATAGGAAACAATGGCCCAGGAAAAGGAAAACAATTAAAGCATTACAAAACAGCAATGAGAAGGACCAAACCTGGGTCATTCCAGATTAAGACATTGAAGCAATAGTCCTAAATATGTTCACAGAGCTACAGGAAAACATAAAGAACTAAAGGAAATCAGGAAAATGACAGATGAACACAAAGAGAATATCAATAGAGATGGAAATTATGAATGGGAACCAATCAGAGCTGAAGCCTACAGTAACAGTAATTAAAAATTCCCGAGAGGAAAGGAATGTGGCTCAACCTAGTGAGCTCCTACCTACCACATGAGAGGTCCCAGGTTCAGTCCCTGGTGCCTCCTGGAGAAGATGAGCAAGACAGTGAGCTGGCATGACAGGCATATGCAGCAAGCTGACACAACAGGATGACAAAACAAGGAGACACAAAGAGGAAAGACAATGAGACACAACAAAGCAAGGAGGTGAGGTGGCTCAGTGGATGGGCCCATCTCTCCCACATGGGACGTCCAAGGTTTGTTTCCCAGTGCCTCCTAAAGAGAAGACAGACAGACACAGAGAGCACACAGCAAATGGACACAGAGAGTAGACAGCAAACGCAAAACAACGGGGGGGGGGGACAAATGAAATAAATCTTAAAAAAGAATATTCCCTAGAGTGGTTCAACGGCAGATTGGAGCGAGCAGTATAAAGAATCAGCGAACTTGAAGATAAGATTGAAATCACCTCATCTAAGGAGCAGGAAGTTAAGACTGAAAAAAGGTGAACAGAACTTGTGGGACACATTGTGGGGAGAATACCAATATACATATTATGGGAGACCTGGGAGAGAAGAAAGAGAAAGGGGCAGGGAGAATACTCAAAGAAATTGTGGCTGAAAACTTCCCAAACTTAATGAAAGACATGAATATAAACATCTAAGATGTTTAACTAACTCCAGAAAGGATAAACCCAAATAGACTCCAACATGACATATTATAATCAAACTGTCTATCACCAAAGACAAAGAGAGAATTCAGGGAGCCACAAGAGAGAAGCCACATGTCACTTACAAAGAAACCTCAATAAGATTAAGTACTGATTTCTCATCAGAAACCATGGCAGCAAGAAGGCAGTGGGATGACGTATGTAAAGTTCTGAAAGGAAAAATTCCGTATCTGGCAAAACATCTTCCAAATTTGAGTGAGAGATTAAGACATTTCAAGATTAAAAAAAAAAAAAAAAAAAAAGCTGAGGGAGTTCATCACCAGACTAACCCTGCAAGAGATTCTAAAGAGAATTCTCCATGTTGAAAGGAAAGGACAGCAGACAATAGAGCAAATCCTCATGAAGAAATAAAGATCTCCAGTGAAGCTAAAACATGGATATAAATGCCAGTACTACTGTGGTTTTGGTTTGTAACTCACATTTTACTTTCCACAGGATCTAAAAAGCAAATGCATAAAATGTAATGATAAA
This sequence comes from Dasypus novemcinctus, assembly GCF_030445035.2. Lineage (NCBI taxonomy): Eukaryota > Metazoa > Chordata > Mammalia > Cingulata > Dasypodidae > Dasypus > Dasypus novemcinctus. The sequence goes on along the minus strand of NC_080698.1, from coordinate 5,559,994 downwards.
TCAAAGATTTAGACTCATAATGTATTAACATGTAATTTTTCACAAGACTGATATAAAGGTGAGGGGAATGTAGGGGCATAAGAACTTACTTTCTGTATTATTTGAAGTGAGGTTAGCACCAAAGTAAATGAGATGTTATCGATTTAGGATGTTAAATTTAAACCCCATAGTCACTACAAAAATATTATCAGAGAATATGTAAGCTTACAGAAACAAATGATATACATAAAAGAATTTAATAAATGATAAAATTAACATAGATGTCTACTCATAAAAAAACACATTATTCATAAATTATGTTGGGACTGTTGCTTAATATTTGGAAAAAACATTTAGTGCTAATTCCTTCCTCACTCCAAACACCAAAATAAATCTACACTGATTAAAGAGCTAAATATTAAAAATGAAAAGATAAAATATTTGTAACTTTGATATTTAAATATCAAAGTATAAATAGACCTAATCTATAAAAACTTCCTATAAATGAATAAGGGGAAAAGATGAACTGATAAATGGAAAAATATAATGAAAACATCAAGAATTTCAAAAGGCCAATTAACATAGTAAAACAAAGTTCTATCTCTGTAGTAACCAAACTGAAACAACAAAGGGTCAATTTTTATATCAAATTGGAAAATTTATTTTTAATGCTAAAACTCAAGACTGGCAAAGGTGCAGAGAAAGGAAGCCTCTCACATACCACTGGTGGGAATGTCAACTGATGATCTGCAAATTAGATGAGCTGTAGTTAAGATGTTGGGATCACCATTTTGTGGGTATAGGGTCTCAGAATAGAAGACTCATTCTATATATGCAGTACCTGCAAGGTATGTCAGAAGTTCCGCAAAGCCATCACTATGTCATAGAATGCTTATATACTTGACCCAGTAATTCTACTACTAGAACTTTCTCATAGAAAAATGATTTCCCAAAAGGAAAAAACAATTCATTACCTGTGAAAAATATCCCCTGCAATGTCGCTGGAAATTTATCATTTTTCCATTGTTGGACATTGGGGTTTAGCAAATTATGCACTACTACTTGATAAGAAATTATACAGCCATTAAGATCATTTAAAAATGAAAATACATAAGCATTTGGAAACATTTACGTAAGTGAAAAAAAATAGGACACTAAAATTTCAAGGGAAACGGACTTTGGCCCAGTGGTTAGGGCGTCCGTCTACCACATGGGAGGCCCGCGGTTCAAGCCCCGGGCCTCCTTGACCCGTGTGGAGCTGGCCCATGCGCAGTGCTGATGCGCGCAAGGAGTGCTGTGCCACGCAAGGGTGTCCCCCGCGTGGGGGAGCCCCACGCGCAAGGAGTGCACCTGTAAGGAGAGCCACCCAGCGCGCAGGAGGGAGCAGCCTGCCGAGGAATGGCGCCGCCCACACTTCCCATGCCGCTGACGACAACAGAAGCGGACAAAGAAACAAGACGCAGCAAAAAGACACAGAAAACAGACAACCGGGGGAGGGGAATTAAATAAATAAATAAAAATAAATCTTTAAAAAAAATAAAATTTCAAGTACAACATAACACGATTACCTTAAAACATGCATGTGAATAAGACTGAAAAGGAAAAATAAAAGTGATGACATGGTGAATTATTAATACTTTACCCTCTATTTCCCAAACTTACTGTATTATTGATATTTTGCTTTATTTTTTTAAAAAACTACCTTAAATCTGTAAGAATACACATTAAATTGTTAACTGTGATCATCTCTGAGGAATAATATTACAGTTAACTTTTCCTTTAGGGCCTATCTTCTTGTAATGTTTGAAAGTTTCCCCACAAGAACAAATAATTTCTGTAATTAGAGATAGAAATTGAAAAAATATAATCAGAGATGGGCACAGAGATTTATGTACAAAGAAAACATTGTTCTAATTGTTAAGAAGAGGCAAATAAGAAAGCAGATGTGGCTCAAGACCTTGGGCACCCACCTACCACATGGAAGGTCCCAGGTTCAGTTTCCAGTACCTTCTAAAGAAGACAAGCTAGACAGCAAGCTGACGCAATGGGCTAGCGTGGTAAGCTTATGATGCAACCAGATGACAACAACAACAACAAAATAAAATAATTTTAAAAAGATGACAACATGACAATGTAACAAGGAAACACGAGACACACAACAAACAGGGAGCAGAAGTGGCTTAAGTAACTAAGCACCTCCTTCCCACATGGGAGGTCCCTGGTTCAGTTCCCAGTGTGTCTTAAAGAAAAATCAAGTCAAGCAGACAGCAAGCACACATGCTTGCTCCTGTCCACTCTTGTCCATTTGCTGCATGTTCTGTGTCTTCTTGTCTTCTCATCTTTCTCTTTAGGGGGCACCAAGAAAGCCAATCCTGGGACCCCTAACATGGGAGAGAGGCATTCAAAAGCTTGAGCCACCTTAGCTTCCAGGTTTGCCACATCTCTCATTGCCTTTCTCTGTATCTCTTTTTTCTTACATCATCTTGTTGCATCAGCTTGCACTGCGAGTCAGCCACTGAGGCACAGGCCAGCTCACCTTCACCAGGAGGCCCCAGGAATCAAACCCCGGAGCGCCCCCCTCCCAAAATGGTAGATGGGAGCCCAATGGCAAATAAACATTGATGGTATATCAGTATGACAGATTAGGTATTGAAAATCATGTGTTCAAACAAATACTCATGAGAAAAAGCATTATTTTCAAACACTATTAACAAAAGATATTCACACATCTAGCATTGGTAAGCATTCACTAAGCAGAAATTAATACATACAGATAAAAAAACACACACAAAAGGATAGGAAAAAAACAACCAAAATGTTAACACACTTATCTCTCTAGGCCAGTAAAGGGACACCTTTACTGTGTCCTTTATACTCTTCTACATATTTCACTTTCCCTACAATAAACATGCCTTATCTTCATAATCATAAAAATAGTTATTTAAAAAGTGAGTGATCCAATGGATATATTGACCTCCTACTCAAATTAGGATGAAAATGGATTGGACTGGGAGTCTGGAAACTTTGATCTGCTAAATAAGTGGGACTAGACAACAAGCTATTTATCTGAAAAAGGTGACAAAGTAGACAATATCCATGGGTCCTACCAGTTCTAACATTCTGCAAATACCTGATTAAATGAGTTAGCTCACGTCAAGCGTTTAAAAAGAAGCCTTGCACATGGCAGGCCTCAACAAGGGTTAAGTGTCATCATGTTTGATACTAAAACCTATGGAGAAGTAAAGACCTCTTGGTGATGACCACTCTCCTCCTATCTGAGCTATCAGCATTTTATGTCTGGGATAGGCTAACTTTTACTGTAAAGGGCCAGAGAATAAATATGTTAGGCTTTACTAGGCTATATGGTCTCCATCACAAATACACAAGCTTCCTTTGCAGTTTGAAAGCAGAGAGAGACAAGGTATTTTTTAAAAAGAGTATTGCTGTGTTACAAGAAAGGCTTTTAAAATTTTTTTAAAAAACGTGGTGTAGGCAAAATTTGGCCCATGAGCCATGGTTTGTCAACTTCATGAGCCATGGTTTGCTCATTTCTAAGCTCCCTAGAAAGGAAGGAATGCCTAGTGTAGAAAGATGTGGATTGTTTTAAGATGCCAAAACAATCTGAATCCAAATCTGGGGGTAGGGAGGTACTGTGACCACTCCTCCCTCTCTCCCTCCCCCTACCCCACCCTAAATAGAAGGGTAAAAAGGGAATCCTCCTGCTAAAAGTGGTAAGGATCTAGCTGCCTGCTCAAACCTTGTAAGCTTTCTCCTCACTGCCATCTCTTTATACCCAAAAAAATTAGCTGCAGGAATCTGGGCAAACCAGTTGGGGTTTTTCAAGGCTTTAAAACCACAATTCCTTCAATGAGACCACACTGAACTGTCACTCCTTTCTGAAGCACTTCCTGATTTGCCTATTAGTACAAAGTAACACATGCCTCCAGGCTCCAGCAGCACTTTGTACCTATCACTTCTGCAACCTTGGGTCAAATAGTAGGAATGTACTTTTGTGCCTTATCCTCTTTGTGCCTCAGTTTCCTCATTAAAAACAAGAGACAGGAAAGCGGATGTGGCTCAAGCATCTGCACTCCCTGTCTACCATATGGGAGGTCCAGGGTTTCATTCCCGGGGCCTCCTGATGAAGGCAAGCTGGCCCATGTGGTGAGCTGGCCCGAGTGGAGCGCTGGCCTGCACAGGAGTGCTGACCCGCATGGCAAGCTGTTCCGAGGAGATAGCTGGATGCTGAGGTGGCACAAGAGATTGAGCACCTCTCTCCCACTCTAGAAAGTCCCAGGATTGGTTCCTGGTGCCGCCTAAAAAGAAGATTAGCACAGAAGAACCCACAGGTAATGGACACAGAGAGCAGACAACAGGGGAAGAAAATAAATAAATATTTTTTTTTAAAAAAAAGGTTTTTGTGAAGATTGAATAAATTAGCACAAATGCTCTGAATAGAATCTGGCATGTCATAAATGATAAGCATACTTTTAAATATTGTCAAAACTATCTGATACATATACATATATATATATATAAAATCTTCCTAGTACTGGACAATCTACCCATGTGGCAGGTTCTAAAGTCATTCATTTTGTAACCCTGCCCCTGAATTCTGTATGTTTCGCAAAAAATGGATAATCAACAAAATTTTATTGGAAGACATACATGCTATCAAGTCTGTATACTCGGAATTGTAACCCAGGTCTGGAGACTCCCAGCCGAGGGCGCTTTGCACAGCTGGCCATCTTCTATTAAGACGGTGACTGGGCCGCAAGATCTTTTGGGAGTAGGGATGGGGAGGGGAGGAAGCTGGTATGTGAGCCCCGGGATTTCGTTTCCCGTCACGGCTCCTAGCGCTTCCACCATCCATCATCCTTCATCCATTCCACGATCTTTCCAAGCTGTCTCCTCAGCGCCGGGGGCCGTGCTGGGCCCTGGGGACAGCAGTGCCGAGGCTCCCGCCTCACGCGCCGCAGTTCCCGGGTGGAAGGAGGCCGGGAGCACCGCTTACCACGTGCGCCCGCGGCCCGCCGCCCCTGGCTGGTCGCGCTGGGAACTTTTCTTCCCTCTTCCTGGGGCCCTGACCGCTCACCGTGAGATCCGGGGACTCCACGGGCCTGTACGGCAACAGCCGAGGCGTGCGGAAGCCCAAAGCGCAGCGCTTCCCCTCCGCCGGAAGCAGAGCGGCGCAGCGGAAGTGCGTCATCAGCTGCCGAGCGCGCGCTCAGCTGTGTCCCAGGAAGCGGGAGGAGCGTCTGGAACGGGGTTGCAAATGAGAGCTGGGTTTCCATTTTCGCCTAGTTCGGGTGGCGGTCCTGAGATCCGAGCGAGGAGCCCTTGACCTCGGACGTTCCCCGGGGAAAGTGGAGATGGGGACCTTAAGGATGGAAAAGGTGCTGGGTGGGCGTTAAAATGGGCCATTTCAGCAAAGGACTAATATCTGCCATCCGCTTAAAATTATTTTGTGAGATTACAGCTCCTAATTAAGAACTTGGAATGATCCCTTGTTTAGTTAGCATAAAGGACAAACTCCCAATCTAGGCCCACACAAACTGACCTTTACTACTGTATTAGTCAGCCAAAGGGGTTCATTTGCAAAGTACCAGAAAGCTGTTTGGGATAAAAGCTTATAGTTACAAGGCCTTAAAGAGCCCTACTCAAAGTTGGTTTCTCACTGTTAAGAGTTTCCCCCTTACGAGGATTGCAGTAATTAACAGATCAGAAGGCCTGACTCCCTTCCAATCCATTGAGCAAGCTGCCCAGCCCCTCCCAGGAACAAACAAAATGGGCCAGATAAGGGCCCTGACACCAGGCACCACCAACCCCTCCCACATTTCAAGACCTCCTAGTCCACTTTGCTTGGCCATTTGACCCTAGGCTGTACTCAGTTTCCCCGCCTATTGATGTACTCTATAAATATAGTCATTCACCACCCTCCAGAGGCGGGCTGAAGTTGCTCTTCAGACCCCCACTATGCTGGCCGGAGTGCTGAAGTCTATTCTTCAGACCTCCTCCATTGGGAGAGCTTCCCAATAAATGTCCTGCCTGCTGGCGTGTCTAGCATGTCAGTCTCCGTGTCCCAGTGAGCACCATTTGGTGCCAAAAACCCGGGTCTGAGACCATGTTGAGACTGATAATTGGTGAGGAGTTTCCACCCTGCCGCTGCCGAATGTCCATCTAACACCGGACTTCGAATCTCAGCTGGGGAGTTAAGGATTTCCCCACTGAAGGATCCTGCTCTCTCTCTCCTTTTTCCATTGTGCAGGACAACCCACCGAAAATCCTAAGCACAAGGTCAGAAGAATTCTATTACCCTAGAATCAGGTGTTTTTTGTTTTGTTTTGATTTGATTTTTCTAGAAGTCATAGAAAATGAGGGTTAGCTGGGACCTAAGAGCTAACCTAGTCCAGCAGTGATCAGAGGTGCCTCTGGGGCCTCCTGGCAGGGCTCTCAGGCCACTAAGCATGTAGATTTTTTAGACCCCCTGCTCATACTCACTGCTCATACTTTGACCAAAGCAGCTCTGGGTTTTACACAGTAGAATTTGTGAAACATTGACAGATTTAAAAAGAGAGAGTTTCTTTGCTAAGCAAAGTTCTGACAGACTACCAATAGTTTCAGCCACTGGTTCTTTCATGGGACTGGGGATTCAGAACCTGGTCTGATGAAGGGACTTGGATACCTGCACCCAGAGCTTTGGGGGCCCCCAGCCAGCCATTACTCTTTGTCGACAAGTTTCTAATGTCTTTTTCCGGGTGATCACTCCCTCCCAGTCCAGGGACCACTGAAGTTCAGAAGGTTTCCCGGGCAGGTCCTCACCAGAGTGAAGTCTCTGGTGACAACCATGATGGTGAGGGAGGCCCACTTCCCAGAGGCAGGACCTGGGACATAAAGGAGGAAGGAGACAACAGAGATGCCTAGGACCAGGTGAAGATACAGACCAGGCTGACAGGGCGAGGGGAGTGAGAGTAGGCAGGGATAATCTCCAGATAGGCCTCAACAGGTAATGGTAGCAGTTAAGCTGCAGAAGATGAACAGTGGGCTGGAACTAACCAAAATTTCTGGGCTTTTTGCTGTTCAGACTCAAGAGAGAACTGGCTAATTCCAGGGCTTTTAAATAAAGTTTGAAAGCATCACCCTGGCATTAGAGACCATAAATGATTTAGCTCTAGTCTCCCATTCCAGCTTTATTTCTCACTGCATCCCAAATTGCAGTGAGAGAGCCCTCTCCCAGCACACTCTACTTTACCACCACTATGTCTTCGCTTATCTCACTTCCTGTACCTGGAATACCTAACCTCTAAGCCCCCTTGTCCCTTTGAAATTGTAGCTCCTTTCACAACCCAGTTCAAATGCCACTTCCCCATCACCACCACCACCAGCCCTTATGCCCCAGGAGGCCTTAAGCAAGTCCATGCATTCAATATCTGAGAGCATTTGCTTAGGGGAAAGGAGTGGAAAGAATAACATAAGTTGAGGAAGGGGAAAAGGGAAAATGAAAAAGAGGAGAAAAGCAGAAGAGAAGTGAGGAGTGGAGAAGAATGTATAAGAGGGGAAACGGACTTTGGCCCAGGGGTTGGGGCGTCCGTCTACCATATGGGAGGTCCGCGGTTCAAACCCCGGGCCTCCTTGACCCGTGTGGAGCTGGCCATGCGCAGTGCTGATGCGCGCAAGGAGTGCCGTGCCACGCAAGGGTGTCCCCCGCGTGGGGGAGCCCCACGCGCAAGGAGTGCGCCCTTGAGGAGAGCCGCCCAGCATGAAAAGAAAGTGCAGCCTGCCCAGGAATGGCGCCGCCCACACTTCCTGTGCCGCTGACGACAACAGAAGCAGACAAAGAAACAAGACGCAGCAAATAGACACCAAGAACAGACAACCAGGGGAGGGGGGGAAAATAAATAAATAAATAAATCTTTAAAAAAAAAAAAAAAAGAATGTATAAGAGAAGAAATAAGAGAAAAGGGAAAGATGGAAAACAAAAAGTCTGGAAAGGAAGCTGATCTATCCCACTGCTACCACCTCCAGGCCCAGCCTCCCTTTTCAAGTTCATTTTAGCAAATTGTGAAAACTTTTCCCCAGGTCTGTGGATCTCAAATTCCTTATCTCCAGTTGGCTATTTCAGATCCAAACAGCACTCTTGGAGGTTGCTCAGCTGTTTGTGGTACATCTTGGCTCAGAATCAGATGAACATGGACAAGGAGAGGTGTAAACAGTCCCTGGAATCTGGCCTATTCGCTGCCAAAGATCAATAGGTCCTTAAAATCCACAAGAGCCTAACATTGAGGGATAAGAACACTTGCATCTGCTGTTGGCTTCTGTGTGAATCCTGAGTCCTGCTGCCCCTCTCCCTCTGCCTGCTCTCTTCCTGGCTGCCTTGTGACTTTCTCCTTCTGCAGCCACATTAGGAGTGTAGGTATTCTGTAGACATACAAATGATATGAATGTAGAGTATGTGTTAGTCTCATTTGAAGATGTTTTTATCTCTCCACTATAGGAAACAGGTGACATTTATATTTTCTTTATCTTTTTCAAGATTATGAGGCCAAATCTGAGATTGAGAAGTTGGTTTCCAAACAGGAAGAAGAAACAGAGATGTCACAGAACCACCTCCAGAGAATCAGAATAATGATCTGCAAGAATGCAGGTTTGGAGGATTCAGAAATTGGGATGACAGTTTGAAAACACATCAGGGAAATCTTGCCAGGGACAAGGACCAGAAATTCAAAGCCAGAAGAAATCAAGGACTCAAAAATCTCCCCAGAGAAGAAAAGCCAGAAATGTAAGAAATTTGAGAACTGCTTTAATCTAGGGTCCAAACGTAATTCACATTTTTGAGAGTCAACATGGCGAAGAACAAGGAACTGGTTTCAGAAGTCAAAACACAAGTCACAGCATGTAAAAGTCTTTACAATGTTGTAGCTCAGGCAGCCAACTTCAGAGGAGCCCTAGAAGGGAGAGGAAGTTCAGAGAGGCAGCAGGGAAACAAGGCAGGACCCAGGGCAAGGAGAAGGAAGAGAATTTCCAGCTGTAATGCCCTGAGAGACAGAAGTGCCCTGCATGAGGAAAGAGGGCAGGAAAACTACCTAGGAGAGAGGCCCTTATTCTATAGGGCGTGTGGGAAAGCCTTCAGTCAGAGTGCAAACCTCATTGTGCACCAGAGAATTCACACTGGGAAGAAGTCTTTTGAATGTGGTGAGTGTGGGAAAGCCTTCAGTCGGAGTTCAGGCCTTCCTGTCCATCAGAGGGTCCACACAGGGGAGAAGCCGTTTGAGTGTAATGAGTATGGCAAAGCCTTTTGTTGTAGCTCCTACCTTATTGTGCATCAGAGAATCCACACTGGGAGAAAACCCCATCAATATAACGAGCGTGGAGAAGCCTAGGGACAGCTCCCCGTCGTAGGCTCCATCAGGCGACTCCTGCCCGGAAGAAACCTCAGCTAGCTCCTTGGGCTAGCTTAGCGGGACAGAGCTTAGTGTCCGCCCACTTTCCACGTTCATGTGCTGACAGGCACCCATGCCAGCCTCTCATAAACACTAGGAAGTGGGTGAGACTTTATAGACTATTCTCTACTGTTGTGAATCTGGAAACACACAATCACTTGTGCTTATTCTCTTGTCTTCATTTTTATGTGCATCTCCAATCAGATTTTGAGTTCCAAGAGATTGATACAAGGTCCTCTCCCCATCTTGACAGGAAACTGAAGAGCTCTTCATTTCTACAATGCTGATAAAATTTTAACTCATTAGGAAATCTGTGTATCTAGAAATTCTTAGCCTGACAATCCTGTGAGGTTTCACCCACTTTGAAGATTTGTAACTTGTGAAAATGTACAACTTTAGTGTGGTGTACTTGGGGAGCTCAGCACTCTGAGCAGCAGTTAAACTTAGAACGCCATATCCTCTTTTAAATCTTAGCTGCATTTGGAAATGACCCAAGCAGAGGAGGATAGATAGGGTGACAGAATCATGAACCATAGGGTCCTTAACAGGCTAGAATTGTGAACTGAAGTTAACAAGATGAAATACAAAATGGGCTAAATAGTCTGAGCCACCCAGAGTTCCAGACCCTCGAACATTCAACATGCCAGAGGAGTGTCTTCCAAAGCATCAGACTTCTCTCGTCTCCAGCTGCCAAGTGGCTAAGGGTTGAGCGCCGAGGCCCTGGTCTTAGTTAGTGCCTGTCCCCTCTCCTCCAGACCATATAGGTTCACTTTTCCTTTTAAAAAAATTAGATATGTGTGTGTATATAAAATAAAAAAGTAGGGAAGCAGATGTGACTTAAGTAGTTGGGTACCCGCCTATCACATGAGAGGTCCTGGGTTTGGTTCCTGGTGCCTCCTAAAGATGAGCAAATAAGCAAGCTGACATGACGGGATGGTATGGCAAGCTGATACAATAAGGTGACACAATGAGGAGACACAATGAGGAAACACAATGAGGGACAACAAGCAGGGAATGGAAGTGGCTCAAGCAATTAGGTGGCTCCCTCCCCTATGGGAGGTCCTGGGTTCGGTTCCTGGTGACTCTTAAAAAAAAAAAAGACAAGCAGACAGAGAACAGATGGCTAGCACAAACAATGAGGCAGGGGAGAAATCTTTAAAAAAAGCAATCATCTCAGCCATCTACCACTTAAAAAGGAGACTTATTACCTTTAAACTAAAGGAAAAGTTGGACAACAGGAACTCAGTACACATCAGTATGTATTGTAGTGCTGGCTGCTGCGCAGCACTGAGTTCAGCTTCGGCCCTCTGGCCTGCTCAGGAGCTGATCCTCTGTGGCTATGGATGTATAGTCCCCACCCTTGGAGGGGCAGACTGGATTTAACAAAACTGGAAGGCTGACTCTCAAAATGTTCCCAGCTACTTATTTCCAACTAGGTCAGTTCCAGCCTGTGATATAGTTTACCTTTCCATCAGTAATGGGCAAGGCAGGGGTGCTGCGATCGGCCACCAGCTTGACTTCTGGCAATAGGAAAAGCCTGGGATGAGTTTTTGCAGTTACGTCCTTGGATATCAGTTCAAGCTGCATGGCAGATCACAGGCAGCTGAATTTCAAGAACCATTCAAAGTATAGGCAAAGCCTTATTTTTTTGCTAAATACTTCCCCTTTGCCTCTTGGGGCTGAGAACCAGGGCCTTTTCCCCTGTTACAAAGGCCTGTTCTACTAAGTGGAAGTATAGGGCGAGCACACCAACCCATCTACTCATGAAGAGAACTGCTAATCGTGTGTGTACACAATAAGCATCTGAAATATGCTGTGCAACTCCTTGCCCTGGTTTCATGAGATTTGACATCTGAAAAACTGCCAATTGTCTTGGACAGAGACGTGGATAAAGACTGCAGGCCTGGAAATGAAAGAAAGTTAATTTATTTCTGGGACAAAAATGGAAAAGAAAGAAGGGTTTGACTTAGGACAGGTGGACAAGGCAAAGTAGTGAGACCAAGACACTTTGGTCTAGACTGGACAATTACCAGGGAAGGGACCGCCGCAGCTGTGCAGTTGGGTGTGGACTACAGATGTAGTACTGGGGAGACAGCATGAATTGAGGGGTTCAAGCGGATACAAGTCAGGAATAGGAACTGCCAGAAAATCCTCTCACACTTGCTTAGTCAAAAGGAATGTGTTGGCTCTGTTAACTTCCTCCTGGCACCCTGGAACTCAGGGTCAGCCCAGCCCATCGCCCTTCAACTCCAGGCTTTTATAAATAACTGCTTACTTGGCTTTGCCACTTGACTGTCTAAAAGGCATCTCAAACTTAATTTATTTGAAAACAGAATTCTGAGTTTCCCCCGTCTTCTTTTTATACAACTCAGCCATTGTGAATGTCATTCTTCCAGTTGCTCAGGAGCCACCTTTGACTTCTCTCTTTCACATCCTGCATCCAACCTGTCAGCAAATCCTAAAGGTGCTATCTTCCAAATCTATTCATATTGCCACCCCTTAACCCACCACTTCCACTGCTACCGTCTTGGTCTGAGCCAACATCATGTCCCTGGGATTACTGCAAAATCCCTGCTTCCACTCTTGCTCTCTACAGTCTGTTCTCCACAGCACACTTCAAGTGATCCTTTTAAAAGGATCCTCTGCTCAAAATCCTTCAGTGCTCCCACCTCTTGGTTAAAGCCCAAGTCTTCCAAGCCTACAAGGCCCTGCGTGATCTGGCTTCCTGTTGTCTTCTTTTACCTCATCTGTCAGTGTCTCCTCTGCTCTGGTCACATCTGGCCTTCTTGCCATTCATTGACTATATCAAGGATGCTCCTACCTCAGGCCCTGTGCACTTGCTGTAGCCTCTGTTTGGAATGCTTTCTGCCTAGATAATTGCTAGATACTGGTTCATTTCCCTTCAGACTGCCCACAAATCACCTGACAGAGTGGCACCAGTAGCCCCACCATTCCTTACCCCCTTTGCTTTTATTTTCTTGATGGTGGCCATCTCTATCCTGTTAATCTGTTAGCCTGTCAAGCTCACTAGAAGATAAATCCAGGAGGGCGGAAACAGTTGTGTTACTATTATAGCCCCAATGTCAAGAACAGCACCTGGCACGTGCTAGGGGCTCAGGTGTTTGTTGGCTGATGGGTGGATGACGGACCTAGGAAGGATGCTGCGATGACACAGAGCCCACAGGAGCCGAGGTCTCAGGGCTTGACACAGGACTCAGTCCCCACTTCCAGTCTTGTCTCTCATTTAGGCTTTTCTGTGTGGCTCTCTCCTCTTCTGTAGATGTGCCCTTTCCACGTGGCGGGGAGCACGGCCATCAGAAGCCTAGCTAAGCAGCCCTGAACTGGACCCAGCCCGCTCGTGTCTGCACCCCGTGCTGCCTGCCTTTCACTGGGGTCCACCTGCCCTGGGGGCTTGCCGATGGAGAGTCCGGGTCGTTTCACCCAGGCCTCCCTTAGGGAGCTCAGGGTTTCGGCCCGCCTCTGTCGTGTGGGCAATGGAAGGAGCAGCTTCGGTGCCTAGGCCCAAACTGGTCTGGACTCGCTCCTTCCGCCCCTGCAGGGGTGAAGTAACACACTGTGGGAAACAGGATCTGGCTCCTCTGCCCTCAAGTGCGAGGAAGTTTGTGTCCCTTGGAAGAACTTCAAGGAGAGGAGCCAGCAGATAAACTCGTCCCTAACCTTCCCAACTCCGCCAGTGGACTGTCCCGAGACCCGGAGGTTCTGCAGGGCCCTTCTGGAAGATGCCCTGCGTGACTGAAAGGCCAGCTGGGCTTCCTTGGGGCAGCTGGATAAAACACGTTGAATTTACTTTCCTTCCTCCACCTTCTTTCCTTTTCTCTTGCAGCCCTGGGAGTGTATCTCCCAGTGTCCGCTTGGCCTCGGGTTCTGCTTTATAGGGAGCCTGTGCTAAGGCAACCCTGTAGAAAAAAAACAACAAAGTAAAAAACGGCTTCTCTCCCCATCCCCCAGCGAGCCTTTACCAATCCCAGGAAAGAATTCCAATCGGTCTTGTTTCTGTGACATGCCACCTCTTGAATCAAGTAGAGCTGTCAGGAGAACAGGGTATTGCAATTGGCTCGACCACGCATACGCGTGCTGTGACCAGGGCGCAGAGGCTACCAGCAGACTTGGAAGAGCGGCGGTAAGTGGGAATCCCCAGGACAGGGTGTGCTGCGGAGAGCACCAAGAACCTCTCCCAAAACTCCCTTATGTGTGGGGCACAACTGCACAGGGATTTGTGCCTCCATTCAGGGATCACCCCAAGACACCCCCCCCTCCCCCACCTGTGCTAACCAGGCCTCAAGGACCATCTCTGGAACCCAGGCACGAGTGTTCTTCCTGCTGTCGTGTTGGACACTCGCCAGCCTCTTGCCCGTGGAGGGGCTAGCCTGCCCTGCCCAGGGACCCGCTCCACAAGGGAGCACAAGCCCATGCCTGTCGCAGGCTGCGCCGTCCAGTGGCAGAGCACACCACACGCCTGGTTCAAGGTTCTTCCACCACGCACTGCGGACCTATGGGCAGGCTTCTTAACTGTGCCTCAGTGGCCCATCTGTAACACGGTGGTACCGACTGTCTACATCAGGGGTGCTGTGGGGATTAGAGTAAGACAGACCAGGGATATTGAGAAGAGTGTTCTACACAGAACAAGTGCTTCATCACTGTCATTGAACATGAAACACTGCCACTACAATCTATTACATTTGCCTTCATGCTCTGAGACGTGACCCAGAGGGAGAAGACAGCGTTTCTGTCTCAAGCACAGGATGCAGGATGTAACTTGTAGAGCCAGGGGATCTATCAGTGTTTTCCTTTTTAGCCAGCAGGAGAAAATAGGCCGCTTCAAGCCACAGCAGCTCCCAGGTTAGTGGGCGGAACCTGCTCTGGGAGGCCGTGGGCTGGGGTGGGCACGAGAGCCCCTTGCTTGGTGAACTCTGGAGCAGTCCTGGAGGCAGGACTGGGCAAGGCCAAGTAGACTTGCTCGGCCTAATGGAAGGGGAAGAGGGGTCGTCGGTAGAGGGAGAAGGTGAAGGCGGAAGGGGAGGGGAAGGCAGCCGGCTAAAAGAGGCCGTGGCTGTGTGAGCTGGAGCAGGAGGAAACACAGTCACGGCTGAGTGGGGGTTTTGGTGGCATTTAAGGCAAGGGCCGAGTTCCCAGCAGAATGAGCAGGGCAGAGAGGAAGGGCCAGGATGGTGAGTAAGCCGAGGGAGGGGTCACTCTGCACGGGAGGGACCTCGAAGCTGGGGGTCCCTGGGACAGAAGGCTCGCAGTGGGTTCCCTTCGCCTCTTCTCACCATCAGGATGGTTACGCAGCAGCCTGAGATGGAACTGACTGGCCCTCCCGTCCTGCCTGCCGTGGCCTCCCTTCACCTGGCTAAAGCCTCCCAGCACCCTCCCCTCATCAGGCCCCAACTGAGACCAGCAATGCCTTCGTAGCTCCTGCAATCAGGGGCATCAGGCAGCTCAAAGCCCCTCATGCCCACCTTCCCTGGGCCGTGGAGAACGATGGCCAGAGCACTCAGTGGCTCCGGGGGTCACTTGAGGACGGGAAGCCCGGTGCTGTGGGCAGGGCTTTGGCCTTGGCGTGTGGCACCCACATACCAGGGCTTTTCCTTGAAGCCTCCCATCTGCCCTGCCACGCCTCCTCACCCCACATCCAGTCTCCCATTACTGGGTCCACCTGGGCTCATTCCTGGGCGTTGCTTCTTCTGGTCTGACCTTCATCAACCCAGAGCCAAGCCATCCTCCCAGAGCAGGTGCAAAGAGGCCTTGGTTTCACCCACGCCATCTCTGCACACACGCTGGCATGTTACCATGGCTTTGAGTGTGCTTACATGTGTGTCTCGCCCCTGTACTTTTCCCACTTCCCCCCACCCCCACCCAAACAGGGCTCACCACGAGTGCAGAGGTGGTGGCCACCCAGCGCGGCCCGCGCCCAGGCCAGTCCACTGTCGTGTGAGCCCAGCCAAGGCAGAAGAGCCCTGCTGCAAGCTGCTGGCGGCTCTAGGAAGCCCAGAGGTAACATCCTTTTTGGGGGTTCTCCTGCTGGACCTGGGGGAAAATGGGGCCAGGACCCAACTTGCTTCTTATTCCAAAATGAATTTCATATAGTCCTATCTCAAAGAATTAGAAGAAATCACAGGAATATGTATAATCTTTAAGAGGGGAGGTCTTTCATGTGTCATAAAACTCTAAAAAGTTAAAAAAAGTAAAAGGACTAACAAAACGGGGGAAATATTTGCAACCCATGGCAAATAATAATTTCTTTACTACATAGACAACTAGTACAAATCAATTAAAAAGTATCAACAACCTTGGATTGGATATTGGAAAAACTGCTAAAGAACATGAACAAGGGAAATGGATGTTGCTCAACCAATTGGGCTCCCATCTACCATATAGGAGGTCCAGGGTTTGATGCCCAGGGCCTCCTGGTGAGGGCGAGCTGGCCCACGGTGAGCTGGTCCATGTGGGAATGCGGCCCCGTGCAGTAGCAGCCCCTGCATGGGAAACCAGGGTTTTCCTGGCATGCATCTGGCCCCATTTGTTCCCACTGCCAACCCTACACACCAGAAGAACGTTTCAGCACTCTTAAACAAGCCATGATCATTCTATTAACTTTTCCCCTCCTGATCTTTTTTTTTTTTAAAGATTTATTTCTTTTTTTAATCCCCCACCCCCACCCCGAGTTGTCTGTTCTCTGTGTCTATTTGCTGCGTCTTGTTTCTTTGTCCGCTTCTGTTGTCGACAGCGGCACAGGAAGTGTGGGCGGCGCCATTCCTGGGCAGGCTGCACTTTCTTTCGCACTGGGCAGCTCTCCTTACAGGGCGCACTCCTTGCGCGTGGGGCTCCCCTACGCGGGGGACACCCCTGTGTGGCAGGGCACTCCTTGCGCGCATCAGCACTGCACATGGGCCTGCTCCACACGGGTCAAGGAGGCCTGGGGTTTGAACCGCGGACCTCCCGTGTGGTAGACGGACGCCCTAACCACTGGGCCAAGTCCGTTTCCCTCCCTCCTGATCTTAAAGGTAATTCATTCAGGTTCACTTTATGAAATATAGACAATGCAGGGGAATTTTAACCAGTGTTAATGCATTTATTTCTTTCCAGTCTTTTTCATGCATGTACATCTTAGAACAGTGCTCTCTATACACATCATTTTATTTTTTACTTTGCATTTTCATTTAATATTAGTGTGAACATTTTATCTTGTCATTAAATGTTCTTTGAAAGATGTATTTAGTGGTTGCAAAATATTCCATCATACAATTGATTTAATCATATGCCTATTATTAAGCACTTAGCTGTTTCCCTTTTTTTAAATAAATAACACTGACAAGTATATAAATCTTGTCCAAATATTCATTTTTAGGACAGCTTTCCAAAAGTGGAAGTTTGTATCAAAGGATAAGAACATTCTTTTAAAAATAGTTTAGCTACTCCTAAAATGATAAAATGGATTAAAACAGTTAAAAATGTATAAATAATAATGAAGGAATAAGGGGTTTCAACAAATTTCTGAAAGATGGAAAACAGCTGAGTGGTAAGTGGTAATGAGAAAGGTGGGTGGAGGAAGAAATGGCTTGGGATATCTGCAGAGGGCGATACAGGGGAAGGAGGTAGCTGATCGACCCTGCCAAACCCCAGAGACTTGGGTCATGGAAACTTAGGGTGCAATAAGGGTGGAAGGGAGAAGTAAAGCTAAAATTAAGGGCCTTAACAGAAAGTCTGTCATAAGAACACTTCACTCTCTTCTCTCCCACTCCTAGAGAAGCACTTAAAGTACCCAAACTCCAGATGAAAGCATCAGAGGATATTTTAATAAGGAAATTTAAGAGCCCCAGATAAAAGGTCTCTGCATTCTGGCATTTAGAGGTCTCCAGGGAAAGAGCCTGGTCTCTACCAATCACCCAAGAGGAAACCCTTTGAGCCGGCAAATCCCACCCCATACACAGAGGTCCCAGCTGTGATATATAGTCAGTAAGAAGCAGAATCTATTTGAGGAAAGTCTCCAATGTGAATAAACAAGATCATGAAGAAAAGGACACAGAGGCAGGGGAGTAAGGAGAGAAGATAATTCAGATATAAGAGACTCTCTTAAAAAAACAAAAACAAAAAACACACAACCTTCTAATTAGAATTCTCAGAGAGCTTTGAGAGGTATCCTTAAAACAAGAATAGTATACTATGAAAAAGGAACAAAAAGAAAATAAGAAAAAGCACTTAGAAAGTGAACTAATTGCTGTCAAAATTAAAAATTCATTAGAAAGGTTGAAAAATACTTAAGGGACTCTCACAGAAAGTAAAACAAGACAAAGAAATGGGAATAGGAGAGAAAATAATAGAAGCTTAATAAAGAACAACCTTGGATTGACAGTAATTCCCAAAAGAGGAAATACAGAAGAAAAAAAAATATATGGAAAGGGGTAACTGTTATATAAATAACACAAATTTTCCAAGAGCAGAAGTACCTGAGTCATTAGCTTGAACAATTTTACTGAATATATTAGGGAATTCAGTACACCAAGGATAAAGGAGACTTTAAAAGTTTCCAGGTGGGGGTGGGATGGGAAACAGACCACAGTTATGTAAATAACTGCTTACTGATTGTCAAAGAAATAAGAATTAGACTGGAATCAGATATCTCATTAGCAAGAGTGGATGCAGTGCGTGCCAGGAGTAAGCGGAGTGATGCCTTTGAGCTTATGGGGTAAGTGATTTTCAACCTGGGCTTCTACAGCCAGTCAAACTTCCATTCGAGTATGAAGGCAGAGAGACATTTTCAATATGTAAGCAGTGAGCACCGTGGTCTTCCACGTACACTTTCTTGACGAGTGACTTGAAGATGTGCAGCAGTGAGAAGAGGGAGGAAAGGAGGAAAGAGGAAGAAGAGGGACGCAGGAGACAGTGGAGCCCTGTCTAACTCCTGAGAAGCAGAGAGAACATCAGGGAGCATTTGGAGCAGGAGGCTGGAGGTCCCCGGAAGGGAGATACCCAGAACAACAGGGAACTCAACAGAGAACTGGATTGGACGGTGAATTTAAAAGTAATTGAAGATGTCCTAAAAGGAACTAATGCAAGGGGGAAGAGAGGAAAACTAGAAACTTCAGTAAGGAAAAAAGTTCCAAAAAGGATTATAATCACAGCAAGCTTAGTTTTTGCAGTGAACATTATTTACATTAACAATGTTCTCACTGTTCGTTTTTGAACGTTTTGAATTAATCAATAAAAAAAGGATATAAGACTAACTCTGGTTACAGAACAGAATGCCTGAATTATTCTGACAATGTCAGAAGCAGTGGCATGGAAAAGGGGAGGAGAAAGGGATGGGTACAACCCACATCTTACAAAATAGAGATCTGAAATGCTATCCACAGTTAATACAATATAACTCAAGATGTAAATCTAATAAGTAATTTCTTTCCCCCTGATTATAAAATTCCTGCTCCGAGTAGTAGATGTGGCTCAAGTGGTGGAGCACCTGCTTCTCACGTGGGAGGTCCCGGGTTTAGTTCCTAGTGCTTCCTTAAAAACAACAACAACAAGCAAAACAAACGAAAAACCCAACTCAGGGGAACCAATGTTGCTCAATGATTGAGTTCCAGCTTCCCACAAGGTCCCAGGTTCAATTTCTGGTCCCCAGTACCTTAAAAAAAAAAAAAAAAAAAAAAAAAATCCTGCTCCTTAGAGAATCCATGGGAAATATTAAAAGAAAAAAAAAATTTAAATCACCCATAATTCCCTCATGTTTGAGTCTAAACTCTGCAATTTATCAGCAGTATGGCTGTGAATGACTTAAAACCACATATAACACTTTGTTATATTTCCTTCAGATAACTATTCTATATACTTTTAAACAGTATATAGTATATTTAACAGTGTATGAGCACTTTTGAATTCCATTTTTTTTTTTTTTTTTGCATTAAGCATAAAGTAATACTCTAGATACATCACGCTTGTTTATAGCTTTAAAGGTTCGGAGGAGCCCTGACGCAGCCTGGCCGGGGGGCCGTCCAAAGCTTCCCAAAGATGGGACCTGAACCAATTATTAAAAGTGAGAAGGGGAGCAGTTGTAGCTCAGTGTCTGAGTACTTGCCTCCCATGTATGAGGCCTGGGTTCAATCCCCGGTACCTCCTTTAAAAAATAAAAATTAAAAATTAAGGAAACAAAACCTAAGATTAAGCAAAGCAGACGGGATGGGTAGAGGGAAAGTACTGTAGCTGAGGCCGGGCACAAAAGCAGAGGAATGAGCACGTGTGTCTGGGGTACAATGAAAGGGGTGTAGGTAGTGAAGAGATGAAGCTGGGAAGAGATTATGAAGAGCTCAGAAAATCATATAAAGAATCCAGATATTTCTGAGGGAGGGAACTCAGGAGAGGCAAGAAATAAACGGTCGTGTGTCTGGCCGATACCCTCAGAGATTCTGTAGACTGACCCTGTTTCTTTTTATTTGTTTTTCAATGTCACTTGTGATAATGTTGTGCATCCCAGCTGACTTTTCAGCCCTAGAGAATACATAGCTTGGCTTCGTGGAGCGAGTCCACCTCAACAGATAAGCGCAGAACTGCAATGCACAATGGGCCCTTCTCAGCGAGGACCCACCACTTCCATCAGATTCTCAAAGGGGTTTGTGATCCCAGAAAGGCTGGGTACACTGTTGGAGGGACAAGCAGAAAAGTGACAGATGGAGAGGCGAGGGAGGGAGGGGATCCAGAGCACAGAGGTGGGATTAGCTTTGAAAGAAGATACCTCTTCCTGAGCAAGGAGGAATGGATTCAGGGTTGTGTGTGTGCGCGCACGTGTACACACACTGCTGGAGTATGAGAATCTGCCCTGTGTTCTCAAAGCACCTCACATTACTTCATTATCACTTTCACATCACTATTCCACTTCTACACATCTGTTGGTCTCTCCCCTAATCTCACCAGTAGGCCTGGGATGGAGCTCCTTGGTGGATGAACTGAAAGTCTGGTAGATCTCAGCAATTAAGGATTTAATTAAGCAATTAAGCAATTAATGGGGCTTCGGAGGACCTATCCGCATCTACCAAGACCAGCCAAGTGCGAAAGGGGGTGACCAGGGGAACATGGAAACATAAGCCAACTCTGACAAGGGGTGGCCACTCCTCCCCTACTAGAAACTGTAATACTAAAAGGCATTGGAATGCAGTGGGTTATGTTTATTTTGAGGGCTGGAATTGAATTCAAGTTGGGCAAGAGAGTTGTAATCAGTGGGGAAGAGAGCTGATCTGCCTAGAAAGCCACTAGGCTCACATGATTTGTCCTGGATCATGGGTCCTTAACCAGGGTGCAGGTTTGTGGAAACCCAGAGGGGAGACAAAATACAAGTAGAAATGAAAAGTCATTTTGTTGAATGAGGAACAGAAGAGTATGTTACATAAAACCTGGTTTGTGCATGTAAATATCTGGTATGTTCAATTAAAATACAAATAAGACAGTAAATTAGGTCATAGATTCCTAATATCTAAGGGTTGGCAGAGCCACTGAAGGATAGCTAGCCAAGCCAATATAAAATTAATATCCTATTTGGCTGAAACTACAAGGTCATACACTGAATGCTGAAAACACATTTTCAAATCTACATCTTTATACTAGAGCCCCCTCTTGACTACATGCACTGCTGGCCTGCAGGCTTTACTCTACAACAGTGGCTTATGACCTTGGCTGCACACTGGCATCATCAACAGAATTTTTCAAAATACTGAGGCCTGGGAATGGAAACTTTTAAAAGTGCCCTCGGGGATTCTAACCTGCAGTCAGGATTGAAAACCACTGCTTCACTGCAGGGTTGGGCCTCGTGATTCCCAAACCTAGCTGTGCGTCGGAATTGCCTGGCTAGCTTGTCTGAACTACCTGTTAATGAAAATCTTTCGCCAGGAACCACAATCATCAATGACAAAGTATTCAATTATGTGGATGACTATAGGATAGTGACGCTAACATAGAGTTTAAGTCTTAATGGTCATAAATTCCAGCTCCTGTCTTTCGGTAACAACTCTTAGTTCCTTGGTCAGGATCACAGTTATTCCAAACCTTCAGATCTGCTCTCCTTGCGTTCTGTTTCCTGACCATGCGGAAGAAAACCTAATGTGTTTCTAATCTTAGCAGAGACACATGGTGTTACCTTTCTGTGCCTCCACTCCGAGATGTAAACAGGGGAACAGGAACACAGTCACCAACTGTCCTGGTCAGCAAAGGCATGGGTCCTTTTGAGTCCTTTTGATGTCCTATATTTCTATCTGTGATGTGGAGTGAAACTAGGATAAGGTGCATTTGCTTTGATGAGACTGTGGTTGGAGGGGAGGAAGTTAGCAAGCATGTCTTCTGTATGTGAAAGGGCTCTGTAAACTGGAAAACACTGTTGATTACTATTATTTAGTCTTGCCAAAATGGGAAAATAAATGCATGGGACTTCCCCATGATGAGCTGCACCAGACTGCTTACCATCAGGCACAGCATTTAGGATAAATGCTCCTGCATGCTGAAAGGCATTGGAATGCAGTGTTAAGATGGATTCCACAAGTTACGAGATTGAATTCCTGGTCTCAGGTTTGCTGCTTTCTGGTCATGGTGCCTAAGGCACATCCCCAAATCATCACTCAGCTTCCTTGCCTGAAAACATGACTACTACCTCCTTCTCAGACTCCCCCACAAGACTAGGTGGGGTTATAGGTGCTTACAGCTACAGATCAGCAATGTGGCAGAACAAGGAGAACCTGGATTTAGGTCCTGGATTTGAACATAAGCTCTGCTACTTGTTAGTTACTTGCCCTTCAGTAAAGTAACCACTATCAGGTAAATGGGGTAAACACCTCCTTCAGTATTATAAGGATTAAAGGTAATGATCTATGTGAAAGCACAAAATAAATGCCTGGTGTCATTATTCTATATATGAATGTACACAACAAAGAATAAACTTCTATATAAATACAAGGCAATATTATTACATAACTCTACCTATTGCATAGTTTTAAAAGATCATTTTTTAGGAGTAAAGGCTCAGTGGTAACACAAGTACCTTACCTTAGCCAATTTCTTCATCCTTCTAAAAGTATCCATATTGCAACATCTCTAAACTTCTCAAAAAAAAATTAAGCAAATTAAGACTTTAGAAATCCCTTGTTGCCTCCTTCCCTCCCTTCACGTCCCTCTTTGGCCTTCTTACAATTAGAAGAGCTCCATCATTTTTTAAGCACATTGAGAAGGTGAGAACGAAACCTGAACTCAGGCTGGGCCTGCGGAGAATGAGAGCAGACAACCCGGCATGCCTCTAGGCCAGCTTTCCTCTTGGACTCCTCTGTCAGGGAAGGCAGCTGTAGAATCTCACCCACAGGGAATGTGACAGTGTTAGGGGTTAAGATGTTTGGAGAGTTGCTGAGCTCAGCGAAGGAACACGGCACAGCAGCATTGGTGGCCACAGTATGTGGTGTCTCCAACAATCCTGCAGTGCTCGTCATGACGACTTTCTTGGGAAGGGTGGAAGAGACTGGTCAGAGGTCCCCAGAGCTTTACCGTATCAGGGCTCAGGAGGTTCCGACAATGAAGGAAAAGGGTGTTTCCTACTTGTGTCCATTTTAGGAGCAGCACTTAGTAGTGTTTTTGTTTCTTTGATTGGTTTGTTTTTTAAAAACTGCCTAGGTATTAGAAAGCTTATAAATTCTTAAGCTTTATAATGAATTGTGGAATTGCTACTCCAAATGCTTTACTAGTCACTGCTTAACTCAAAATACTAGGATATAAAGTTCAAAGCTCCAGAATTCAGTCAGACAGATCTAATCCAATAAGCTGCCTGTCTGCTTAAGAAATTACCAGTTTTCAAAAACTAAATTAAGCAAAAAAATACCTTCCCCTAACTGGGAATCTTTATCACTGGGAATCTTTATGACTCTTCCCTAAGAAAGCCACATTTCATTTTAGAAAACAGGACCACTTAGGGTACAATAAAAAAAAAAAATCTTGTCTTTAAGTGCTCAGTTTTCCTTTTCTTTAAATTAGCCTCTGAAATAACTGTGTTTTGTACAGCATTCCTGAAAACTGCAACTTTTAAGGATATAGCGGGCCTCATTTTTTCACAAAGGAGGAAAAAAACAGCAAAGAGGTGTCTGATTTGGGGGCAGGAGGTTATGACCAGCACCCGGAGGTCTCGCCTTTCTTTTCCTGGTCACTCGACCAGATGGGTCCTGTGGTGCCTCATGAGGTGTGAGTTGGAAATGAAGGCCGCGCCACACTTGGCACATTCGTAGGGCTTTTCCCCGGTGTGCGTCCTCTGGTGCACAGTGAGGCTCGACCGCTGCCTGAAGGCCTTGCCACACTCGTTACACGTGTACGGTTTCTCCCCGTTATGGATTCTCTGATGAATAAGTAGGTAGGAGCTACACGTGAAGGCCTTCCCACACTCGTTACACACATACGGAAGATCTCCACTGTGAATCCTCTGGTGGACAATAAGGCAAGAGAGCTGACTGAAGGCTTTCCCACACTCGCTGCAGTCGTACGGTTTCTCTGCAGTGTGGATTCTCTGGTGCACAATAAGGTGTGAGAAGCAGCTAAAGGCTTTCCCACACTCTTTACACTCGTATGGCTTCTCACCAGTATGGCTTCGCTGGTGCACGATGAGATTTGCACTCTGGGTGAAGGCTTTGCCACAGTCAGTGCAGGCGAAGGGCTTTTCCCCAGTGTGGATTCTCTGATGGACAATGAGGTTGGAGCTCCGAGTAAATGTTTTCCCACACTCGTTACATTCATAGCATTTTTCTGTAATGTGGACTTTCTGGTGCCGAGCAAGTTGTGAGCTGTAACTGAAGGCTTTCTCACACTCACTGCACTTAAAGGTCTTTTCTAAGGAGTGGATTTTCTGATGCACAGTGAGATTTGAACTCTGAGTGAAGGCTTTCCCACATTTTGAACAGACGTAAGGCTTCTGTCCCGTGTGGATTCTCTGATGCACAACAAGGTTTGCACTCTGGATGAAGGCCTTCCCACACTCGTGGCACTCAAAGGGTTTCTCCCCAGTGTGGATCCGCTGGTGCACTACAAGGTTGGCACTCTGACTAAAGCCTTTCCCACACACACTACACGTAAAAGGTTTCTGCCCAAGCTGGGTTTTCTGATTTTTAACAGGACCAAAACTGAGGCTATATCTTTCCCCGGATTTCTGACATTTCTGGTCTTCCTCTTCTTTGAGGCCTTCAGGTAAGTGGCAGTCCATCACTGTCACTTGTCTGAACTCTTTCTTTTCCCTCTTTATTCTCTGCCTCTTTAATATCTTCTCTTTTTCACAGGCTTCTCCCAACTCAGGTCCTTGCAAGTCAGCTTTCTGGATCCTTTCTGATATGATGAAGGGTTTTTCTGTTTCATCACATAGCTCAGTTTTTGGAACCAATGACTGTAGGTTCTTGGTTTCAGCATCTGAAACAAGGAGAAAATAAAAAAATCATCTTTTTCTGGCCTAGAAAAAGGGTAGGAGCATTACGTCACAAAAGGTAGTATTATATATGTGACTTCAGCACCTCTATAAGATGGCTTCATTAAAAAAAAGAAGAATCTCCTCACGTTACAGCTTTCCACTGGAGGCTCTCCTGACAGGTCTGGCCGGCCCCACACCTAGAGCACAACCCATTGATTCACGGTCTTTCGAGCACTTCCACTCTCCTCCATTAGGTACCTACCCTGCTGCTTTCAGCCAGGGCAGTCTCATCTCAGCCAGCTCCCCACCTAGCCATCTGATGAAGGCTGGTTATGAAGGACTTCAGCCTCTCTCCAGGCTTGCCTTCTCACCTCAACTATTTAGCGTGGATTTGCTTATAAACTGCCGGTTAATTAGGAATATTCCCTACCTGCGAATGAAGATCTAGATAACTGAGGTTTTTGTGTGTAACGATTCTGCAGATCAAAGAAAGGACAAACGTGGACAAAGGGTCTCACTGAAGTCAAGAGGGCCTTAGCAACCGAAGCACCTGGAACATTAACAGGCTGTGCCGTCCAGGGGTTAAGAACACGGATTCTGAAGCCGGACTGCCTGGGTTTGAAAGCCTGCTGTGCCGCTTACCAGCTGCATGACTTTGAGCCAGTCACTTAACTTCTCAGCGCTTCAATTTCCTTATCTCTAAAATAAGGATAATAACAGTATCTACCTTTAAAAAATTGTAAGAGGATTAAGTGAGTTTCTTGAAATCAGTTGCTCAGAACAACATAGTCCGTCTCTGCAAGCACCTGCAGGGACGTTCAGCCTGACTGATGGTGCTGCGCATCAGAGTCCTGGGGGTCCCGGAGGAAAGATGAGCCCTTAGGGGTGGAAGGTGCTGCGGCAATAGAGGGCTACTGTAGAAGGAGTTAAAGAAGAAACTGAACACAGTAAACAGCCTAGCCTGTGTCAAGGGAAGTTGACTTTTTTTTGTGATATGTTTGAGACTTGACATAGCCTGCTCTGTGATGCCAGACAACATCATAAGGGCACCAAACATCCTAAAGTTTTGAAACTCCGACTGTATGCTCGACCTTGCCTCAGAACCCTAATGCCACCAAGAGGGGTCCTGCTGTACCATAGTTCTTCATGTGTATCACCTCTATACCCCCCACTACCCATGAGTTTGAACGTGCATTCCTGCATCAAAGTTGGCAGAGTGAACATTTAATAAGTATGTGTATATTAATACAAGCTCAGGAAAACTATCAGATAATAAGGCAAGTGAAAAGAGGACATGCAGGAAGGGGAGGCCAGCCTGCAGGGGAAGGAGGCATTGCCAGTAGTGGTGCCCTGCTTACAAGTGAGCAATGGAGCTATGAGCTGCAACTGATGCTGCAACTGTACCAGGCGAATCCAGGATCCACGAGGGAGATATCCTGTCGACACAGCCTAGAGCAACCCTCCAACCAACAAGACAAGCTGGCAGAACAGGGAGGCTGGGGTGGTACAAAGCAATATGGGGGTGGGGGTAGGCAAGAAAACAGTCCAGGTTGGTTGCCAGGTTAAGACCATGGCTCTCCGAAATTCCAAAACAATAAAGACAAAATGGGCAGTGGTGGAGAAAGGAAACGTCTGAGCACTGGATACAGTAGAGCCCAGAATATGACAGTAAACACAAACCTGAAATGCTAGTCTTTTCCTGTTATTTCTATTCCTTACTCATCAGTGCCTCACTAATCTACTTTATTTTTCTCCCTATAGTTTCACTACTCTAATATCTTCTTTATCTTTTTTCTTCTTTTCTTTTTTCTTTTTCCCACTACCTCTTTCCTGTACTGCTACTTGAGCTTTTTCCTCTCCTGGTTTTCATTTACAATTTTTTTTTGCATGTGAAATATTCTGATTTTTTCATTGTATACTTTCATGTCCCTTCTGCTTTTACTGTGCACACTGCTTTCTTCTATGTTCTCTGCTATTCATCACCTAGATCTCAACTTATTTATATCTCCCTTCTACAGTCTCCTTTTTACTTCTTTTAACTTCCTCCTTTCTTGTCGCTTTCCACCACTGACACTGGGGCCTCCGTGAATACGTTAGTATGATCACAGCTGTACTCTAGTCCCTGACCTTCATTCCTACCCTGCTTACTGTGAGATGTGGAACATTAGAAAGACATGAAAGATGAAGACCAACGGGCACTGCTACAGATTAGAGCCAGTAACAGAAACAACTCCTCATATTTACATAATGTAATGTTTTATGTCAAAATTATTAAAGAAGAGGACAGAACTGTAGCCTAGAAGGTCTTAGTACAAGCGGCTATTTAAGTTTCATTACAGGAATGGAGTAGAACTTAGGGTCTTAGCAAATGCTCACTGTCTAAGAAAATTAAGACTCAAACTGTGTGCCCAAGTTCAAATTCCCATTGGGCAAAAGATCATCAACCAATAATTTAGGACCTGTAATCTTGGCTTGCGATAGTATTTTTCCTTATTTTTGGGTCCAATAAGATTACTGTAACTCTAGGAAAGTAAAGAAGTATACAAATAATGAAAAAGAAACTAAATGCTCACTTTGGAATCAATCAGAACATAGGCACAACAATAAATTTTGAAATTTATATTTTTCTAGCTTTTTTGTGTACGTGGTAATGGGGTCAGGGATTTGAACCCAGGGTCTCATATGTGGGAAGCTGGAGTTCAGCCACTGATCCACATCAGCTCCCCTCTTTCGTTTTTTTTAAAAGAGATTTGAAGTATTAAATGAGTCTTCCATCTTTGCTGGTAACTGTTCCAAGACATGTAAGGTAATATGGTTTACTAAATTTGTAAGTCCAATTCATTAAATTAGGCAAGCTGTATTATTTATGAGATTTTACTTATGACATTTGTAAGTCTGCCTAGTTGTGTGTTTGAAAATGCTTTAAAGAATTAGAAACAATGAATTTGTAATTATATTTTGAAATGGTTAAGGAAATTTAATATGTAGGTGGGGTTAAATGTTTAAAATATTTAATCTATAAAACTTGAAGCTTAAATGAATAAGGATTAAAGCACAAGTACAAGCGTTCTCATTTTTATAAAAATACTTTTAGGTGCACAAATGAAATAAGAGTAAGTTATATGCTTAAAGGCTTTAAAACTTAGGTTTTAAAAGTATAACTTTAATAAACACAGCGTTAATTAAAACATAGGCAACTGGAGACAAAAGTTCCTCAGTTGTTAAAGTCTCCGAACACATCACAATTTCAGAGCACTTCCCTGTATGTTGTACAATTTTAACATCATGATGAAATTATCCTCTGTCACTCATACAGAAGCCCAACAAGGGCAAGGCTGTGTCTTAGTCACTGCTGAATCCCCAAAACCTATCGCTCACAGCACAGTAAGGAGGCCCCCAACAAAGCTCATATTTACTGAACAAACACATCACAGTTTACAGAACAGCAAATGGAAGCCCAGAGAGAGAGAAGGATCTGCTCAAGCTCACAGAGTGATTAGAGGGAGGACAGCAACTAGAATCAGGTCCCCCTCTTAATTCCTAGAGCTCAGTGTTTCCACCATTACTTGATGTTCTGGAAATGGTTGGCAGCCCAAAAAGTTTTGGTGGTGAGGTAAGAGGCAAAGAAGGAAAACAGATGGGCGCAGCTGTTGGAAGTTAAGAGGATGAATGGCTTTTGAACAACCAGCAAGAATGGGCAGAAACATCTTTTTAAAACTTCCAGAAAACAGTTAAAGGATTAAAGCAACAGGGTGAGGGCTGCTGAATCAAAAGGCAACTTAAAAGAGGTAGGATCTCATGGAAACCAGCCCACAGTCCCCTGGTCCTGGTTCTAGAAAGAGAAGAGTAACCCTTGTATACACCTGGGATCATCTATGTCTCACCCAGCCTGTCTGGTGGTGGCCGAAGGGACTTGCTGTCCCAGAGCTTGCCCTGCATTTATAGAAGGCAGCTCAGAGTGCTCCTATAGAATGCTGTGGGAGAGAAGTCAAGTTGTGCCGCCTGGAACAAGGGATTGGTGCTGTAGGATATTCAGTGCAGTGTCTGGGACCTTGAGGAAACTGTTCCCTAGGGAAAAGTGGACATTTGTAATCATGTAAATGGGCGAACTCCTACGACTACAAGTGCATGTCCATCATGTGCAGAAAGGATTAGGGAGGTCTCTACAGTTTGGACTCGAGCTATTCTCCAACTTCATTTTATGGATACACCCTGAAGGAGAACACTAGCACAGGTCAATCTGCAAAAATTGGGAAAAGCATTTTTGTTGTTGTTAGTGCTTGGCGTTCAAGGAGAGCTCTGTCATACCACTAGCTAGATAGAGGCTTAAGGAACAGACCCCTCTGAGTCTATATGCTAGTGATAGCACATTAAAATATAAAAATGCCCAGGTATCAACAAAAGATTACAAAACAAAGAAACAGGAAGTGAAGACCCAGGCAAAGAAAAAGATTAAAGCATTAGAAATGATAAGTGAGGAGAATAAGATCTGGGACATATTAGACAAACACTTTGAAAAAATGGTCCTAATTATGCTCAAAGAGCTAAAGGAAAATATGGACAAAGAATTAAAGGAAGTAAGAAAAATGACAGATGAACACAAAGAGAACATCAATAGAGAAGTGGAAATTATGAAAAGGAACCACACAGAGCTGAAGACCACAGTAACTAGAAACTAAAAGTTCCCTCAAGGGTTCAACAGCACATGGGAGCCGGCAGAACAAAGAATCAGTGAACCTGAAGACAAGACAATTGAAATCATCCAGTTGTTGGATCAAAAAGAGGAAAGAGTGAAGAAAAGTGAATAGAGCCTGAGGAACCCGTGGGACAGAATCAAGCAAATACACTCCTGGGAATCCCAGAAGGAGAAGAGATTGGCAGGGGCAGAGAGTGTATTCAAATAAATAATGGCTGAGAAAATCCCAAATTTAACAAAAGATATAAATATACACATATCCAAGATGATCAATGAACTCCAAAAAACTGATGAATGCTTAAAGTTGATGAGAATTCTGAAAGCTGAAAGAGAGAAACAATGTGTCACATAACAAGGGTGCCTCAGATTAAGATTCTGTATCCAGCTAAACTGCCCTTCAAAAAAGCTGAGGGACTTTGTCGCCAATAGATCAGCCCTAAAATAAATGCTAAAGGGAGTTCTGCAGGTTGAAAGGAAAGGACACTAGACAATTGACTGTAGCCACATGAAGAAATAAGGACCTCTGGTAAAAATAATGATATGGGTAAATATAAATACCAGTACTACTGTATTTTTGGTTTGTAACACCACTTTTCACTTCCTACAGGATCTAAAAGGCAAATGCATAAATGTAATAATAAATCAACAGTTTTGGACTCAAAATGCATAAATATATCATTTATGACAAGAACCACATAAAGGTGGGAGGATGGCAGGATATAGGAGCACAATTTTATGTCATTGAAATTGTTAAGTTGGTATCAAAGCAAACGAAACTGTTACAGATTTAGGATGTTAAATTTAAGCCCCATGGGAACCACAAATAAAATATCTGGGAATATACAAATTCATACAGACAGAAAATGAATACAGGTAACCAGGGGTAGGGGGCAGGGGCAATGAGTAGCTAATGCAAAATGAGTTTAGCATTTCTATTTGGGGTGAAGGGAAAGTTAGTAAAGGATGTTATTGAGGGCATGGGATTTATCCCACTGAATGGTATGCTTGGGAGGGGTTGAAGTAGAAGATTTATGTTATATATATATATACACACACACACACACACACACATATATATATATTTTTCCCTACAAGTTAAAAAAAAGATAAAGAAACTAAAGAGATAATGACAAGTAAATGAAAAACATGATATTGGATGGGATCTAAGAATGGAGAAGAAAGGCTCAAAGGGACATTATTGGGGAAAGCGGATTTGGCTCAACTGATAGAGCGTCCGCCTACCTCAGAGCGTCCACCTACCATATGGGAGGTCCAGGGTTCAAACCCAGGGCCTCCTGACCTGTGTGGTGAGCTGGCCCACGCACAGTGCTGCTGCATGCAAGGAGTGCTGTGCCACGCAGAGGTGTCCCCGCACAGGGGAGGCCCACACGCAAGGAGTGCGCCCTGTAAGGAGAGCAGCCCTGCGTGAAAAAAGTGCAGCCTGCCCAGGAATGGTGCTTGCCGATGCAGCAAGATGACGCAACAAAAAAAGAGACACAGATTCCCAGTGCCACTGACAAGAATGCAAGCGGACACAGAAGACAAGAATATAAGTGGACATAGAAGAACACACAGCAAATGGACACAGAGAGCAGACAACAGTGGAGGGGGGGCAGTGGGGAGTAGGGGAGAGAGAAAAAAAAGGGACCTTATTGGGACATAAGGAAAAACTAGAACACAGAACTAAGCTTTATATCAAAGTCAAATTTCTTGAACTTGACAACTGCACTTAAGGTGATTATGTAAGTTAATATCCTTATTTGGATGGAAGTATTATGTGTTTAAGGAGCATATGATATGTGCAACCTGCTCTAAAAATGTTCAGAAAATCAATATGTAGACGATAGCTAATAGAATGACATACCAAAGGTGACAAAATGTTAAAATGGGTGGATCTGGATATCTGGGGGCGGGGATATGTTGGAATTCTCTGTATGGGGTTTGTATTTTGCAACTGTCCTGTAAGTCTGAAATTATTTCTAAATAAAAAGTTAAAGAAGAAAAGCTAAATTGTATCGCCGAGGCTTGTATTATTATTTATACACTATTATCCAAACTAGGGACATACATTTAAAGGAAGTACAAGTTTAGTTGGAAAAATGATAAAGGAAATTTGAAATACCTATGCCCTTTATGCTTCTTTACTAATACTTTCCTTGAACTTAAAATAAAACTTTTGTTTGATTAGTTCATAGGACAGTGCCTTTCACAGAGTGAATAAATCATAGACCACTTTTTTAAAAAAGCATATGAATGGCTGATAAAGCAAGGAGGCAGAAAAAAAGTGACACAAAGGGGAATACTCCTGAGAGAAGGTGGGAACAGAAGCCTCTGAGACTCTGGGGAATAATTAAAGAAGCAAAAACAAGAACAAAAGGTTGAGGTCTAACCACAACTGTGGTTTAAGAAAGTGGCTTGGTCCCCGAACACCTAAGGAACTGGCAAGGGAGAAGAATGGATTCAAAATATTCAGACTCATGCAGACTCATAAAACTGGAGTACAAGCAGGGACCTTGGCAGTCATCCAAGGGATTACTTCTGTGACACAGGACTCACAGCTACTACATTCTTGACCCTCAGTGTTACATCACTTCAATATAGGCACGTTTCTACCAATGTTGGCCTGAGTTACCAAACGTGCTGCCCTTTCCCAAGTCCCAGCTTTGAGGGACCAGGTGATAAGCCATCAGCACCTTCCATGAGACCTGGCTGTGAACAGCATTTTGACTAAGACGGCCCTCTATATTTGCCTAAAAGATCTATGGAAACCACCTCTAGGGCATTTCCTCAAGATAACCAGTAAAGCTAACCCTTCCTACCTAAGCTAGCTTCTCTTGCAGGTTTACCAACTTATGATAACTACAAACCACATGAAGGGTACATGTGCCTACAAGTGTGAGAAGACATGAAAAATAAATAAATGTGATTAAAAGGCGAATTCAGAGTTTACCTGTGTTTGTTGTGTTGAGGCCATGCACAGCGTAAGACTACCACATAGGCATCTCTTAGCATTCCTCTATCCAGCTCTCTCTGGTACTTTTATTTTTTTATTTTTTTAAAGATTTATTTATTTATTTAATTTCCCCCCCTCCTCTGGTTGTCTGTTCTTGGTGTCTATTTGCTGCGTCTTGTTTCTTTGTCCGCTTCTGTTGTCGTCAGCGGCACGGGAAGTGTGGGCGGCGCCATTCCTGGGCAGGCTGCTCTTTCTTTTTCACGCTGGGCGGCTTTCCTCACGGGCGCACTCCTTGCGCGTGGGGCTCCCCCACGCGGGGGACACCTTTGCGTGGCAGGGCACTCCTTGCGTGCATCAGCACTGCGCATGGCCAGCTCCACACGGGTCAAGGAGGCCCGGGGTTTGAACCGCGGACCTCCCATGTGGTAGACGGACGCCCTAACCACTGGGCCAAAGTCCGTTCCCCTCTCTCTGGTACTTTTAACGCCTCAATACTCCCTGTCGCTCAAGGTAGACTAACCCCCACAGCCGCTGAAAAACTTTCAAGAAGCCCTGATGGTAAGATTATGAATAAGAGGGTTGAGCCTTACCTAGTGAGTTCATGTTTCCACGAGTCCCTGGCAAAGGCACCCCTGGTAACGCGTAACTGCCAAGGGCTGAAGCAGCAGGTACTTCCTGCGTGGCTTTCAGAATCACTGCCATGTCCCAGAATATTTTCTCACCCTAGAGATAAGCAGGCACAGGTGGGTTTTTTTTTTTTAAAGATTTATTTATTTATTTAATCCCCCCCTCTCCCCCTGTTGTCTGTTCTCTGTGTCTATTTGCTGCGTCTTGTTTCTTTGTCCGCTTCTGCTGTCGTCAGCGGCACACGAAGTGTGGGCGGTGCCATTCCTGGGCAGGCTGCTCCCTCCTTCGCGCTGGGCGGCTCTCCTTACGGGCGCACTCCTTGCGCATGGGGCTCCCCTACGTGGGGGACACCCCTGTGTGGCAGGGCACTCCTTGCGCGCATCAGCACTGTGCATGGGCCAGCGCCACACAGGTCAAGGAGGCCCGGGGTTTGAACCGCAGACCTCCCATGTGGTAGACGGACGCCCTAACCACTGGGCCAAGTCCGTTTCCCCACAGGTGGGTTTATGAAGGGACTGGTGGCAGTGGTGGGATGATCACATGACCAGATCTTGGAGGACAAGAATACAGGTATAACCTATTCCTGGGGCCCACAAAGCATAAAAAGGAAGGAAAAAGAAGCCAGTCTCCTCCAGTCCCCAGGGTGAGCTAGCAAAGACACAAGCCTGCCAACTTCTTCCCTATCACTGATTTTGCCTCATTGCCCACTCCACCATCCATACCTAACTTGCCAGTGGGTATAGCACAAAAGAGGCCATGGGAAGATTTCCCTGAGAACAGACTTTTCTGAGGTCTAAAGAGTCAAAGCAGCAAGGTTCTGGCCATATTAGCAGAGCGGCTGGGGAACCTCTGCCCTTGTTAGATTAGTGGTGGTAGGGGCTGTGTCTGAAAACATTAAGCGTCCTAGTATAATGTGCAGCCTTGCTCCTCAAAGAGTGGTCTGCAGATCAGCAATGTCAGCATCGTCTGGAAGCTAGTAAGAAACGCAGACCCCAGACCCTCTGATCCGATTCTGCATTTCAAGCCCCCCAAGTTGACTGCTACGCACACTGAAGTTTGAGAAGCTCTGGTTAGAAGTGTTATATCCTGGCTGGAATCACCTGAAAAGCTTTAAAAAGTACAGATGCCTTGTCCCACCCCAGAGATTCTGATTTAATAGGAAAGGGGTATGGTCTCAGCATCAGGACTTTATAAAGAGTTCCCCATGTAATTCTACTGTGCAGCAAAATCTGAGAACCACTGGTTTATAGAAAATCCAGAATGTCACATTACTCAGAAGGGAACATTCCCATTACGTTCCAAAAGGACTAAAGACCAGAGCCCTAGTCACGAAACGAGATACCAGATAGAGAAGCTGGGGAGTAGAGTCCCTCTGAAACCACTCCAGTTCTTCTTCAGGTCTCTCCTCCCTCCTCCTCCCAGACCATCATTTACCTTTTCCTCCTGCTCTGATCCTTCAAGGCCTGTCTGAAGACCCTCCCCAGGGGCCCAGACTTTGATGCTTTCAGAGCAGCCTTGTTGACCGGATGCCTGACCCAGGAAACTTTCCTCTTCTTCCTCCTCCTTTTTCACAGTCACAGGGCCCCAAGGGGCCAGGGCCACAGCCTCTCTCAATTCTGCCGTCATCTTCTCTGCTCAGCAGCAGAAATCTTACTGCAGGGGTCTGCCCGCCAGAGGTCGAGCCCCATCCAATCTTTCACGTTTCAAAAGCTTCTTCTTCTTTAGTTTACTCCTGGGACCAGATGAGTATTGTCTGAGAAATCAGAAAACACTGTTAACCCTGAAGAGAGGTTTGCCTGGATGCCAGTTAGTCCACTGGCCAATGGCACCAGTGCCCTGGCAGCTGCCACTCTAGCACAGGAGTTCTCCACACCTTCCTCATAGCATGGAAGGGGTTGGATTATAAACATGAACTCTGACCCTGTAATAACTACATTACAAATAGCTTTATGGAGCATTTACTGATTTTTTAAATCATAAAGTTAACATATTTTAATTCTAAAAACTTGAAATATATAAAAAAAAAGTTAAGAAAAACCATTCCTGGTTCTCCTCCAAAGAAATAACCACTGTACATTGTGGAATTTAAGATATTTCTTTTAAGAGAGAATCTCCAATTACACCAACAATTATGATTTTATTGATCTTGTTTTTAATTATGGGGAATCATTTTCATAAGTATCATTAGTGTTTTTAAAAAAGAAATATTACAGTGCGAAGATTTTCCTATTAGAGTAAACACAATTGTGTAAACAAAAGGTTCTCAAGAAAAAACTGAGAAATACATACCAACAGGTTGGTATGGTTGGGATAGTTACAGGTAGTTTTGAGGTTCCTTTTGCATGTCTATTTTTTTAAATTTTCCATATTTTCTATGTATCTTAAGTTAAAAAAAATTCAGTGGTGCAATTCTTCATACTTATTTTTAATAACTGCACAATAATCTGTGGTGTTGATAACTTTGCATGCTCACTGGAAAAGAATCAGGTAATACAGAATTAGATATTGGTAATATAGAATTAAACAGATGCCCTACACATACCCAAACACACACAGCAATCAGCTGTCAGTCTAGACGGGACTCCTACTAACTGCTCTGCATTACGTACACATACGCACACCCTCACACATCCTGCTTGTATGCTGACCATACTGTATGTTGCTCAGCAACCTGTATTGTTTGTTGAACCGAAGTTCTATATTTCACAATAGTCGCAGAGCTCTTTCAATGCAGTACATATAGATTTATGTTTTAAAACAGAATTCTAAATTGTGACTATAACTTACTTATCCATTCATTCCAGTTTATTTTCTTAATACTAATAAATTTTCTGCGCAAAGAGCTTTTCCTTTTGCTGAATTATTACTTTAGAAGAGATTACTGGTCCAAAGATTTATGGCTTATCAGTATCGTCAATATGCTTTCTGAAAGGACCATACAGTCACACCGCCACCAATTACCAGGATCCCCTTATTACAGCCAAGTCAACAGCGTTTAATTTTTTTTTTTTCTTCAGGAACTGGACTGGGGCTTGAACCCCCGTCCTGCTAAGCAGGAAGTTGGCGCTCAACAACTGAACCACATCGGCTCCAGGCTTCATTGTTTTGCTGTGTGGTGTGATGTAATGGACTAACAGCTCCCGAGTCGGTTTTTTCATTTGCTGGTTGGCTGTTTTTGTTTATAGGAGGCACCAGACCTAACCAGGACCTCCCAGTGTGGGAAGCAGGCGCTGAACGGCTTGAGCCATATCTGCTCACCAATATTTTTTTAAAATTTGTAAATAGGAGTAAAATAATCTTAATATTGCAATTGAATACGAAGAGGGTGACATTTTTATTTCTTTTGCCCTATATTTTTAGTAGAAAAGGGTTTTAAATTTTACTAAATCCCCTTTTGCAGCTATTGATATGATTATATATAGGCTTTTTCCTAATTAACTTACTAACAGCTTGTACACATTGAATTTCTTGAATAATGCAATACTTTCATTTCCGCGTCAAATCTTAATCCCGGAGGACTAGTTCGATGACTAGTTGAATTCTACCTGGCATATACTCGTTCCATCCTTCGCATACGCAGGATTACCTTCTGTAAATACTGTCTTCATCAGATTTCTGATCAGACCCAAATCTGCCTCCAGACCCAGACTGCACCGAGCTCTCTAGCACGGGCTTCCCCTCCAATGCCCTCTCCCATTTCCAAACATGGCAATCCATCCCCTCCCCCTACAGGCCCCTAGCGGCCCTGGCCCGGGATCTGCCTGGCCCCTGGGAGATCCGTGTCCATCCTGCCCCGGGCCAGGTCCCCCGCCCAAGGGGCAGCGCCCGGAGTCGCCACCTGACGGCCAGAGCCGAGGTTCCCCCAGGAGGACGCGGCGGGCCGTCCCTCGCGCTGCACCGCGGGCGGGCCCCTGCTCCGCCCCGGCACTCGCCCCCGCCCCGCCGACCCGCTCACTGTGCGCAGCGGAGCCCGGGACAGCGCTCGCCGGCTCTGGAACAGGAGGCCTGCGGGCCAGGACCACTGCGCCCACCGGCGCGAGAACAATGACCGGACAGGAAGTCCCTCGGCTCGGGCTTCCGGCTCCTCGGGTCGCCAAGCCGGCTTCTCTAGGAAGCTCGGAGGTACTGTCTCCTCGGTGGGTGTCCGATGTGGACCTGGACCAGGGGCGCGAGCCAAAGCGCCGAGAGGACGGTGTGGGTGACCTGTGGCCTTGAGCCCCACGGAGGAAGCACACCAGGTTGGAAAGGGGCAACCAAGCAGAGCACGCGCAGGGAGCCTGAAGCTACCAACCATTAATTTGTAGAAAGCCCTGAAAATTTCCTCCTAAACGTTTTGTTTTGAAAATCGTAAATGCTACAGTAAATGCTACAGAAGAGTTGAAAGAAGCCTACAAGGTATACCCGAATCCTCCATATGGATTCAATAATTAACACTTTGCTAAGTCTGCTATATCTCTTTATACGTTTTTTAAAAAAATTAAGTTGTAGACATCAGAACTTCAACATGCTCTCCAAAATAACAATACCACCATCAGCTTGAATTAACAATAATTCCCTAGTAGCATCTAATATCCAGTCATGTTCAAATTTCCCCATCTGTCCTAAAATGGCTCGAAAAAAATTTTCTCCAAACCAGGTTCACTCACTGCATCTGGTTATGCCTCTTTAGTTTAGATTTTTTTAACTTTTTATTTTGCATTAATTATAAATCCACAGGAAGTTTCAAAGATAGCAGAGAGATTCTCTGTAGCCTTCACCCAGTTTCTCCCAATGGCTACATGACACATTACATTATCAAAATCAGGAAACTGATATAGTGCAACACGTATGGCATTTTATCACAGGGGTGGAATTGTGTAAACACTACAATCAAGATCAACAACTGCACTATCAGCACAAAGATTTCACGGGTGCTTCACCTCCCACGCCCAACCACCCTAATCTCTGGCAACCACTAATCTACTTTTCATCTGTAAAGTTTTGAGAATGTTATATGAATGGAAACAGTGTGTGATCTTTTGAAATTGGCTTTTGTTTTCTCACAGCATAATTCCCTTGAGGTTCATCCAAGTTGTTTTGGGTACCAAAGGTTGTTCATTTTTATTGCTGAGTAATATTCCATGGTATGGATATACCACAGTTTGTTTGGGGCTATTAGAAACAAAGCTGGTCTGAACATTCATGTACAGGATTTTGTATGGACCTAATTTTTCATTTCTCTGGCATAAATGCCCAAGAATGCAATTGCTGGGTCATATACTGAGCAAATGTTTAGTTTTATAAGAAACTGCTGAACTATTTTCCAGAGTGGCTGTACCATTTTACATTCCCAGCAATATATGAGGGATTCAGTTTCTGCTGCATCCTCATCAGCATTTGGTGTTACCACTATTTTTAATTTCAGCCATTCTGATAGGTGGTTAGTTTTATCTCACTGATTTTAATTTCCATTTCCCTAATGGCTAATGATATCATACATCTTTTCATGAGCTTATCTGCTATCTACACTTTGGTGAGATGTTTATTCTCTCAACCATT
Organism: Dasypus novemcinctus; assembly: GCF_030445035.2. NCBI lineage: Eukaryota > Metazoa > Chordata > Mammalia > Cingulata > Dasypodidae > Dasypus > Dasypus novemcinctus. The sequence goes on along the minus strand of NC_080698.1, from coordinate 5,521,337 downwards.
TTCTTGTCTTTTTCTTTTTTCTTTGGTTTGGTTTTTTAGGTAGTGGGTCCAGAGATTGAACCCCGGACCTTGTATATGGGAAGCTAGCGCTCAACCACTGAGCCACATTGGCTCTCCTGAGTTGGTTTTTTCCTTTGCTTGTTTTTTTGTTTTTAGGAGATAACAGGAACCAAACCTGGAAGCCTCCTTGAGCCACATCCACTCCCCAGGCCATTTTCTATTTGGATTTTTTTTTTTAAGTTTTGAGAATTCTTTAGTCTAGATACAAATACTTTGTTGGTTATGATTTGCAAATATTTTCTCCCTGTCTGAAATTTGTCTTTTCACTCTCTTAACAGGGCCTTTCATGTAGCAAAATATTTTAATTTTGGTGAGGCTCAATGTATCTAATTTTTCCTTTGATGCATCATGCTTTTGATATCAAGTCTAAGAGATCTTCACTTAGTCCTAGATCCTCAAGATTTTGTATTCTTTCTCAAAATTGTAGGTTAATTTTTGTAGAGGGTAGAGGAGATTACATACATTTATCTCCATCCAATTGCTCCAGTATTTGTTGAAAGTGCTACCCATCCTCCACCGAACTTCTTCTGTACCTTTGTCAGAAATCAATTGGGCATTATTTGTGTGGGTCTACTTTTGGCTCTTAGTATCTCCTGGTTCTTTAGCATCTTTTAAACAACCCTCTTTACCCATTTATCTCTCATTATGGAAAATTTCATACTTTTATGGAAGCAGAAAACAGATTTATAATCAACTCCTAGTATCCTCCTTCAGCTTCAATTATCACCTCCCTATTTTCATTGTGTTACTTTTTGAAGAGTCCAGGGTAATTTTCTTACACATTATCTCACATTCTGGGTTTGTCTGTTTTTTCTAGAGTCATATATCGTGTTTCTCGTATTTCCTGTGAACTGTTAATTAGGTAAAAAAAACAAACAAAAAACCTTGATTAAATTCAAGTTAAACATTTGTGTTTACTGAGGAGCTCATTAAGTGGGTTGTCTTAGTGATATTACCTTTTATCACATTAATGCATTTCTCCATTGTTAAGGTACATTTTTCCTTTTGTAATTACATAATCTGGAGTTAAACTTCTATAGCTTGGATATTTGGACATTTTCTATATGCCTATATTCCTCTTAGCTTATATACAAACCATGAACCTCCTGGTCCCTCCCAATGTTGACTGCCCTCATAAGCATGTTGTTATCTATAGTTGGCCACTCTATATGAGGCTCACCACCCAAAGGCACAATCTAGCTATGGCCACATTCAGAGTTTAAGGGGCTAGCTAGTATGTGCTGAGCTAACTGGCTCCTCTAAATCTCTTTCCTGCTTTGCACTGTCAGTTTTCCAAAAGCTACAAATACCAGTTCAATTTGAACAGTATCATTCATAGTCTTTTTGGCTTCATATCCTGGCTTCTTTCTGGCCTTCATCATTTTTAGACTTAAATACTGGAATCCAGATCATGGTGGGAACTTACAGACACTGACCACTCTAACATTCCTGGCTTTTGTTCTTTTTATGACCCACTTTTGTCTTTCTTCAGTATTCAGTGTTTGGCTCTATCACAGCAGGCAACTATTAGTTTTCCACCTGATGTCCCAGATGCCTAGGACAGCATGAAATGGGAAACTTCTAATATCTGTATAGTTTTTCTCCTCATAAAGCATCTTCATATTCATTATCTCAAAACAATTTCGTGAGGTAGTTATTATTCTTCCTGTTTAATAAATGAGGACACCAAGAAGTAAAGGGATTTGTCCAAGAAAAGTGGCAAAACTGACTCATACCCAGACTTGAAACTTTGCACCCTTTCCAGTTTTCACTCTCGGGTACCTTACTATATATGAAGAACTAGCTCTCAAAGAACGCGGGGTTGAATTAATAACTCTTACATTCAACACATCACCTAAGTACTACTAATATTTGAAAACCCAATCCTGGATATTGAACTACTTATAGTCCAGATGCAGAATTGGAGTTCTGAAAATTACAACATAAAATAATCAACACAAACTCAAGAACATAGGATGAACTGAATCTACAAATTTCCTAGGGGCACAAATAGAATTGAATGATTGTGTTGCAGAGGGTTAATCAGCACTAAATGCCCAGAGTCCTGGGATTGAATGTTGTTTTTTGAGTAACATATTATACTATGACAGCATTGATGAAATGCTGATAAGTTGATAATGACAGGGCAAGGAACATCAACTTCAGGGCTGATTTAAGGATTTACCCCTATGAACAAGGAAAGCAAATACAAGTGTCCTTCCATTTTGACACTTTACATCTGTCGAATTTTAAAGTTGAAAAATATGTTTTCTTTGACACCAGTGTTAATGGCTGGACATTCTTCATATTAATCCAATATTTTTTCCATAAAAAAATGGAAATGAACTAGGCACATTATCTATTAACTCCCTTATGTATTTTAAAAGCTATATTTTTAAAATTCTTCTTAAATATACTTAATTCCAAAGTTAGCTATCCATCATAGTTCCTTTTATTCATTCTAAAAATGAATATCTTTTGAGGTTCAGGGAGTCCCCTTCTTTCTAATATTCAGAATTAATGAACAAAGTTACATTATGCCATCTATACCTCATGTTCTAGACTTTGATTGAACCTCTTTTATCCAATTTTATTGACAAGTGAATGATTTCACAAGGAACTTTCACAAAAATCCTTTCACTTAATCCTCACAACAACCCTGTGAGGTAGGCATTAAGTTAACACTTAACTGGCACGGAAAACTAAGGCTTAGAGGCTGAATTAACAACACAACCTAGGTGTAAAGAGCCAGGACCCAAACCTAGGCCTTCTGATTTTAAATCCAGTGCTCTTCATAGGTTGTCTTCAAACAGCAGACTCTTGCCCACCTAATTCCATGTCTGGATCATAATATCTATATAGGGATTCTATAGCAGTGATGCTATCTTTAAAATGTTCAGATCTATATACACATTTTCAGAACGAATGTCCACTCTTTAATACAAAGATATTTTTTGCTATCATTTACATCTAAATCATTACATTTAATAAAACATACACCCAGATTCTTCAGAGTTCTCAAATGCCTCAAATCCCATTCTAAGATTGTTAACAAATGGTACAGAACACAGTATCCTTTAACTACAATTTGGTTGATGTTTTTGTAGACTTGAAAGTCTAAATTACTTTTACAAGTAAGCTTGCTTGTCTATAAATGGGTCAATCATGATTTCTTTCCCTTATAGGAACCATTTATTGCCACTCCTCCAACAGTTACTTAAGTAGGTAGAGATTCTATTCCACTTTACTTACGACTGGATTTTCTGAATCTCTATCTTGGATTCATTGTTATTTTGTAGCCAAGAGAATTCTTCCACACTATGGAGTCTGTGCTGAAGATGAATGTTTGAGGTCTGAGAGAATTCTTTTTCAGGCTTATCACATTCATAAGGTTTTTCATCTGTATGAACTTTCTGATGTACAGTAAGATTTTTCCTTTGCCTAAAAACTTTACTACAATCATTACACCCATAGGGTTTCTCCCCTGTGTGGATTCTCTGGTGGCCAACTAAATTCCTCTTAGAAGTAAAAGACTTTCTACACTTCTCACACTCATAAGGTTTTTCCCCAGTGTGCATTCTCTGATGTACAACAAGGTTTTTATTCTGACTAAAGTCTTTTCCACACTCATTACATTTATAAGGTTTCTCTCCTGTATGAATTCTTTGATGTACCATAAGATTTCTACTAGAGGTAAGGACTTTTCTACATATATGACATTCGTAGGTTTTTTCCCCACTGTGTATCCTTTGATGTTCAATAAGGTTTCTGTTGTAAGTAAAGCCCTTCCCACACTCATTACATGCATAGGGCTTCTCACCAGTGTGGATTCTCTGATGGGCTATTAGGTTTGAACGGTAACTGAAAACTTTCCCACAGTCATTGCATTTATAAGATTTTTCCCTTGTGTGAATCCTCTGATGTCCAATGAGGCTTTTCTTTAGAATGAAGCACTTGCCACACTCATTACACTCATAGGGTTTCTCGCCACTGTGGATTCTCTTATGTTCAATGAGGTTTCTATTAGAACTGAAAGCTCTTCCACATTCACTGCATTCAAAGGGCTTTTCCCCAGTGTGGATTCTCCGATGTACAAGCAGGCTTGAATTGTAACTGAAAGCTTTCCCACAATCCTCACATTTGTAAGCTTTCTCTTGTGTATGGAGTTTCTGATGGACCATGAAACTTTTGCTCATGATGAAGGTTTTCCCACACTCTCGACATTCATAAGGTTTCTCCCCATTGTGGAGTCTCTCGTGGTCAATGAGATTTCTGTTAGAACCAAAAACCTTGCCACAGTCTTTACATTCATAGAGATTCTCTCCAGTGTGGAACCTCTGGTGTAAAATGAGGCTTTTCTTCAGAATGAACACTTTGCCACATTCATTACACTCATAGGGCTTCTCTCCATTGTGGAGTCTCTGATGGTCAAAAAGGTAAGCACTCTGAGTGAAGGCTTTCCCACATTCAGTACATTTATAAGGTTTCTCTCTGCTGTGCATTCTTTTATGGTCAATGAGGTTTGACTTAGAACTGAAGATCTTTCCACACTTTTTACAACCATACGTTTTCTTTTCTGTGTGGACCCTCTGGTGTAATAGGAGGCTTTTACTCCGAATGAAAACTTTTCCGCATTCTTTACACTTGTATGGGTTTTCTGCACTGTGGAGTCGCTGATGGTCAACAAGGTAAGTGGTCTGAGCAAAAGTTTTTCCACATTCATAACATTTATAGGGTTTTTCCCCAGAGTGTATTCTCTGGTGCAAAATGAGGCTCTTCTTCAGAATGAAAGCTTTCTGACACTTGTTACATTTATAAGGTTCTTCGCCCTTGTGAAGCCTCTGATGGTCAATGAGGTAAGCATTCTGAGAGAAAACTTTCCCACATTCATTGCATTTATAAGGTCTCTCCCCAGAATGGCGCCTTAAATGTATAATAAGGCCTGAGTGCCTATAGAAACCCTTTCCACACTCTTTACATTTATAAGGTTTCTCCCCAGTGTGGATTCTCTGATGGTTTAGAAGGTAAGCACTTTGAGAGAATGCTTTTCCACATTCACTACATTTATAAGGCTTCTCCCCAGAATGGTTCCGTAAATGCATTAGAAGGCTTGAGCGCTGAATAAAGCCTTTTCCACACTCCTTACATTTGTGAGGTTTCTCGCCAGTGTGGATTCTCCGATGGTTTATAAGATGGGAGATTTTATTGAAATTTTTACAACATAGATCACATTTATAAAACTTTTTTCCTTCAGTACTTATTAAACTTTCTCCAAATTCCTTCCATTTCTGGCCTTGTTTTTCTGGTGGAGTCCTCTTCCTCTTGTCTTGTTCCCGCAGGGAACCTTTCTTCACTGTATCTACCCTCTCCCCTGTTTCATTTCCCCACTGACTTGCCAACACTTGCCATTCACACTCTTCCTCAAAGTCAAAAACTTGGGGAACACTTCCCTGAAGTCTTTTGGATGTTCCCTTCTGGGAGTCAGCTCTTTGCAAAATGCCTGGCTTTGACGCCACCTCATTCTCGGTCATGGTCTCCCATTCTAGTAAAAGAAACGACAAATGTAAATGTTATCAAGTCCCGGTGCTTGTGCAAACAAGATCTTCAAATGACTTTAAAACACTCACTCTTGAATGTTTACATATACGAAAGGTTTCAGTATTTTGAGGGGCAAAGGGATACAATTTTCATTAAACAAAGGTACAAAGCTAAAATGGTATGCTGACAGAATACTGTAAATGGAATAACATAGAACTCACTCTAAAACACTTCTAGCTCTGCATCTTCAGGGAACAGATGGAAAAATATAAATGATGGCTGAGAAAACAGATGCAAAGAAGAATCAGAGAAAGAATATGGGACCTTATAAAGATGGATTCAGATATGAGGCTTAGGAAATTGGATGAGCCCAAACCCAGATGGCTTCACAAGCTAATACTATGAAGAATTAATACCAACCCTTCCTGAAGTTTTCCCAAAAAAAAGAGGAGAGAGAGAAGGGAAAACTGCACAACTCATTTTGAGGCCTGTATTACCCTGAGACCAGAACCAAACAAAGAAATCACAAAAAATAAAACCAATGACAAATAAATTTTATGAATAGTCCACAAAAAATCCTCAAAATACTAGCAAACCAAAATCAACAACATGTATTTTATAAAAATCCAACACCCCTTCACAATAACAACACTCAACAAACTAGGAATAGAACTTCCCCAATCACATAAAGGCACCTATAAAAAACCCGCAGCCAACATCATACTTAATGGTGAAAAGTAAAATTTCCTCCCTGGGAAGCAGATTTGGCTCAGTGGACAGAGCGTCTGTCCACCTACCACATGGGAGGTCCAAGGTTCAAACCCAGGGCCTCCTGACCCTTATGATGAGCTGGCTCACAAGCAGTACTGATGCACGCAAGGAGTGCCATGCCATGCAGGGGTGTCCCCCGAATAGGGGAGTCCCACGCACAAGGAGTGCGCCCTGTAAGGAGAGCTGCCCAGTGCGAGAAAAGTGCAGCCTGCCCAGGAGTGGCACTGCACACACGGAGAGCTGACACAGCAAGATAACACAACAAAAAGAGCACAGATTGCTGGTGCTGCTGACAAGAATACAAGTGGACACAGAAGAACACACAGTGACTGGACAAAGAGCAGACAATGGGAGGTGGGGGGGGAGAGAAAAAAAAATTTTCCTCCCTAAGATAGGGAACAAGAAAAAAGACATATGCTCTCACTGCTTCTATTCAACATATACTTGAGATTCTAGCCAAGGAAATTAAGCAAGAAAAGAAACATAAGGCATCCAAATTGGTAAAAAAAAAAAATTAAAACAAAGTCTATCTGCAGATGGCATACAGAAAATTCTAAATAATACACTTAAAAACTACTAGAACAAATAAATGAGATCAGCAAGGCTGCCAGATACAAGATCAAAATACAAAAATCAATTGTATTTCTATATACTAGCAATGAACAATGTAAAAATTAAGAAAGCAATTGAATGTATAATAGCATCAAGAATAATAAAATACTTAGGAATAAAATTTTTTTTAAAGTGCAAAACCTACATTCTGAAAACTACAAAACACTGTAAAAGTAATTAAAGATCGAAACACGGAGAAATCCCATGTTCATGAACTGGAAGACTTAATAATGTTAAAATCACAATACTGCCTAAATTGATCCCCAGAAACAATGCAAGTCCTATAAAAACCCCAGCTATCTTTTTTGCAGAAATTGACAAGCTGATCATAAAATTTATATGAAAATGCAAGAGACCCAGAATAGATAAAACAATCTTGAAAACACAAAGTGGGAGGACTCATGCTTATTGAATTTCAAAACATACCAAAAAGCTACAATAATAAGGAAGTGTGGTAATGACACAGAAATAGACATACAGATTAGTGGAATAGAATTATGAGCCCAGAAATAAACCCTCACAATTATGGTAAAAAGGGGAAAATTCAAAGAGAAAAGAATAGTCTTTTCAACAAATGGTAATGGGACAACTGGATAGCCATATGATAAAGAATGAGACTGGACCCCACAACACACTATATACCAAAAAAAACTCAAAATAGATTAAAAAAACCAAAATGCTAAACTGAATCCAAAAGTTAAAACTACAAAACTCTTAAAAGAAAGCATAAACACAAATCTTCATGGTCTTTGTTTTCTAGATAAGGTACCAGAAGTACAAGTTTAAAAAAAAAAAATTGATCTTCATCAAAATGAAAAACTTTTGCGCTTCAAAAGACACCATCAAGAAACTGAAAAGGCAACCCAAAGAATGTAAGAAAATATTTACAAATCATAGATCTGATAAAGGAGTTACACTCAGAATATATAAAAAAAGATCCTACTACTCAATAATAAAAAGATCACCCAATTAAAATAACAGCAAAGAATCTGAATAGACATTTTCTCCAAAGAAGACATACAAATGGCCAATAATCACATGAAAAGTTGCGTATCATTAGCCATCAGAGAAATGCACACCAAAACTACAAGGTGATACCACTTCATACCCACTAGGATGGCTCTCATCAGACAAGTAAGAGGTGCTGATGTGGAGAAATCAGAACCCTCATAAACAGCTAATGGGAGAATAAACTGGAGCAGCTATTTTGGAAAACAGTCTGGTGGTTCCTCAAAAAGTTAAAGAAAAGAAAAGAAAAAAAAAAGCTATGGAAATAGGAATACAATAAAATGTAAATAAGTGCTTTGTTATAGACATCCAAAAAAAGTTACCACATTACTTAGAAATTCCCTTTCTAGGTATACTCCCATAGAAACAAAACATATATCCACACAAAAACTTGTACAAGAATGTTCTTAGGAGTATTATTCAGAATAGTCAAAAAGTGGAAGCAAACTAAATGTCCATCAATTGATGAATGGATAAACAAAGTACAGTATATCTATACAATGTAGTATTATTTGGCAATAAAAAGAATGAAGTACTGATAACATGCTACAACGTGAATGAACCCTAAAAAGACTAAGCTAAATAAAGGAAGCCAGTTATAAAAGGTCATATATCTTATGATTCCATTTATATGAAATTTCCAGAATAGGCACGTCTACAGAGACAGAAAGCAGATGAGTGGTTGCTTTGAGCTGGGTGGGAGCGGGCAGTTGAGTGAAATGGGGGAGGGTGTCACTGCTAAAGGGTACAGGGTTTCTTTATGAGGTGATGAAAAATGTTTTAAAATTGACTTTGGTAATGGTCACAAAACTCTGTGAATATACTAAAAACCAGTGAAGTGTATACATTAAATGAGTGAACTGAATGGTATATTACATATATCACAAAAGTTGATTAAAAAAAATGTCAACCCCTCTGTAAATCTTTCTCTGCACCACCCACATTCCTGCCCCCATTCTCCCAGTCTTTTCCCAGGCTCTCATGGGCTCCCACAAAACCTTATGCATACTTTTATTACAGTATTTACCACAATATATTTTAACTATTAATGTAAATGTCTGTTTTCCCAATTTACCTGCACTTTAAGGCAGGGAATAAACCTGATATGATAGGTACTCAATATTTCTTGAATATGTTCCTTCAAATTCTACCCCAGTCTTTTAAATTAATATATATAAAAGACATATACAGACAACATGAGCAATTTATCTGGGAGTTTGCTTTTTTACCAAATATTTTATCAATATACAGAAATTAAGTCCATGGAGTTGTCATATTTAACAGTGTCACGGTACACCGTCAAAAACAGCATGGCCTGCTTAGTACTTTATCTTGGGGAATTTGGTTGTACCCAACTTTTAACCATTATAAAGAGTTACTGGGATTGTCTTTAAATATATCTTTTTTTCATAATTTCTGAACTATTCCCTTCAAGTACCCTCCTCAAATCAGAATCACCATATCAAAGAGCATAAACATCTGTGCACCTGCTTGCCCAAAGCAGCAACAACACTGGAGTTAGAGCATATTTTATTTATTAAAGTTGGATCAAATCTCTCATACCTCGAATAGCTAGAATAAATAATTAATTCCATTTTATTTTATTCTTTTAAGTTTAACTCTTAGACCCATCTGGAATTAATTTTGTTATATGGCATGAGGTATGGATCTAGAGTAACTTTTTCAAAAAAGTAACAAATGAAGTCAGAAAGCATGCTAAATATGTCTTAGAAGAAATGTATTATTTAATAAATAGCATCAGAAGTACTAAAAGCCATTTGGGTTAAAAAAGGAAACTAAATGAATGCCTATGTCACTCTGCACATCAAGATAAATTTTAGATGAATTAAAGCTTAAATGTAAAAAATGAAGCAATAAAAGTTTCAGAAGAAAATAAAGATGATTTAAAAAAATAATAATTTTATGGAGAAGATGACCAGGACAACCATAAAGGAAAACACTGTGAAGTTTTACTCCATATGATTAAATATTTTCTAAGGCTCAAAAAAATACAATAAGTGATGGTGAAAGGCAAACAGGAAGAATGTATGAAACCCTTTGCAAAAGGTTAGTGTTTCTAATATGTAAAAGAAAAAAAAAGCTCTCCAACAGATAAACTTAGGAAGATTATGACTAGGAGGAAAATGGTCAATAAATATTTGAGAAGATTTAAACCACATTAATAATCCAAGAAACACAAAACAAACAAAAGAAATAGTATTCTTCATCCATAAAGCAAAGGTTTAGGATTGACCAAATCAGGAAGCGGATTTGGCTTAGTGGTTAGGGCATCCACCTACCACATGGGAGGTCTGCGGTTCAAATCCCAGGCCTCCGTGATCTGTGTGGAGCTGGCCCATGCGTAGCGCTGATGCGCGCAAGGAGTGCCGAGCCACGCAGGGGTGTCCCCTGCGTAGGGAAGCCCCATGCGCAAGGAGTGTGCCCTGTAAGGAGAGCCACCCAGTGCAAAAGAAAGTGCAGCCTGCCCAAGAATGGCACCACACACACACAGAGCTGACACGGCAAGATGATGCAACAAAAAGAAACACAGATTCCTGGTGCTGCTGCTAAGGATAGAAGCGGTCACAGAAGAACACACAGCAAATGGACACAGAGAGCAGAAAAGAGGGGGGCGGTTGGGGTGAAGGGGAGAGAAATGAATAAAAAATAAATCTTTAAAAAAAAGAAAAAGATTGACCAAATCATAAGCACATAAGGGGAAAATGGACCTTCTTGTGCTCTTTTCATGGAAGTATAAATTGATACCTCTTGGTAGAAAGCAGACTGGTAATATTTATGAAAATAGAAAACCTACAGAACGTTTGATCCACCATCACCACTGCTGAGAATTTCCTTAAAGGATATTTTCTCAAATGTGTAAACATATACAGTATAAATTATTATGGACAGGAAAATAATTTAATAATGTTGTTAGGTACACAATTAACATAAAAGTCAATAATTTTGTATATGCAAACAAGTCAATTAGAAAACATTAGAAAAACTCCAATTCCTAATAGTAAACATAAGCAGAAATACCCAAGATCTACAGGAATGTGATTTTAAAACAACAAAACTCACAAAGGCAGTACTGATGAAATGGAATGGCATATAATGTTCTTGAATAGAAATATTCATATGACAAAGCTGCCACTATAAAGCATGATAGACAATGGAATACTATGCAGCCATTTAAGGTGATGCTTTAATTTATATTTCAGTCAAAATTAAATCTTGTGGCTGATCCCTAAATTCATAATGTTTATTTCTGCCAACAAAATCCCACTTTCCTTCAAGGTCCAGCTCACATGCTACCTCCTTTCTGGCCCTTCCTAATCCCCAGGAATGGAACTGACTGCTTTATCTTCTGCATGTCTATCACACCAGCTTAGGCCACTCTTACATAAAAGAGTTATTTTACTCTGCCCTTTACAGGTTTATTCTTTCTATGTTTATCTCCCAAACCATGTAAGCTATTTAAGGGGAAAATCACATCATCCTCACAGACACCACCATATAACAGCTATTCAAAGTCTGTCGGAAGCACAAATGGCTAATAAAATTTTAAAAATATATTCTACTCTTATTTCATTATTCATTAGGAAATCCACTTAAGAATAAGTAGATATTATACTGTTTTGCTTATTCAGTAGCAAAAATTTTTTAAAATGGGATTACTCAATATCAGTGCAGGTGGAGAAAAAGGAGCAATCTTAGGCACTGCTGTTGAGAGGAGAGAGGACAGGTATAATTATCAACAGCACTTTGGCAGTATGAAGGGCCTTAAAACCACTCAAACATTTGGGCCTTAGTAATTCTACTTCTAAAAATTAATGAGAAATAAAGAAAAGCCTTAGGCAAAGAGATGGTTGCTATAGCAATTTATCCAAAATAAGAAAGTGGCTAATTCAATTACAGAACAAATTATGTAGCCAAAATAGATAATAACTGCAAAGAATTTGTAATTTTAGGACTATAAGGAAAATGAAAGAGGAAGCAGGCTATAAAACTGTATATACATATTATTTTGTACACATATGTTTTTTAAACAATGTAAAAAAAAAACACCCAAATACACAGAAAAAAAAAACCAAATGTCAAAATGTTGACTGTAGTTGTCTGCAAATAGTGAAGTTAAGGAAGTCGTTTTTTCCTTCTAATTATCTGTTTTCCAGAATAAGTTTATCTTACTTTTATAATCAAAATTAAACAAAAGCTGGTGAAATAAAGATTAGAATTATGGGAAGAAAGCATCCTTACCTAAGGAGGTCACATTTCCATAATTCTCTAGCATCACATCCCAGTACAAGGCCCTCTGAATTGGGCCCAGACATGCCCATTCCTCTGAAGTGAAGCATACTGATACCTCTTCAAACATCACCAACTCCTGAAACAGCAGATGTGTATAAGATTACCCATGCCCAGGAGCTACCCTATTGAAGAGTTCCCTTCGCTTCTGGGGAAGGGACACAGGGTAAGGCTGTGAGGTGGGCAACGGACATCAGGAAGACATAAGACAACCCCATGTACATCTGCCATACACTAGCATGGACCATGATTCAGAGATGGGAACTAACTGGACACCAACGCACTAGGGTGAGTGAGGGCAGGTCAACCACAATTAGGTAGGAAAGGAAAGGAAAGGAAAGAAGATGCAAACCTGGGGCTGGGCTGTTAGGAGCATGAGTGCCATTAATTGATTCCTTGGGTTTTCTTCCTGGGAAAGGGCAGAAGCTTCAGGGACAGGAGGATCTGAGGGAGGAGAAAAAGCTGCAGGTGAGATTACTGCTGTTCTTGCCCACCACCCCAAGCCCAGTATAGCCTATAAACAAAGAATTCAAGAAGACGCTGTACTCTCAGACTGAGGCAATGATGGCTATAAAAATGACCTACACACATTTTCTCTGTGACCCGCTATGTGCAGGGCTGGATCAACACAAAGAGTAACAATAAGGATGGATAAAGGCCCTTTCCTCTCTACCCAGGACCCATAATTTGTTAATTTCTCCCATTGATCTTCTCTCCATTCCTTAATAAATTACTGGCTTGCACTAAAAAAAAAAAAAAAAGATAAAAGGGCAAAGGGACCCAGGAAAGGACAAGGGGTAAAAAAGCGGAAACAATGGGAAACGGACTTTGGCCCAGTGGTTAGGGCGTCCGTCTACCACATGGGAGGTCCGCGGTTCAAACCCCGGGCCTCCTTGACCCGTGTGGAGCTGGCCATGTGCAGTGCTGATGCGCGCAAGGAGTGCCGTGCCACGCAAGGGTGTCCCCCGCGCGCAAGGAGTGCGCCCGTGAGGAAAAGCCACCCAGCGTGAAATGAAAGAGCAGTCTGCCGAGGAATGGCGCCGCCCACACTTCCCGTGCCGCTGACGACAACAGAAGCGGACAAAGAAACAAGACGCAGCAAATAGACACCAAGAACAGACAACCAGGGGAGGGGGGGAAATTAAATAAATAAATAAATCTTTAAAAAAAAAAAAAAAAAAAGGCGGAAACAAGACATAGAGCTTGGTACTAGGAGAGATCCTTATTCAGAGCAGAAGGAAAGAAAGCAACTCTCTGAGACTAGGGGGATGAACCAAAGGAAAGGTCCTTAGAAAGCCCGAAACCAGGCCCCTGAGTAAGTACCATGTTGAAGATCCTGGAGGTTGAATACCACCGCGTCAGTAAGAGGATTTGGGCGAATTTCAGTGGCCATGGAGCTGCCACCAGCTGCAGGAGGAAGTGTTGTTCTTGGGGAGCTTATTCCTTCCTGCAGAGTGTCCTGGTCCTTGGAAAGGACTGGAACCTAGAAACAAGCAAGACAAAATGACCCTGGCTCTTCCTGTACCTCCAGAAAACGGAACTCCTCTAACCACCTTGGACCTCTTTCTGCCCACAATCCAGAACTGTGAGATGGGAGATACCCACCTTGAGTACGGACCATCAAAACAGCAGTAAAGCTTTGCCTTGAAAACAATGGAGCCGCCCTCCAGGGGTCACTGACTCTGGTGACCTCTCCCAGAGGACACTGAACAGAATGGTAGGGACAGAAGGCAGACCTGAGGGTGGATTAAGGAGGGAATGGGAAGTAATGAGCAGTAATAAAAAGATGGGTTTTAGATTCAGACTTGAGTTCAATCACATCTCTTCTACTACCTACTTTCTACTTATTTTTCCCTTTACCTATCACTTCCTACCCCAACAACAGAAGGAACACTAGGGTAGGATCTAGATTCTAGGCTTTGCTGCTAGCTAGACATCTGACCGAAGGTAATTCATTAACCCTTTTCAGCTTCAGTTTTCTTATCTCTCAAATGAGAAGGACAGATTATTAATTTGTAATAAAGCATACCACTCTAAACTTTTTTATTTTCATAAATAAGACAAACAACTAAGCCCACCCTTGGTGCCACAGGCAAGTTGAAGTTATGGTTCAGACTTCATATACAGAACACTTTATACAAAGAAATTTTTCTTTAACGGTCAAGGATATAAAATCTTAACAGAGGCAAGTATCTCAGCCTAGTCCCTTAGCTCCCAGAATTCCAGCTGGGGCACATAGCCACAAGGGGAGGTTTTACCAGGTCCGAAATGCCTCATTCTTGCTATGTCACTGCCTCAGGGCCTACTCATCATTCTAAAAGTACTTATACAAACAATATATATGGTTCAATTTAGGGGAACAATTGCAAATATCATGTTCTTCAGGTTCTTGAATCAAACTTAGCATAGCCAGATCATCCAGAGGAAAAATGCAGTCAACAGTGTTGACTGATTCCGAGTTGGGCCCAAAGACCCAAATCATAGGGTTGCCGATGTGCTATTAACTGACAATGAAAAATCACAGGATCACTCTTCAGTCCAGACTGCCCTGCCTGAGCTCTTGCCTTCCTTCTATCCTAAATCCTAATCCTTCACCCTTTCTCACTTTTAGTGCTGGTCCATCGAGGTCTTTCTGAAGGTCCTCCACCAGGGCAACAGCCTCCTCACCACTTCCAGGGCGATGGAGCTGCACCCAGGTCCGAATCTCCCCAGGAAGGATGCTCAAGAACTGCTCTAACACCAGTAGATCCAGGATCTGTGCCTTGGTGCGTGCTTCTGGCCTCAGCCACCGGCGACAGAGTTCCCGGAGCCGGTCCAAAGCCTCCTGGGGCCCAGATGTCTCATGGTAACGTAACTGTCTAAAATGCAGGTGTGAGGTTTCCCAAACAGAGGAGCTGCTCCATTGGAAGCTGGTTCCCCATTTCCAGATATCATCCTTCCCTTTCACAAGACCCTCTTGTCTCAGAGCATTGTGGGCCCAATTTTCTCTCATCATTGTCTTCATTCCAGAAAATGCTCCTCTCTAGGCCCCCTTAATCCTTGCGTGATTTCTTAGAGCTTGGGGAATATCATCTATAAGACCTAAAAAAAAACAGAAAACATTGTTAAAATTAACCAAGAGGGAAGCACATGTGGCTCAAGCAACTGAGCTCCTGCCTACCACATGGGAGGTCCCAGGTTTGGTTCCTGGTGCCTCCTGGAGAAGGCGAGAGAACTGGCACGACAGGCAGGTACATTGAGGAGGCACGGTGAGTTGGCTTTACAAGATGATGCAACAAAAGAGACACCAAGAGGAAAGAAAATGAGAGACACAATAAATCAGAGAGCTGGCGGCGGACTTGGCCCAGTGGTTAGGGTGTCCATCTACCACATGGGAGGTCCGCGGTTCAAACCCCAGGCCTCCGTGACCCGTGTGGAGCTGGCCCATGTGCAGTGCTGATGCATGCAAGGAGTGCCGTGCCACAGAGGGGTACCCCCCGCGTAGGGGAGCCCCACGCACAAGGAGTGCACCCCATAAGGAGAGCCGCCCAGTGCAAAAGAAAGTGCAGCCTGCCAAGGAATGGCACTGCACATACAGAGAGCTGACGCAGCAAGATGACGCAACAAAAAGAGACACAGATTTCAGTACCGCTGACAACAGAAGCAGACAAAGAAGATGCAGCAAATGGACACAGAGAACAGACAACCGGGGTGGGGGGGGGGAAGGGAAGAGAAATAAATAAATAAATCTTTCTTAAAAATTAATAATAAATAAATCAGAGCACTGAGGTGGCTCAAGTGACTGAGGACCTCTCTCCCATATGCGAGGTCCCGGGTTCGGTTCCTGGTACCTCCTAAAGAGATGAGCAGACAGAGCTCACAACAGATGGACATAGAGAGCAGACAGCGAGAGCAAACAATGAGGGGGAGGGATAAATAAAATAAATCTTAAAATAATAATAAATTTAACCCAGAGAAATAACCAAGCTTCCTGAACTCAGTCAGTTCCTAGTCATAAAGGGAACTTCTCTGAGAGCAAAGTTCTAAGTTGGGGTTAGGGCTCCTCTGACAGAAGCCTCCTGCCCAAGGCCCCAGGGAAACAGACACTTGCGTTACACAGACCATTGCTAAAAACAAATTCATGAGATTCCTGGTCTTTACTTGCAGCATCTCCTCCACTTAATTACACTAACCCTTATCCACCACTCTTACAGCGGGCATCCTGGCTACTCCTATGTGACCTTGAGCAAATAACCTCCCTTCTGAGCCTTAGTTTCTTAACCTGCAAGACAGTTCCTACCTTATAAACTTTGTTGTGAGATTTTGATATCTTAATACATGCCAAGTTTTTTTTTAACCTCCTTGGTATATACAGCACTAGATATTATCCTGTAATTAGCATTCTTTCCTACGCTCAGTAGAGTCAACAAGTGATGTGATCTTAATCATGACATAACACAAAGAAAGGCTGAATTAAGTTCTTTGCAGCTTACTGTACATATTTTGAATTCTCTGAAGCTTGCTCTTTAATCAAAATATTTGGATAAATTTGAATATGTTTTTATTACACAGAACTCAGAGCTGTGACTCTCTAGAAAAATAGCATGTATTTTTCTGATTACAAAATATTTTTGAAAACCTGAAAACAAACAGAAAAAAATAGTTACCAGAAAATAATTCCTGCTACCATTTTGGATAATGTCCTTCCAGTCTTTTTTCTATTCATCACTTTGGATCACAACACTGGGTCTGACTGTACTGTTCCGGAACTTGTTTTTCTCACACATTATGCTGTGAACACATTAAGTATTCTCTATCATTATTTTTAATGGCTATATGTGTCCCTTAATATTTTATAAAGCCCCCTGTTGTGTCTCAGGCAGGCATTACCATGCCTAGTTTTAAAAGAACAATATATGGAATACCATCTCAGAGACTTCTGAAATCCAAACCACAAATATTCTAAAGCAAAGGTTTCCATACGCTAGTCCATGATCAAGCTTTAATCTGGCAAGCTGCAAAGAAAAAAGCAATAATCCTTTTTTAAAAAAAGAAAGGAAAAAAAGCCTTTATTCTGAGTTTACGGCCGTCGTAGTACTTTTTTGGCGTTAAAATGAAGTAATGGGTGGTCGGTTTGGTTTTTAAAAGGCCGTTACATTACAAAATCAAAATGACGGGATTAATCCTCTTAAAAAAAGAGAGAGAGAGACCCATCCCCAGAATCTGGGAGGCCCAGCTCTAGTGAAGTCAAAAGCTTTTAATCCTGCATCAGCCTCAGAGAAGATTGAGGAGCAAAGGCCCTGCCTGGGGAACCTGGCCCCTGAGGAAACTGTCTTCCAAGAGGCACCAGTCCACAGCCACACGCAAACTGCGTGCTCAAGCTGAGGCCACGGCACCGACGCCAACACCGAGCCGAGGAGGGACAGCGAAGGGAGTCAAGTGCCACAGCGAGGGGGACGAGGGGTGCGCGGCTCTTCCGCGCTCAGGCCCGCCCTCCGCGCACACCCACCCGCCTCCCAGCCCGGCCCGCTCACCGGAAACGCCCGCTGCGCTCCGGCCTGGAGCACGACGGCCCCGTGCCGGGAGCCCCGTGCCGGGACGCTAGGAGACGACACCGCGGCGGACCACCAGGCCCACTGAGGCCCAGAATAATGGCCGCACCGTGGGTACCACCACTTCCGGTCTCTCTCCTCCGCCCCGGCGCACCATCGCGGACTCTCTAGGTAGCCGCATCTCTATGGTTCCTTGCTTTTCCCCTCTGTGACTGCGGGAATGCAGAATGGAATGACACAGCCAGACCCTCAGGGTACTTGTTGCCTCCTGGACTGATATTGATAGGGAGTGATAGGGAGTAATCTCTCATATGACAGAACGACCTCGTGGGTGACTTTTTTGTTTTGTTTTTTTAAAAGATTTATTTATTTATCCCGTGTCCATTCGCTATGCGTTCTTCTGTGTCTGCTTGTCTTCTAGTTAGTTGGCACTGGGAACCCATCCTGGGACCTTCTGGAGTGGGACAGAGGTGCTCAATCTCTTGCACCACCTCAGCTCCCTGGTCGGCTGTGTCTCTTTGGTCTCTCTTTTTATTGCATTATCTTGCTGCAACGGCTCTCTGTTGGACCAGCTTGCAATGTGGGCCAGCACTACTGCATGGGCTAGCACTCCTGCACCGGCCAGCACTCCACTCAGGCCAGCACTCTGCTCAGGCCAGCTTGCCATGTGAGCCGGCTTGACTTCATCAGGAGGCCCTGGGACTGGAACCCTGGACCTCCCATATGATAGACGGGAGCCCAGTCACTTAGGCCACAACCGCTTCCCTGGTTTGTTCTGGAATCTATGGCCGTTCTCACTGTAAATAATAGCATAGTTTATAAATCACTTCCTTGTGAATTCACTTATTGTGGGTGTATCTCCTGCCCAGGTGATGGGATAATTGAGTTCTGATATGGCATAGTAATCAAGTTGAAGATACAAAGACACGTGCAAATGGGGGCATCCCATCTCCCCTGAAAGGGGTCATTCCAGTTGTCCAACACCCTGGGTAAAATCAGGTGTGTATAAGGGAGAAGGAAATTCTAACTCTCTCTGGTTGAACTTCTAGAGTTGATATCTCTATATGGGACTGAACCTGGAACTAGGCTCCAAAAGAGAAAGGCCATATGGATCCCATGTATTCCTAGTCCCCGACCTAAAGCTGAAGTCTTCATACTAGGTTCGAGAAAAATGTCTGTTGAATGAGCAAGGTTCGTATTATTGTTTATATAGATGTTGCTTTCATTAAACTCTCACTTAAACATTTTAGCCCCTACTCATTCATTCATTCAAGGATTAACTGAGTGCCTATCATGTGCCAGACACTGCTCCAGGCCCTGAGGAAAAAAGTAAAGAGATAAAGTCTTCATGGAACTTACATTTCTAGTGGAGAGAGACAGAAAACAAACACAAAATACATGTAGGTAGTCAAAAGTGCTAAGAAGAGGTTGGGGAAAGGAGGAACCAAGAAAGGAGACTGAGAAGCAACAGCCACATCAAGAAATAGTACTTTGTGGGTCTCAAAACATAAATGGGTAGATTTTGAAATATTTATCAATGTGGTCCTTGCTCTCCCCACACTAAATTATTTTACTTGTAACCGAAGATATCTTCCTCTTCCCTTCTTCTTCAGGAAGACAGGCGCTATTCACTATGGGACTGAAAACAAAGGGGCAATGACTGTATTGTTAGACTGATAGGAGCCTTTGGGAAACTGAAAGACATTCTTGCTAAAGAAGTGCTTCTACTGGGGAAGAAGAAAGGAATGGGAAAAGCCACGCTGACCAGTTAGGCTGCAGATCACTGACTCAGTAACCTACCAAACAGTGGCCTGGAAGCATGTCACCACAGTGTTGTTAGCTGGTGAGGACCAACAGTTGCCCCAATAACCATCTGGTTTTATCATGCAGTTTGTCTGTACTCTGATATTTGGCCTGTGCCCATCTGAGAGGACTCTATAGGATGGTTCCTCTGGGACTACAGGCGGGAGGTGCTTGTAAAGATATTTTAGAGAAGCTAAAAGGGCAACCCTTAGATGAAGAAGGGAGCAGACTGGAAAGTGATTTCTCAGACATAACAGATGAGGATTAAAAAAACAACACCACAGAAGCTGGATATGAGGACTATAAGGAGCTCGGGGAACATCCTGATCTGTCCTCCAGTCCTGCTAAACACCAAGGAGTTCTGAAGGGACAGAAAGTCTATCAGAGTGATGAATACAGCAAAGGTTTCATCAGAGCTCACACCTTCCTGGCCATCAGAGAATCTATACTGGAGAGAAACTCCATGAGTGTAATAAGTGTGGTAAGACCTTCAAACAGACCCTGAAATAGCCAAGGTATTTTTTATCTCAGACATAGTAATTTTCATCTCTGTAAGTTCAACATGGGTATTTTTTTAAGTATCTTCCATGTCTCTAATTAACATGTTCAATCTTTCTTCTGGACTTATGATTATATAATATATAGTTATAATAACTTTAATGATTTAGTAATGGTTCTAATATCTGAGTCAGATCTGGATCAGTTTTCACTGATTATTTTCCTCATATGACTTGTATTTTCCTGCTTGTTCATATGCGTGGTAATTTTTTACTGGAGCCTAGACATTTTTAATTTTACCTGATTGGTGGCAGGATATTTTTGTGTGCCTATTAAGTAATCTTGAATTTTTCATGGGGGGAGGAGATGGGTGGCAGGATGCAATTAAGTTACTTGGAAACAGTTTGATCCTTGTAGGTCTAGATTTTAAGATTTGTTAGGTAAGATCACAGTAGAATTTTTTTTAATAGGGAAATTTACTTTATTATTATTTTTTAAAAGATTTATTTATTTTTAAATTTATTCCCTGCCCCCCTCCCCCAGTTGTCTGCTCTCTGTGTCCATTTGCTGTGTGTTCCTCTGTGACCGCTTCTATCCTTATCAGCGGTACCGGGAATCTGTGTTTCTTTTTGTTTCATCATCTTGTTGTGTCAGCTCCCCATGTGTGTGGCACCATTCTTGGGCAGGCTACACTTTCTTTCGTGCCGGGTGGCTCTCCTTATGGGGTACACTCCTGGGATGTGGGGCTCCCCTACACGGGGGACACCCCTGCATGGCACGGCACTCCTTGCACGCATCAGCACTGCGCATGGGCCAGCTCCAACTGGGTAAAGGAGGCCTGGGGTTTGAACTGCGGACCTCCCATGTAGTAGGTGGACGCCCTATCCATTGGGCCAAGTCTGCTTCCCTCTCTTGTTTTCAATGAGAGATTTTCCTCTGTGTCTCTTGTTGCGTCATCTTGCTACACCAGCTCAGCATCAGCCGGCACTCCTGTGTGGGGCAGCTTTCCTGTGCGGGGTGGCATTCCTATGCAGTGGGCACTCCTGCATGGTGGCATTCCAACATGGGCCGGCACTCCGCATAGGCCAGCTTGCAATGTGGGCCAGCTTGCCCTCACCAGGAGGCCCTGGGCATCGAACCCTCGACTTCCTATATGGTAGACAGGAGCCCAATTGGTTGAGCCACATCCATTTCCCTGCTATAACTTTTTAAAGTTGGCTGGACTTTGCTAATAGACATGATTTCTGGGAAGCCTCAGGGCTAAATTCAGTCTAAGAACAGGAGGGAGGGGTCTACAAGGCAAAAAGAGTTTGAAGGTGTGTAAATTGTTGCAGTTCAAAAAGGTGCACAGCAAATGGGATAGTGTCTGAGGAAGAGATGGTTGACTGCCACCTGGTCAGGCTAAACTTACTTGTGCATAGTACATAAGAGTGCTTTCATGGATACCACTGGTTTTGCCTATACAGCTTCTAATCCCTAAACATTCTTTCCCTACCTGATACCTTGATTTTCCTTTGTCAATTTAGTGCATTTTTTTCCTCCTGCAGGGTCTTTAAAAAAAGATAGATTTGGTTTCTGGGCTTGCAAGACAGAGGACCAGCCCTGGTGTGGGTGAACTTAGCAAATGGAATCATTCAGTAGGAACCTCTGAAAAGAAGACAAGCAGGCACAGAAAGCACACAATGAACAGACACGGAGAGCAAAGAGTGAATGCAAGCAATGAGGGGGGAAGGGAGGAAAAATAAACAAAAATAAATAAATCTTTAAAAAAATACTTGAGTCTTTTCCTAAACTATGAGTTTTGAAAAATTACAAGTTTGATGAGCTAATTATTTTTCTAGTACATATTAACAGAAATAGTCATTATAAATAAGCCTTAGTCACATTCCACATAGAATAAACAAGGAAATAAGTCATTGCTGCCATTAAAGCATGCAGGCAAACATCCCAGGTCGAAGCAGTTGGATAATTATCCTTTTGTTCACTTTGATGGTACCAGAAACCTCACAATGGGCTAGAAGTCCTGTTTGGTCCTTTTCATATGGACTTCCTATTCCACTTTCTGTAGCAGTTGTTTCAGTCATCTCCAGTCTCCCGCAGCCCTTACTCTTGGCCAGCCTCCAAACAGGATCTCAACAGTTGGGACTGTCTGATGGGAACTACCTAACTGCCCATAGCGCCCACCCCCCCAAATCAACTTGACCCTCTGAGAACAGTCCCTCTTGCCAAAGCTGGCCTTTTCTGAGGCCTTGATCTCATTCTCTTCCATCCTTTTCAAACTAGGTTCTTTCAGTACACACTCTTTATTTATTATAACATAAAATTGATAAAACTTAAATGTCCAACAACAGGGGATTGATATGAGCCATTGAAAAGGTAGAAGAATATTTAATGATATGAAAAAACATTCACAATATTGCATTAAGGTGAGGAAACCTAATATCCTAGAAGGGAAGAGAAATATAATAAATTATGAGGGTTTCAATGGATACTTGTAGCTCAGACTCATTCTAACCCTTCTACAGAAACTGGCTGGTAGATGGGAAGCGGACTTGGCTCACCTGATAGAGCATTTACCTACCACATGGGAGGTCCAGGGTTCAAACCCAGGGCCTCCTGACCCGTGTGGAGCTGGCCCATGTGCAGTGCTGATGCACACAAGGAGTGCCATGCCACGCAGGGGTGTCCCCTGCTTAGGGGAGCCCCACGCGCAAGGAGTAGGCCCTGTAAGGAGAGCCAACCTGTGTGAAAAAAGTGCAGCCTGCCCAGGAGAGGCGCCGTACACATGGAGAGCTGACACAGCAAGATGATGCAACAAAAAAGAGACGCAGTTTCCCAATGCCGCTGACAAGAATACAAGCAGACACAGAAGAACACACAGCGAATGGACACAGAGATCAGACAACTGGCGGGGGTGGGGGGAAGGGGACAGATAAAAGAAATCTTTAAAAAATGAATATTACTACTAACCAAAGTATTAAAAAAAAATGTTGGTAGAAAGGCAGGCATGAGTCTCCCGGGTTCCCCAGCTCACACGCCTCAGAGCAGGAGACCCAGGTGAGCTGTGCGGGGCGGGGTCTCGGGCAGGAGGGAAGGGAAGCCTAGGCCCCTGAGGCTGGGCCCTGACCCCGGAACCCTCCCCTCTGCAGAGGCCTTCTCTTTCCCTCCCTGTCAGGCCTGGGGCTCAGGCGACCTGGGGCTGAGCCAGCTCCTTCGGAGCCTTGTCTCCCCATGTGTGAAACATGGATAATGAAAGCCTCTGCTTCCACCCTCCCCCCACCATTCTGGTTTGCTAAGACATTCTGAGGCAAAGACAGATTTTGGAACCGTTGTTTCACCAGTTTGTTTAACCTTCAGGATAAGCATGTGAGGTGGTGCCCCAGAGATATGTCCATACCCTAACCCCAGGAACCTGTTACGCTAAGGAGACTAAGAGGAGTTTAACCTGGGTTATTCTGGTGGCCCCTAAATGCAATGGTATGTATCCTCATGAGAGGTGGAGGGAGTTTGAGACAAACAGAAGAGGAGGCAATGTGACCATGGAGGTAGAGATGGATGGATGCAGCCAAAAGCCAAGGACCACCTGGACCACAGAAGAGCAAAGGAGTGACTTTTCCCCTTCTGAGGGAGTGCCACCCTGCTGACACTTTGCTTTCTGACCTCTGGCCTCAAGAAATGAGAGATTATAAATTCCTGTTGTTTTAAACCACCCAGTGTGTGGTGATTTGTTACAGCAGTCCTAGGAAACTAAGACAATGTGCATATCGACAACTGAGAAGGGAGGTGGATGTGGCTCCCGTCTACCATAACGGAGGTCCAGGGTTCAGTTCCCAAGGCCTCCTGGTGACAGCAGGCTGGCCCACGCGGAGAGCTGGCACAGCAAGATGAAGTTAAAAAAAAAAAAGAGAGAGAGAGAGAGAGGAGAGTCAACAAGAGATGAAACAGAACAGGCTGCTGAGGCAGCGGAAGAGATCATCTCTCTCCTACTCTGGAAGGTCCCAGGATCGGTTCCCAGTGCTGCCTAAAGAGAAGACAAGCAGACATAGAACACACCGCAAAAGGACACAGAAAAGGACACAAGCGCAAAAACAACAATGGGGGGATAAATAAATAAATCTTCATAACATAGGAAACAGAGGCCTGGTTAAATAAAATGACCAAGACCACATACCTGGTAAATAGACAGGAAGTCTGGTTTCTCTCTGAGGAGCATTTCTCTAATGCTGAGGAGCCACTAAACTCTTGTCCACAGCAGCTCACCATTTTTTATTCCCACCAGTAATGCACAACAGTTCCAGTTTTTCTATATCCTCACCAAACACTTGTTATTTTCCTTATTTTTAAAAATAATAGCCATCCTAGTGGATGTGAAGTAGTTTCTAATTGTGGTTTTGATTTGCATTTCCTTAGTGGCTAATGATGTGGGGCATCTTTTCATTTGTATATTTTCTTTGGAGAAATGTCTATATAAGTCCTTTGCTTATATTTTAATTGGTTGCCTTTTTGTTGATGATCTATAGAGTTTCTTTAAATATTCTGGATATTAAACCCTTATAGGTTATGGAGTTAAGAATATGGGTCATCAGAAAATAGAATGAGTTTAGAGAATGGATAGCTGAGGGTTAACTAGTGCAGAACTGGTACAAAAGGATGTGTCAATCTTCAGAAATAAATAGAAATGGTGAAAGCACATCACAGTATTTATAACTAGCAGTGCTATTAAATCGGTATGACAGTTGTTGAAAGGGAAAGTCTAAGGTCATGTAAATTACTAAAAGGAAAGCTAAAACATGTAACATGGGACTGTATACCATAGTAAAACCTCATGTGAAATATGAATATGGGTACTATTGCATAGATAAGACTGTTTTCCTTTGAAACTGAACAAATGTATGTTAAAGCTACAAGATGTTAATATCAGACAAAAACAAAAAACAAAACCATTATGCTAAGTGTAAGAAACCAGACACAAAGTACTGCAAATTGTATGATTCTATTTATTTAATATGTAAATATAAATCAGTTAAAAGATGGAATTAGACTAGTGCTTATGTAGGACTGTGGAAGGAGAGAGGGATTGAGAAGTAACTGCTAAGGGGTGTGGAGTTTTTATTTTTGTAGTAAAGAAATTGTTCTAAAATTTTCTTTTTGGTGATGAATGCACAACCTTGTGATTATACTAAAAGCCATTGAGGGAAGCTGACTTGGACCAATGGATAGGGCATCTGCCTACCACATGGGAGGTCCACGGTTCATACCCCGGGCCTCCTTGACCCATGTGGAGCTGGCCCATGCGCAGTGCTAATGCACACAAGGAGTGCCCTGCTATGCAGTGGTGTCCCCCGTGTAGGGGAGCCCCACGTGCAAGTAGTGCACCCCGTAAGGAGAGCCGCCCAGCACCAAAAAAAGTGCAGCCTGCCCAAGAATGGCGCTGCACATAGAGAGAGCTGACAAAACAAGATGATGCAACGAAAAGAGACACAGATTCCCAGTGCTACTGATAAGGATATAAGTGGTTATAGAAGAACACACAGCAAATGGACACAGAGAGCAGACAACTGGGCGGGGGGAGAAGGGGAGAGAAATAAAAAATAAATCTTAAAAAAAAAAAAGGCATTGGTAGATTGTACAGTATATGAATATATCAATAAAACTACTTCATTTTTAAATTTCATTTATTTATATCTCTCCCCTTCTCCCTCCTCCCTTCCCTCAGTTGTCTGCTCTCTGTGTCCATTCACTGTGTGTTCTTCTTTGTCTGCTTATATTCTTGTCAGTGGCATTGGGAATCTGTTTCTCTTTTTGTTGCATTATCTTGCCTCGTCAGCTCTCCGTGTGTGCAGCGTCACTCCTGGGCAGGCTGCACTTTCTTCACACGGGGCGGCTCTCCTTATGGGGCGCACTCCTTGCACGTGGGGCTCCCCTACATGGGGACACCCCTGTGTGGCACAACACTCCTTGCATGCATCAGCACTGCACATAGGCCAGCTCACCACACGGGTCAGGAGGCCCTGGGTTTGAACCCCGGACCTCCCATATGGTAGGTGGATGCATTTTCCATTGAGCCAAATCTGCTTCCCCTCAATAAAACTACTTTAAAATAAGTATGCACAAATAGGCAGAAATAGCAGTTATGCACAGCAGAGGAAACATGGAGATTGAGAAGTGATGATTTTTTTTGTCTTTATTATTTAAATAATGAAAACTCTTGAATAATAATTGATGAATGCACAATTGTGATTATACCAAATACCACTGATAGTACACTTTGAAATAAAAAATAATTAAAAACTCTTCTAGGATGTATGATTTCTGAATATTTTCTCCATTCTGTAGGTCGTCTTTTCGCTTTCTCAATAATGTCCTTTGAAGTCCAATTTGTTTCATTTTGTTGCTCATACTTTTGGTGTAAAGCCTAAGATTCCATTGCCTAATAAAAGGTCTTGAAGATGTTCCCTTATGTTTTCTTCTAAGGGTTTTATAGTTTTAGTTGTTATATTTAGGTTTCAGTTAATTTTTCAGTTAACTTTTGTATAGTGTGAGATAGGATCCACTTTCATTGTTTTGCATGTGGATATCCAGTTTTCCCAGCACCACTTGTTGAAGAGACTATTCTTTCCCCATTGAGTGGACTTGGCACCCTTTTCCAAAATCAATGGACTATATAGATGTGAAGATTTCTGAACTCTCAAAGGTATTCCATTAGTCTGTATGTCTGTCCTTGTGCCAATACCACAATGCTTTGATTACTGTAGCTTTGTAATAAATTTTAAAATTGGGAAGTCTGAGTCCTCCAATTTTAAATTATTTTTTTCTCTCCCCTTCCCCCCGTCGTCTGCTCTCTGTGTCCATTCGCTGTATGTTCTCCTGTGACCACTTTTATCAGCGGCACCGGGAATCTGTGTTTCTTGTTGTTGCGTCATGTTGTGTCAGCTCTCCGTGTGTGCAGCACCATTCCTGGGCAGGCTGCACTTTCTTTCGCGCTGGGCGGCTCTCCTTACGGGGCACACTCCATTCGCGTGGGGCTTCCCTACGTGGGGGACATCCCTGCATGGCAGGGCACTCCTTGTGTGCATCAGCACTGCGCATGTGCCAGCTCACCACATGGGTCAAGGAGGCCTGGGGTTTGAACCATGGACCTCCCATATGGTAGGCAGATGCCCTATCCACTGGGCCAAGTCTGCTTCCCTTATTCTTTTTATGTTCATTTTGAATAGCTTCTTTGCTTTCTTCAAGTTCACCAATATTTTCTTTTGAAATGTCCAATCTGCCACTGTTATTCACTGTATTTTTCACGTCAGCCATCATACTTTAGGCCTCTAGACATTTCACTTGGCTCTTTTATTTTTTGTCTCTACTTAACTGTTGAACACATTTATATTTTCAAAAGTTCATGTCTGCTAATTCTAACATCTGCATATGTTCTGTATCAGTTTCTACTAATATCCCAATTATGGATTGTATTTTTCTGCATTTTTGCATGCCTGTAACCTTTGACTGGATGCTAAGTATTGTGAATTTTACATTTTTGGGTGTTGCATCTATTTTATTCTTGAGCCTTTTTTTCCTGGTTAAGATCCTTGGGAATAGTTTGATCCTTTTCAGTCTTGCTTTTAAAACTTGTTAGGTGGAATCACAGCAGCATTTAGCCTATGTTGTTGCTCTCTACTACTGAGGCAACTCTCTTTTGAGAACTCTATCCAATGCCTATGCATTCCCCTAATAGAATCATGATCAGTGTAGAGGGCACTGAGCTACGCAGTCCAGACTCCCCTTCAGATGCCCATCCTCACCCTCGCTAGAGGCACTGGCTGAAAGTCCTTTACTACGAGCCCTCTCCAGGAACTATCCTCAATTGAAGACCACTTCAATTGCAGGGGTATAAAGGCCAAGACTTCTCACTTCGTTAGGACAATTTTGAAAGGCCATCCCACTTGGTCAGCTGAAGACACTGTTTCGCCTGCAATATAGGTCACTTCCAATCCTGCTTCCTTCTCTCATTTTCCAGGTGTTAATATCATTAACATTTCCCAGTAAACTTTCTGCATGCTATTCTGAGTTTACTTCTCAGATGCTCAACTTACAAAAACAATTAGATAACAATTTTTAAAAAATTTTTAACTGTTCCATGTATACTTAAAAATGTGTATACTCCTAA
Organism: Dasypus novemcinctus; assembly: GCF_030445035.2. Lineage (NCBI taxonomy): Eukaryota > Metazoa > Chordata > Mammalia > Cingulata > Dasypodidae > Dasypus > Dasypus novemcinctus. The sequence continues at coordinate 5,493,050 of NC_080698.1, read as the reverse complement.
TTTTTTATTACTTTCTTGGTGTTTCCAAATTTGAACCCCAAACTACCATGAGGACTGGCTTATGCTACAAATCATTAAAGAGACTTTTGTTCACTACTTAAAGTCCAGTCAAGTCCCACAATCATCCTTGCTGTCTTCTTTGGCTACTGGCTTTTTTCCTTCTCTAATCCATGCTTTCATTGAGGGCATAGTCCTTTAAGCATTTTGGCTTCCTGTGGAGATTTAAGTTCTAATTCTCTACCTTTTACTAGGTCTAAAATCCTGCCCTTGCATGGCTGATAAAACCGAAGTCCCTTGGTTACCAAGGCCACCGAACGATCTGACAGCATCCAAAGCACTACAACCCACTTACCTTTCATCTCATTTTTAGCTCTAAGGATTTATTTCATTTCTTTGAATACTATTTAAAAGGATGTTTATGTTTTATCCAGCATTTCTAGGTGTTTTCTAGCCAAAGGACTTTATGATTAATTTGCCATATTGTTCTATTGTTTGAAACATGAATCTCTGCACTATTCTGTGGCTAAGCCAACAGAGCAAATGTGACAGCATTTTTGTCATTTGATTAAGCAGACTTTGGTATATGACTCAATAATTTGATTGACAGGTTCTTCTGAGGAAAAGTGGGCAATCATAAAAATAGTCACATACTCTCGCCTTATTCTTTTGCCTGCGGATCTGTCCTGCCCTCTGTGCCTGCTGTTACCATTTTTCCTCTGCCATGTGGCCATGAGGCACCAGAGACTTAACACAGAACCTCCCACGTGGGAAGCAGGCACTCAACTGATCAAGCCACATCTGTTCCCCAATTGATTTCTTCTTACAGCTGAACAATAGTCCATCATATGAATATATATATAAAAAGTCATATAATAAGTCAAGGCTCCTACTGGAAAATTTTTGCACAACCTCTTTCCAAGTTTTATTTTATATATATTCCTAGGCCCCATTCCAGACATACTGATGCAGTGGGCCTGGGAAATTTATCTGTAGGGGGTAAACTTACCCCTTGTGATTCCCATACTTGGATTCTACTGGTCTAAGATAGTTTTAGAGATTGGTTGTGTAGGTTTGCATATCTCTAATTTATATAGTCAAACTGTACCATCTGGTTTTGAAATATCAGTAGGAACAGGCCCTAAATCTGTGTCCCAGAAAGGAGTCTGCCATCTCTCTCTTTTTTCAAGATTTATTTATTTCTCTTCCCTTCCCCTGTTGTCTGCACTCTGTGTCCACTCACTCTGTGGTCTTCTGCGTCTGCTTGCATTATCCGGCACTAGGAAACTGCGTCTCTTTTTTGTTGCATCATCTTGCTGTGTCAGCTCTCCATGTGTGCGGCACCACTCCTGGGCAGGCTGTGCTTTTTTCACATGGGGCAGCTCTCCTTGCAGGGTGCACACCTTGCGTGTGGGACACCCCTATGCCAGGGCGCCCTGCATGGCACGGCACTCCTTGCACACAGCAGCACTGTGAGTGGGCCAGCTTACCACATGGGTAGGAGGCCCTGGAAATTGAACCCTGGACCCTCCATATGGTAGACAGACGCTCTATCAGTTTAGCCATGTCTACTTCCCTGCCATCTCCTTTTGTAACCCCACAAATCAGCTTTATAGAGTAGAAGTGGACTACAGGGAAAGTGGCTGGTTTTATACAGGCAACCGAGATCTATTTAATACTATGGGTTTGAAACACAGAGGAGGCTAGAGAGAAAGACGGAGGGACTCCAACTGGCAGTACAAGTCTTTGAAGGAAAATTTCTAATAGCTATAGAACTCTCATTTATGTAAGTGTGAAAGTAACAAGCTTCATTTTGTTTGAAATCAGAAACAAGTCACAATCATTTCATTCCAAAATCAGTCAGCTACTTAAAGAATTGCAGATTGAACTGTTTTCTTCCCACTCTGAACAAAGGAAGCAAAAAGAAAAAAACAAGAAACAATGATGTTATTTTTAACCTAAGAAAATAATAACAGATATTTATTAGAGCAATTACTATTATTTCCTGCAAAAACAGATTTATGGCTCATTTTATAATATCAGAGGTGATTAAAGACAATATAGTTACTAAGAACAATCCGACAATATGTGCATTATTTTCTCTATATATGGAAATCCAAAAAATCAAAAGATGAAGTCTGTCATGGGGATACAGAGCTGAAATTAAATTTAATCTTACGAGAGCCAGCTCCAACTGTATTACTCTGCTACTTAAAGCTCTTTTTGGTTTCAATTTTCTTCTCAGTGCCAAGTAAGACGTTAACACAGGGCACACTATTTATGCAAAAAATCTCTAAGATCTGTAAGACATTTCCCTCTGCATGTAGGATGCTTTGTTTTAGGTATTTATTTCCCTTTAATCAAAGCTATACCAAATGAAATTTTATTTCACATTTTTCTCTCAACTAAAGAGAGACATATTTTTACTACATACAGAGCAATTCTACACAACCAGGATGTCTGCAGCTAAAAATATTGCCTCTTCAGGTTCCTCAAGAACATTCTGAGTACTAAAAAATACATGAATGAGAGTGCACAGGACGCCAGGGAGTGGCAAGAATAGGGGTGGGTAATAGTAGTCCAGTGATATGCATTTCAAGAGCTGGGTTTTGATGGAGAATAGAGGAAAACATGCCAGTACAGAGGGAGATGAAAACTAACAATTGTGGGACTGCAAAGGAAGCACTGTCTTTAGAGAACAATCAGTTTCCATTAGAACAAGAAGGTGAAGAAAACACCTTTCAAAGAGAAAGACCCTGAATTCCATAGAGTACCATGAAAGGGCCAGAAAGGATGGTTTGAGCGCAATGCTTAAACTGTGATGTATTTAGATACCTTGGTTGGAGTTGACATGGTACCCTTCTCAGAAGGTATTTGCTCTTGAAGATCATAACTCTTTTAAGATGAAAAAGAAAAGCTTATCTGTGTTATAGTCACGGTTCTCTAGGGAAACAGAATCAACATGAGATTATCTGTCAATAGTATGTGATTTTATTAGAGTCTCTCACGTGACCATGGGGATGCATAAGTCCAGGTTCCGCAGGCAGGCTGCAGCCAGGGGCTCCAATGAAAGCCCAGTGAAGGTTTTCGATGAATTCTGAGAGACGGTGGCTGTCCAAAAATGAGCTGGGAAATTCTCGCTCAATGCTGGAATCACTTCCCCTTTTAAGGCATTCAATTGATTGGGTTAAGCATCACTCATTGCTGATGGCAATCTCCTTGACTGTTGTAATTGTAATCAGCTATCTATGATTTACCACTGCAGTAAAGTCAATGGTGCCTGAGGTCCATAAATGCCCTTGTATTACAGTTAGCCCAGTGCTTGCTTGACCAAACAACTGGGCACAATTACCTGGCCAAGCTGACACATTAGCCTAAGCATCATACTATACTATCTGAAGGAAGATTTTCAGACACTGTGACAAAGTGATGAGAAAATGTTTTGGACAGAGAATATGGACTCAATGCTACAGGAAGAATGAACAACACTGTCCAGCAATAATAAAAGTTAAAAAAAAAAAAACAAAAAAAAACACCATCCTCTGACTGCTACATAAGAAGTTAAATGCAAAAACAAGATGATATAATAAGATTCCAATTTTATCATATGGATATTTGTGTGAAAAAAACAAAACAAAACAAGCTAAATGCCTATTTTCTTAAGGTAGTTTTGGCAGGACCAGATATTGGTCTTAGGGATCTCCATATAGTAAAAGGATGGCTGGCATGGTAAAATGCATGCAACACTACTTACAGACCCGTTGGTTTATTTTGAAAGGACATGTGACAAGGAGGAAATGATGGCGGCACCCTTACTGCTCCAGTGCTGTTTGGCCACTGCCACAGGTGGGTTACCTGACCCTTGTGTCCACCCAGACACCTGGAGAAATCCCTACCCCAGGCTGACAGACAACAAACCTATCCCCTGAATGTAGCAAATCTGTTCAAGGACCTCCAAACCCTGTTTTGAATAACCATACAGAGAGAGACTACTATATCACAAAACTGTGTTACCCACTCTCCTATCAAAATAGGACAAAACCACACAATCTTTTTTTTACATAAATACACAACCTTCACATTCTCCACCTCTTTCTTTCCAGAAACAGCAAGGAAGAACTAAATTATAAGCTGTAGAAATAGACTATAAATCTAACTCAGAGAACACTGATAACATAGCATCTTCCTTAAGAAGCCCTGTCAAATAATTCTTTCATGGAGGTGTCTACCCAGGACTCTGACCGGTCTCCCACTCTCACACAGAACCACCATGGTAGGTACAAGCACTTTGTTATAATGAAGAAAGCATAAGCCTTTGAAGGTGGATCTGAGTTCAAATCCTAACACCAACCACTCCATAGCTAGTCACCTAAACTCACTGAAACTCAATATTCCTGTACAAATGTTGTAAGGATGAAATAACATAATCTCAATAGTTCCTAAAACATTAAATCATTATGTGCATAAGACAAATGGCATTAGGCTTAGGGACTCACTTGCATACAAAGAAAAAGAGGAGGGAAACGGACTTGGCCCAGTGGTTAGGGCGTCCGCCTACCACATGGGAGGTCCGTGGTTCAAACCCCAGGCCTCCTTGACCCGTGTGCAGCTGGCCCATGCACAGTGCTGATGCGTGCAAGGAGTGCCACACCACGCAGGGGTGTCCCCCGCATAGGGGAGCCCCACGTGCAAGAAGTGCGCCCTGTAAGGAGAGCTGCCCAGCGCGAAAGAAAGTGCAGCCTGCCCAGGAATGGCGCTGCCCACACTTCCCGTGCCGCTGATGACAACAGAAGCGGACAAAGAAACAAGATGCAGCAAACAGACACAGAGAACAGACACCGGGGGAGGGGGGGAATTAAAAAAAAAAAATCTTAAAAAAAAAAAAGAAAAAGAGGAATCGGTTGAATTAAGAATGGGGAGAGTCTAAGCATTCCCAGATCAATTTTGAGCTAGGTACTGGAAAGTTTTAAATATTGGCTGAAGATGGGATAAAACCTTCTTGGAGGGCTGGACATAAACACAGGGGAGGCTAGTGAGCATCTATAAAATCAACTGTTCAATACCCCTCCCTTCTGGGAAAGATTTTTCTCAATGATAAAAGGAACCAGAGGAGAAAGCCCGCTCTAGGTCCTTTCCTCACTTTGAAGGGGCTGTATGAGTAAAAGAAGGTGGAGCTGTGATCACCATTTGAAACCATGAGGTTGCAAAAAGCAAATCTTGAAGATCATGGAGTAAAGATGGAAATTTGATAAACTGCTGAGTTGCCAAACCACACATCCAACTGCTTACCTCTAGATTTCCCCTTACGTAAACAATGTTCTTGAGGTTTAAGCTACTAGTACCTTTTTTTTCATTCTTTACACCTGAAAATATTCTCAGTGCTACTGTAGGTAAAACTTTTTTTTTTAAAGATTTTTTCTCTTCCCCCCCTCCCCACTGTCTGCTCTATGTCCATTCACTGTGTGTTCTTCTGTGTCCGCTTGTATTCTTGTCAGTGGCACTGGGAAAGTGTGTCTTTTGTTGCATCATCTTGCTGTGTCAGCTGTGTGCGCAGCACCACTCCTTGGCAGGCTGCGTTTTTTTCCCCACTGGGCAGCTCTCCTTAAGGGGAGCACTCATTGTGCATGGGGCTCCCCTACGTGTGGGACACCTCTACGTGGCACAGCGCTACTTGCGCGCATCAGCACTGCACGTGAGCCAGCTTATCACAAGCATCAGGAGGCCCTGGGTGTGAACCCTAGACCTCCTTCGTGGTAAGTGGACACTCTATCAGTTGAGCCACATCCACTTCCTGGTAAAACCTCTTGAATTACTCTCTTTAAGGGCTTAGAAACACGGCTCCAATGTCCTATTCTTACTTACCATATGCCAGGCTTGTTCTCTATTACATGTGTTACTTCATTTAATCCTCACAGCAATCCCGTGAGGTAGGTAGTTATTCCCTTTGTACAGGTAAGTATAAGGCTCAGAGCAGTTAACTGACCTGTCCAAAATTAAGAAGATAGTAAGTGGCATATCTGGGATTAGAACACAGATGTATCTGTCATTTTAGCCACTAAGATGCATGTGAAGGCATAATCTTCTGCTAGTTTTATATTATGGTAACTATATTTCTTTAAAGTTTTTGAACCTGACATTGTTTCAATTTCTTAAGAGCACATTTTTTTTTCTGATTTTCTAGATATATAGCGAAAAGATGGAGCCTAGGTGATTCTTTTATTTGCTGATCCTTACGAACTGTGGAAAAGATTTAGTATGCTTGTGGTATTCTTTTAACAACACAACAGCAATTTAAGTATGTGGATTATACACTTTTTTGACAACTGTATAAAATCATCTTATCTCAAAATGACTAAAATATAAAGGATCTGGGTTTATTATTTATTATTTTACTAAACAGAAAACAGTCTCTAAAGGGAAGTGACTTGCCCATGATTTCACCGCTACCAAGTGCCAGCATTAGGGTACAATCCCAAGATTTCGAGAGTATATTTTAGTCCCCTTCATAACACTTTTGAATGAAAATGAGCATTTGCTCATTGTTCTGAAAAAATACTGTACTTTTTTTCCTGAATATAAAAGTAATTCATTCTTGTACAAAATCTAGAAAACATAAAAAAATATAAAAAAGAAAATAGAAATCACCTACAATCCTATCACCCAAAGATTATCAATGTTAACATTTTGGTTTGGTTTATTTCCTTCCCATTTTTTCCTATGTATATATTTTTTAAAATTTGAATCATATTTCCTTGCTTTTTCTTTATATTCCATTTCACCCATGGCATTAAATATTCTTTAAAAATCTTTATAATGGCTGCAAAACCATCATATGGATAGACCTTCATTCGTTTAACCTCTGTACTGTTGAATACCTAGCTTCCTTTTCTCAATTATGTATGTTGACATGAATGTCCCTTCTAATAATCTTTCGCCTACTTTCTTATATGGAGTCTTAGAAGATTTAAGGTTGATATTCTAACAAATTCCTTTTCAGAAAGTAGCAATTAACCTTACTGCCAACAATACATATTGTTTATGAGGCTTCTTTCTCCTCATTATGTTTTCTCTGGTGTTGAATAAGCTGTGAGCTGTAACGATAGGCTTTCCCACACTCAGTACATTTATAGGGCTTCTCCTTAGTGTGGATTCTCAAATGTAGAATAACTTGAGAAGTCTGCCTGAAGGTTTTCCCACATTCATTACATTCATAGGGTTTCTCTCCAGTGTGAACTCTCTGGTGATCAGTAAGGTTTCGATTAGAAGTAAAAGCTTTTCCACAGTCATTACACTTGTAAGCTTTCTCTCTACGATGAAGTCTTCGATGTTCATTAAGCATCTTCCTCAAAATGAAAGCCTTTCCACACTCTTCACATTCATAAGGCTTCTCTCCAGTGTGAATTCTCTGATGGTCCATAATCTTTGTATTAGAACCACATGTTTTCCCACACTCTTTACATTTGTAAACTTTCTTTCCTCTGTGCATTCTCTGGTGTTGAGTAAGGTTTGAACTACGGCTAAAGGCTTTCCCACAATCAATACAAGTGTAGGGCTTTTCCCCAGTGTGGACTCTGTGATGTGAAATAAGACCTGAACTCCTACTAAAGGCTTTCCCACACTCTTTACATTCATAAATTTTCTCCCCACTGTGGATTCCCTGGTGTCGAATGAGGTGTGACTTACCACTGAAAGATTTCCCACATTCACTGCACTCGTAGGGCTTCAGTCCAGTGTGGATTCTCCGATGAACAACAAGGTTGGAGCTATGACTGAAGGCTTTGCCACACTCCCTGCACTTATAGGGTTTCTCTCCTGTGTGGATTCTCTCATGTACTGTAAGGTTTGCACTCTGACTAAAGGCTTTCCCACACTCATTACAGACATACTGTTTCTTTTCAGCCTGAATTCTCTCATTTCTTGTAGAACAAGAATCTTTTTCACATTCCTGGTCACTCACTTCTGGGAGTGTTTTATTGTCTTGAACTGCCTTATGTTTGAAGTTTCTTATCTTTCTCCTCATTTTCTCCTGCTTGGAGCATCCCAGTGGCCTTTCTAATCTTCTTTCCCTTCAGAGGGTTTTTAAATTTTGAGTTCCTTGGCAACACCTGTGTGGAGTCCTCTTGAAAGTAAAATGAGATTCTGATTTTTCAGGAATGATGCTTTGGAATCAACACCTCCTCAGTTCCCATTTCACCATCTGACATGAGAAACAGAAATTGCACATGTCACCATTCTCTGTACTAGAAGGAGGAGAACTATCCAAGGACAACAAGATGTGGTAGACAACACGGTGGGTAAATGTTCAAAGGCAGGAGGAACTGATCAAAGAAAAGGTGACAGAAATGAGAGAACACATAGGCAGAGACGTCAAAATGAAGGCTAATGGAAAGCAAGGGGCTAAGAGGAGCCCAACAGGCCCAGCGTCCAAATGAGCAATGAAGAGTATAAAATCCACCCCGGTTTCCTCCTGCAATATCCTCCACCCCCAGAACTAACACCATCTAACTCCAAATGGCAAACTCAACAATAACCTGCTCTCTAGCAAAAGCGAGCTGAAAGATCCTTATATCAGTGGCTCGAATGACTGATCTGAAGCTCAATTTGGCTTTAAGTCCATGCTGACATATTCCCCTAGTACTAATGATATAATGGCTGGCACAAGCTATGTGTTCAAGAACTGTTTTATAGAATAGCTTCAGGGATCCTGTCTTAGGATGTGACTAAAATGTCATCTTTTACTCTAAATCAAGGTCTATATCCCTATACTTAAGTGTCCTGTCTTGACAAGGGGTAACCCAACTCTTTCAATATTGGATCCTAGTTGCATTGTAGCCTATTCTGTAGAGGCTGGTCTGTAGCTAGATCTAGCCTATGTGCTAGTTTAGTCTGTTTGCTTTTCACCAAGCTATCACTCTGATAAACCAAATCTACTGGGTGAGTGTCAGAGGCTTAAATGGGGAGGAGGGCTAGTTAAAGCAAGGCAGGGAAACTCTGGGAGGACCTTACATTATATAATAGTAAAGTATCTAAGATGGTAAAACGGTGAGTATAGGGGACAGCATGACCAAGAAGTGCTAATACATGAAACCAAGATTTGACATGAACCAAGGTTTGACATATAGGTAACTCTAGCAGATCTCAAATCTGGAGGGGTTTGAGCTGTAAAAGAAAACTGAATGACAACTGCATGATACTAAGATATGACTACCTTTACTTTTACTATGTTCCTTTTCAGACTTGTCCACATGCATATTGTTACAGTTATAAACATGCTGTGGATATAATTTTGTATCCTGCTTCTTTCACTTGACTTTTCATATTTGTCCACATTGCTATTTAATCTTCATATGATCATTTTAGGGCAACACAAAACACCTCCGTCTGGAGTCATTTTAATTTACTTACCATATTGCTAGTGTTCCCCAAGGTTTAACCACTATCAATAATGATGTCACGATCACTTTAACATACAACATTTTCTTCCTATTTAAACCAAGATAAAAGTTTCATGAGTGGGTTATCGGGTCAGAAGGAATGAAATTATTTTGCAATTTTGCTTTTCAAAAGTTTGGCCAGTTTCCGATGTCTCACAGCTTTCTGATAAACTGAGTCACACTCACTGAAGAAGGGACATGCTCAATGCTCAAGACCAGTAAAAAGAGAACTGAGATGGGGAAAGAGGAGGTGAGGGTCATCTCGTAAGTCCAGGTGCCACTGATGCCATACACATATGCAAACACACACACATAGAGGCTCATGCCCAAGATATGAAGATTAGGAAGAGAGAGTCATGTGGGAGACTGGATTCCCGCCCAGATTCTGAGTGCACACACACCTCCAGCTGCTGCTACCTTTCATACACTAACAGGATGAAGCTGGTGGAGGAGAATCGGTGTGAAGCCAGGAGACCACAGAACAGAGAGGTTCTCACCTCCAGGGTTCTCTCTGTAAGTTGATGGTTCTTTCTGATTTTCTTTTCCATTGCTAATCTTCTGTGAAACTTTTTCTTTCTTTCATACATTTCTTAAACTAATATAATTATTGAGCACCCTACCACATACCTATCACTATTCATGTCTGATGTGGGGAAAATTTTCTTTTGTTTTTCTCTTGAGGAAAATTTTTTTAAGGTGTGAAATTTATCAACCATAACTTCAAGAAGTTTACAACTGAGTAGAATAGCAAAGCAATGAGAGAAAACTACAAAGTACCCCTTTATTTAGGAAATGAAGGGGGCCGAGGGAGCAATTACTGAGTCTTGGAATGCTTGGGGGAAGATTCTTAAAAGGGCTGAACTTAGACTGAGCCCTAGAAGATAAGCAGAAATTGTTTTCTCAAAGAGAAAGTAGTACCAGGTTGTTGTACTCAGAAACAAGTGGGAAATTACACTATAATGTAAGATTCATGAGGGCAGGGGTTTTGGTCTATTTTCTTGTCCACTGTATTCCTAGTACATAGAAGGAGATGCACTCATAATTATTTTCTGTTGAATGAACAGATGAAACAACAAAAGACTCAAGTTGCATGGAGTGAATCAAATTATGAAGGTTGGCTATCACAAGACAAAAAACATGGATATAATTTGATGGTCAAGGAAAAACAAGTTCTGAACAGAAGAGTGAAATCTACCTTTAATTATCTTTCTCTGCTCTACTTTCTCTTTTCCACCTTGCTATTCCTCTTTTGTTACTTTCCTTCTCTTTCTCACTTTCAAGAATATGGTTTTTCAAGCACTGCCATTCATTTCCCCCCCGTCCCCATACTTCCTTCCTTTCAATATATTTATGTTTTTCTCAGCTTCATGAAGTGAAGAACAGAGAAGAGAGGCATTTGGGGTATCCTGGGGGAGTTAGTAAGAGAAATGAAAAAGAAAGAATCTAAGAGATGTCACCTAGGAACAGGGTGATAGTATCTCCTGGTTTTCCCAGAATGGTGCTGGTTTCTCTCTACTATTCTATCTAGCATCACTATCAATAACGTACTTCTTAATTCACAAAAGTACCCCAGTTTTGAAAATACATTTCTATTACCCTACCCAAAACAGAAATTAGGGAAAGAATGCTTTAGGAAGATCAGACTAGATGGATGAGAGGAGAAAAAAGGAATGTAGAAAGGGAAATAAGTTGGGAGACAACTTCAGGAATGCAGTATGGGTGACCATTATAGGGCTTAGCACTTTGTAGGTTGCCCAATAAATGCTTGTTGAATGAATGGAGACATGAATGAGATAGCAAGATCTAGTTAACATAGAATAACAAAATCTAGCTAGTCATAGGAAAGCATTCAGATATCAGGCTAGATACAGAGTGTGATACACAGTCATCAGATCCAAGACTGGATATAGTGGTAGCATCATTAAGGAAAATGGAGACTTGGGAAAACAGGCCAGACAAGGGTGGAATATGCCAGGAATGCCAGCTTAGAATGAAAAGACAGAGGGGACAGAGGAAGTCATAAAATGAATATCTTACTGAGATAGGAATGTGAGTAAAGGGACAGGGAGAAAGGGAAATGCCCTGGGAGGGGTTATGAGGAAGGTGCCTGGTGGTTCTAGGGGACGAGAAGTGAGTGTGAGATTTGTCAGAGAAGAGGGAGGGCTAGTTTAAGGAGAGTTTGCTCAAACAAACTGTGGGAAGTGGATGTGGCTCAAGCACCTGGGCTCCCGTCTAGCATATGGAAGGTCCCAGGTTTGTTTCCTGGGGCCTCCTGGTGAAGGCGAGCTGGCCCGCACAGCAAGCTAGCACAACAAGAGACAAAGAGGAGAGACAATGAGACACACCCAACCAGGGAGCTGAGGTGGCTCAAGTGATTGAGTGCCTCTCCCCCACATCAGAGGTCCCAGGATCGGCTCCCAGTGCCTCCTAAAGAGAAGATAAACAGACAGAGCACACAGCGAATGGTCACAGAGAGCAGACAGCAAGTGCAAAAACAGGGCAGTGGGGGGGAGGGGATAAATAAAATCTTAAAAAAAAGAAACCAAATTGTTGGCCCTCTGCCCAAATGGACGGGAAATTCCCTAGAAATCTTGGAAGAATTCCCAGGCACTAGGGAGGTGGTGTCTTGGCTCAAGAGGTCAGACCATGGGACCAGCAGGACACTAGGGGTATCCGGGCAACTGTGCATAAGCACACTGTCAGATGGCTGGGGAATAGATGAGGTCCAGTAAGGCCCACAGATCCTTGACCTGCAAATGCCTGAGAGCAGAGTCTTCTGCTTCCAGGCCCACCACCCATTTGAGCCTGAGGAAACCACAAAGGGCAGAGTCCTATTCCCAAAGAAAGAGAAGGAGAGGCTTTACCCAGAGAGGCCGTGTTTCTTTAATCCACCATCATTTCCTGCAGGTTCAGGTTCCTTTGAGCCATGTTCATGTGGTCCATGGTTACTGATTAGCTGCAGTAGAGTAAGGAATAAGAGGCAATACTGAAAACAAATTCCAGAGACAGAGGTGTGAAACCGGGGGAGAAAAGAAAAACCCTAGAAGAAAATATCAGGGGACTACTTGATCTCAGGGAGAGAAAGGCCTAAACTCTTAAGAAAAAACAAAGGCTGAGAGCATAATAGAAAAATTGATAGATCTGAGCATATAAAAACTTCTGTACTTCCAAAAGCCACTACAAAATTTCTGTAATAGAGCGTCTTATATACTAAAGTTATTTGTGTGCAGCTGTGTCCTTCCTCCTCACCTGTAAACATTAAGCTGGAAGCCCCCAGAAAACAGGACCATTATAGTCTCTTGTTCACCCCACAGTGCCTGGCACAGAGAGTGCTCTGTAAAGGCTTGATTTGGAATGCTGAATTCGACAAGCTCAGATACTAATATCTGGAGTGCACATGGGGATGGTGAAAGGGGACCTATATTACACCTTAACATCACTGTCCCTTCTCTACCTGTTGATCTTTTTGTGCTTCGTATTGTCTGTTTATCATAAAGGTTATGTGTCATCTTAGCAATTCTCTTTAGACAGGGCCATCCAAGGGTCTAAATTCCCTAAGAATCCCACTTCTCAGAGATACTCAGAATATCAGACCTGAAAGGGACCTCTCACACCACCTAGTCTTATATCCAGATTTAGAGGCGAGGAAAACTGGGACTTGGAGGCAGAATTGGGACTCAAGCCCAAGTCTCCTGACACCGAAACTTGAGTTTTACTACATCGCTCTTCCTCCCACCCCAAAATTCTACTCCTTAAGGTCCAGAAGCCACCTCCTCCCTTCTCTGCTGATCAATAAATAGCCATGCAGAAATATTCTCTTTCAGCCCTGGCCCCCATATCCTCTGGCAAGCAGGGTTCCTGTCCCTAGATTACCTTCACAGTATAGGTCTCACCTGCCCATGAGAAGGGAATGATTCACCCTCACTCCTGTGCACCACAGCCTCACTCCAAAAGGCTCTCCCCAGCACAGATCTTGCCTGATCTCCATGGGTTTGGTGGGGAAGTTTCTACTATGGCAAAAGGAAATGATTGAGCCCTCTGAGAACTCAACTCCAAGTGGACATTCAAGAGTTATTTGCCATCCTCTAGGCAACTTCCCTTCCCATAGAACCCTAGGCAGTAAGGATGCCATTCACTGCCATTTTTAATATTTAAAAAATTTTTTAGGAGGTTCCGGGGATCAAACCTGGGACCTTGTATGTGGGAAGCAGGTGCTCAACCACTTGAGCTACATTTGTTCCCCATTGCCATTTTTCTTAATTCCTCCCTCCTTGCGGCTTGCTTGCTGTCTGCTCTGTGTTCATTCACTGTGCGTTCTTCTGTGTTTTTTCTTGTCTCCCTTTTTGTTGCGTCACTTTGCTGAGTCAGCTCTCCACAGTACTTGCGGGCCAGGTGGCATTCCAGGGCGCTCGCAGGCTGGCAGCTCTCCATAGCGTGCAGGCAAGACTGCCTTCACAAGGAGGCCCTGGGACGTGAATCAAGGACTCCCATATGGTGATGGGAGCCCTAATGATTGAGCCACAGCCACTTCCCTCCCCATTGCCATTCTAAAGATTTATTCATTTATTTCTCCACACCCCCTCATTGTTTGCACTTGCTGTGTCTGCTAGTTGTGTGCTCGTTTTCCTTTCAGGAGGCACTGGGAACCAAACCTGTTCCCAGGACCTCCCATGTGGGAGGGAGGCACCTAATAGCTTGAGCCACTTCTACTCCCTGCTTTGTTATCTCATTGTTTTCCTTGTGTCTCTTGTGCCAGTCCCTTGAGTCAGCTTGCTGTCATGCTTATCTTCTTTGTTCTTTGGAACAAAGCTGGGACCGCCCATGTGGTAGGTGGGAGTTCAATCACTTGAGCCATATCTGCTTCCCCCATTGCCTTTTCCTTTTTAAGAGTTCCCCCCCCCCACCCAGTTGTCTGTTCTATTTTGCTGCGTCTTTTTTGTCCGCTTCTGTTGTTGTCAGTGGCATGGGAATCTGTCTCTTTCTGTTGCGTCATCTTGTTGTGTTGGCTCTCCGTGTGTGCGGCGCCATTCCTGGGCAAGCTGAACTTCCTTTTGCGCTGGGCACCTCACCTTACGGGACACACTCCTTGCGCGTAGGCCTCCCCTACTCAGGGATACTCCTTCATGGCAGGGAACCTCACGTGCATCAGCACTGCTCGTGGGCCAGCTCCACGTGGGTCAAGGAGGCCTGGGGTTTGAACTGCGGACCTCCCATGTGGTAGACGGATGCTCTAAGCACTGGGCCAAGTCTGCTTGCCCCAACTGCCATTTTAAAGATGAGGAAATGAGCTCCCAGAAATTAAATGACTTGCCCAAGATCATATAGCCAGTGAGTGACAAGTCATGTCTGAAGGAAATGCTGTTTCCATCACTAAGCAGCAGCTGCTCCTTTTCACCTGTTCTCTTGATATCTAAGTCTTGATATTCTCCTCTAACTACAAACGTATTCCAACTGTAAAGTTTTCTGCAACCCAATTTTCCTTAGAAAGTGTGCATAAAGGTGGTGAGAGGGAAACTTTGCTGAGGCTACTGTAAGTAAAACTTCAAAGACAAGCCAGAAGGAGAATTTTTTTTTCAGAGTATCCATTTCTCAGCATTACTAGGCCTCAAAATCTCCCCAGCTCTGCTTTTAACTTTCCAAGTTTGTTTTGTTCCTTCCTTACCAGAGTATAGCTCTGCCTTGTGTAGAGCTGTAACCCCACGACCTAGTACACTATTGTTACCGGATTTTATCTAGGTTCTTCGCTATGCTGCACAAATAAATTTCAAGAGCACACCGGGTGAGTTAGGCCAGTAATTTATTAAGGTAGGGAGGGAAGAGAAATGGGAGAAAATAACAGAGCAGGGGTCCCAGGAAGAGAGGAAGAGGGTGAAAAGGGATAAAGAAGGGTGATTTACAGACTATGATTCCCCGTTATGGGTGATAAATGGCCCAGGTTTTACTTGCATGGCCACATGGCAGAGGGAAAATGGCAAGAGCGCTGCACAAAGGGCAGGAACAGGTCCAAAGGCAAGAGAGCAGAGCAAGCCTAGATCAGGCCCCATTTGGCTTTTGAGCTGTTAATTATTCCACCCCTTTGTTAATGGCAAGGCAGGAGTTCAGCTGTTTGCTATTTTGATTGATTACCCCACCATCAATTCCAGTGCGGGCCCAATGATAAAGTACTTCGGGAATATCCAGGGCTTTTCCTTGCTTCCAGAAGAGGTCTTTGTCCTGGAGAGCAGAATCTTGGGGGTGGGGGGGTCTTCCAGCAGCCATATTGGGGGTTACTGATGTCCACATGGACTCTCTGCCAGGTTCCAGATCCGTCTGTTGATTCCTTATCTTACTAGCCTGCTTCGCTACTGTGTTGGTGCTCAATAAATATTTGTTATATGAATAAAGGGACGAATGGGTTATTTTGACCAAGATTCTGTCCCCGTCTCTAGGTCCCACTTTATTCACTCACAGAGCGGAGGCTGGACTGGTGACGAGTCTGGACTTGTGGAGGCTGCAGAGCCTGGGAAGAGCCTCCACACCATTACTTGTGCAAGGCCGGGACTGGGAGGCAATTCTTCTCCCTGAGGCCCGCCGGCTCTCCGGGACCGAGCCCAAGGTGCAGAGGTGGGGATGACGAAGTTCCGTCACCACCAGCAGCCCGGTCCTAGCGAGCTACGCGGGGGTGGGGACAAGACCCAAGACAAAGGGGCAGAGACTAGCGAGGGGCGGTCCGGACCCTACGACCTCTTGGGCTCCCGCCCCGGATCTTGGCAGCAGGCGGCCGGGGGAGGGTTTCGATCCCGAGCCTGTACCCCCCGCTCTCCTGGAACGTGACCAGACTCCCCACCCCAGGCCCCAAGCCAGGCTCTACGCACGCCTTACCGAAAGCGCCGGGACCCTCACCTTGAAGCCAAACGGAGACGGAAACACGTCACCGGCTCGCGCGAGCGCCCACCCTAACGGCGCGGCCCTTCTAGGCACAGGGAGGTTTCCGGATCTCGTTGCCTTCCCAGGACTGGAGTCCTCCCAAGCCGGAGCCCCGTGGCCCCGCCCCCAGTCAGGTTCCCCCCTACCATTGGCTAGGAGGATGGGAGGGTTGTAGAGGTCAGCCAATGGCAGGAGGGCCCTCGAATGAGCCTGGGAAAGGGTCATGCATGGCTCGGGCGGGAAGAAGGGCAAATCAACTGGCCGGCCAGGCCTCCTCTCAAAAGGAGGCTCTCTGAAGTCACACCCCTGACTTTGCCTGCCAAGCGGCAAGGCCATCGCCATTCTTTCCACAGGTCCTGCGGCGCTCATCCTTAACCAGGATGGGCTTCCGTTTATGACAGCACTCAAAAACGGTTTATTGAGTGCCGGCCTCTTGCCAGACAAGTTCAGGGCGCTGCGGAGGCAGAAGTGAAGAAAATGAACTCCTTGCCCCAGGAGGCTCAAAGTCAAGTCAGGAAGATGGGACCATAAACAAGTAGAAGGTAATGGGAAACAGAGACGGGGTGGAACTTCTTTGTAGATGCTAGGTAAGGCAGAAACAAGAAATGAGCAATGGAGGTGTGTGGATATCTTCAGGGAAGGGTTTCCTGATAAATGGAAAAGCAGATGCAAAGGCCTTGAGTCAGGTGGTGGGTGGGCACATTTAGGAGCTTGTAGACTCTAAGAGCTTGAGATTTTCTCTTGAGTAATATAGAAAGCTCTTAAAGGGTTTTTAAGACAGAGGAGTGACACAATGTCTTACTTTTTCCCCCTGTCAAATGTTCAGATTATTAGCTGTCAGACAGAAAAGGAGTAAAGAACCTTTTCCTGTTCCTGTAAGTTTCACGCCTTAAGTTACATCTTAATGTTTGCTCCTGCTGCTGTTAAGAACAGTTGGAAGGTAGGCGAGAATGGAAGTAGGCATCTCAATTAAGAGAGTATGGTATTCCAGGCGAGAAGTGATGGTGGCTTGGATTAATTTAGAAATGATGGAGATGGTGAGATACAATTTTGCATATATTTTAATATCTGCCAGAATAATTTGCTAATGACCTGTATGTGGGTTAAGGATCACTCCACGATTTTTTAAAAATCTGAGCTACCAGAATAAGACTGCCTTTTGGGAAATGGAGTAGAATGAAAGAGGAAGGTTTAGGGAGAAGGATCAACAGCTGTGTTGGACATGTTACATTTAAGATGCTGATTAGTAGGAGGCACATCAATAAAGAGGAAACTACCAAGTGGAAAGAAAAAAAAAGATGCTGGTTAGATCCAAGAGGAAATGTCACATAGGCAGTTGGGGTAGGAGTCTGGAGTTAGCAAAAAAGTCAAGGCTAGGGATATAGATTTGTGAGTTGTCTCTGAATAGGGCAGGATAAGATAATGTAGGCAAAAATTATAAAGCCATCTGAGGGGAAGTGGATGTGGCTCAAGCAGTTGGGCTCCTCTCTACCATGTGGGAGGTCCAGTTCGATTCCTGGGGTCTCCTGGTGAAGGTGTGTGGCCTGTGCAGGAGAAATGGCACAGCAAGATGATGCAACAAAAAGAGGCACAGAGGAGAGACAATAAGAGACGCAGCAGAGAAGGGAGCTGATATGGTGCAAGAGATTGAGGACCTCTCTTCCACTCTGGAGGGTCCCAGGATTGGTTCCCAGTGCAGCCTAAAGAGAAGCCAAGCAGATACACAAGAACACACAGTAAATGGACAAAGATAGCAGACAATGGGTGGGATGAGGGAGAGATAAATAAAGTAAATAAATCTTTAAAAAAAAGTCATCTGAGGGGAAGCAATTGTAGCTCAGTGGTTGAGAGCCTGCTTTCCATGTATGAGGTTCCAGGTTCAATTCCCTGTACCTCCTAAAAAAAATAAAATAAAAAATGTCATCTGAGGATTGAGCCTTTGAAATACTTCATGTTATAGGATACCAGTTTTCTTATCCATCAGCTCATGTAGGTGGCACAACACATTGGCCACATTTTATAGAAGAGACTGAGATGCAGAGGTCTAGAAAGAGAAGACCTACACAAGGTCACAAGCCCAGTGGAGGCTGGAAGTAGGACTTAGGACCTTTGCTGTGGAGCACAGCACTATTGCCACTATATCAGAAATCACTTGAGGAAAGTGGACTTGGCCCAATGAATAGGGCGTCCACCTACCACATGGGAGGTCCGCAGTTCAAACCCTGGGCCTTCTTGACCCATGTGGAGCTGGCCCATGTGCAGTGCTGATGTGTGCAAGGAGTGCTGAGCCATGCAGGGGTGTCCCCCACATAGGAGAGCCCCACATGCAAGGAGTGCGCCCCGTAAGGAAAGCCGCCCAGCGTGAGAGAAAGTGCAGCCTGCCCAAGAATGGCGCCACTTACACGGAGAGCTGACACAGCAAGATGACAAAACAAAAAGAAACACAGATTCCTGGTGCCGCTGATAAGGATAGAAGCGGTCATAGAAGAACACATAGCGAATGGACAGAGAGAGCAGACAACTGGGGGGAGGAGGCAAGGGGAGAGAAATAAATAAATAAATCTTTAAAAAAAAGAAATCACTTGAGAAGACTCCATGGATATTAGGACATTTATAATAATCTTCAACTTGTTTTGCTGTTTATCTACTCTTCATTTTGGAGGGTGGTGCCATTCATTCTGACTCAAAGCTTCCAGTCTCACATTTGGTCCCAGGGAGTAATGATTTCTCATTAGTATTTTAGCTCAGTGGGTTTCACATTTTAGAGAGTGTAAAACTCACTTGGATGCATGTTAAAAATACAAATTTAAACAAAAAATGGAAAAAAAAAAAAACTCCACCAAATTCCAGGTTCTGACCCCATCCAACCAAATTGTTGCTCTTATCCACAAGCATATTTCTCTGTATTCAGCCTAGAATGATGTCACTGTTCAGAAATCAAGTATTAGCACTTTGCATCACAATTGCCTAAATATACAGCAATTTTGATGTTTACTAAGACATCTACTGTCTTCATGACAGCCAAAGAAACTCAAACTCACATTTGGGTAATTGAAATTAATGCCCCGTTGGGGGACGCAGTCTTGACCCAATGGATAGGGAATCCACCTATACCACATGGGTGGACCATGTTTCAAACCCAGGACCCCCCTGACCCATGTGGAGCTGGCCCCTGTGCAGAACTGATGCACACAAGGAGTGCCGTGCCACGCAGGGGTGTCCCTCACGTAGGGGAGCCCCACACACAAGAAGTGCACCCCGTAAGGAGAGCCACCTGGTGTGAAAAATGTGCAGCCTGCCCAGGAGTGGCGCCGCACACACAGAGAGCTGATGCAGCAAGATGCTGCAACAAAGAGAGACACAGTTGCCCGGATCACTGACAAGAATAGAAGCAGACACAGAAGAATACACAGAGAATGGACACAGAGAGCAGACAACTAGGGAGAGGGGAAGGGGAGAGAAGTAAAAAAAAAAAAATCTTTTTTTAAAAAATGTCCAGTTGGTGGGTTTTACTTTATTGTTCAAAAAGGTGGAAATACAGTGCTTCCCTTTGGGAACTCGCAATTTGAGTATATACATTTCTCAGGATACAACAAAGGAGGATCCAAAGATGCTTAAAAAGTATTAGAGTGAATGGGACATTACTGCAAAACATATTACTTTACAAGTTAGAAAGGGCTTTACTAATTTAAGCCTCAGAATAATTTTATGACATTTATTAGTTCTTGTTTTGTAGATAAGGAAACTAAAGCCTGGAGATGAGAAATGATTTGCCTTTGATTGCACAGCTAGTGGTGGGCAATCTGAGACTTGGGCCAGGGTCTTCTGACTACAGCTACATGCTCTTCTGTAACTGCCCCACTACCTAAAACTACTTTCATTTCTTCCATAGGGTGTTGAGTTATAATGTGCCATCCATAATTCCTTTTCATTTTTTTAAAACTTTATTTTGTAATCTTCAAACATGCATACATCCTTTATCGAGATTCAACAACTGCTAACATTTTGCCACATTTGCTTTCTCCCCACACACATATACATTTTTTTTTTTGTTGAGCCATTTGCAAATACTATTGTAGATACCACAACACATCAAACCTAAATACTGCAGCAGGAACCTCCTTAGAATAAGATCATTCTTCTACATAACCAAAATACCATCCATCACACTTAAATTTAAAAACAATATCATATCACCAAATAGATCTATTAGATATATCCATTCCATATATTCCATTTTCCCCTATTCTCCAAATATCTGCTATAGGTTTTATGGATCAAGTTTGACTCATTATATTTGGTTATTATGCCTCTGCAGAGTCTCTTGTAATCTAGAACAATCCCCCACCATTTTTCTTTTTCATTTTAGTCTTCTTGAAGAGTCTAGACCAACTGTCTTATATAGTGTGTCACATTTTAGATTTGTCTGATTGTTTCCTCTGATATCTCATGTATTTCCTGTAAAATGGAAAGGAGTTATAAAAGCTAGATGAGATTCAAGTCAAACCTTTTGCTTCATAGGTGGTGTTGGAACTTCATTTTGTATTGCATGTCACCCATAATATCTTTTTTTCCTTTAAAGATTTATTTATTTCCACCCTGCCTGTTGTTTTTGTGGTGTCTGCTTTCTGTGTTCTTCTGTTTCTATTTCTCTTTAGGTGGCACCAGGAATTGATCCTGGGACCTTCTGGAGTGGGAGAGAGGCACTCTATCTCTTGCGCCACCTCAGCTCCCTAGTCTGCTGCCCCTCTTATTGTCTCTCCTCTGTGTCTCTTTTGGTTGCATCATCTTGCTGCCCCATTTCTCCTGTGCAGGCCAGAACTCTGTGCAGGCCAGCACGCTGCACAGGTCAACACTCTGTGTGGACCAGCTCTCTACGCAGGCCAGCACTCCTCATGGGCCAGGTCTCTGCTTGGGCCAGCTCTCCGTACAGGCCACTTTGCCTTCACCAGGAAGTCCCAGGAATTGAACGCTGGACCTCCTATATTGTAGACAAGAGCCCAATTGCTTGAGATACATCTGCTTCCCCACCCATCATCTCTAGACCCGTCCTACTGGAATTAAGAATTGAATGGACCAGTGGGCCCTACTTTGGCGTTTGGCTCCTGAGGGTGACACAATTGGACCCAGATGTTATTTCTCTACACATGCCTCTTCTGTCCCTTTTATTGAACCTATAGTTGGTGCTGGAGTTGGTAGGTGTATGTCCAAGAGACTTGACTCTCTGGGCTGTCCATGTGCCATCTGGGCCCTGAGCTGCAGCAGAGTTACAACACCTACTCTCTAGTTCATTGGACTCACTCAGGATAACTAACGAGGTGAAAATGGACAACCACAACACCAAGGAACTGAGAGTTCACAACTGCAAGCAAGAGAGTCCCATCCATTAGCCATGTGGGATCAAAGCCCCCTCTCAATTAGAGGTGGAGTGGGCATCACCATCCCAGAATTCTCAGAACTGGGGAATAAAATATGGACCAGAGTGGACTTACTGGTATTCTAGTATGAACTTATTGTGATTCTAGCACTGGAAGAAATTATATTATTGATGTGGAGACAGTGGCCACTGGAATTGCTAAGGCAGGAAGAGGAAAAAAGAGGTATAATATGAAGGCATTTTGGGGACTTGGAATTGTCCTCAATGACATTACCAAGACAGATACAGGGAAGCAGATGGGGCTCAAGTGATTGGGCTTCTGCCTCCCACAGGGAGGATCTGAGGTTGATCCCTGGGCCTCCTGGTGAAAAAGAAGAGAAAGTGTGCCTGCATGGTGAGTCAGCGCCTGTGTGAAGAGCTGAGTGCCTAGGCGGCAAGAGTGCCTGCGTGGTGAACCAGTGCCCACGCAAGTGCATTGCACAGCAAGATGATGACCCAACAAGAGAGACGAAGGGGAGAGTCAAGGTGAGCGCAGCAGAGACTAGGAACTGAGGTGGCACAGCTAACCTCTCCACTTTAGAGGTCCCCAGGATCGAATCCCAGTGACTCCGAGAGGAGAAAAAAAAAAAGACCAAAAAGAGAAATAGATACAGATCACACAGCGAATGGATCCAGACAGCAAAAACAGCAGGGCGGGGGAATAAAATAAATCTTTTTTTAAGAAAAAGGACAGGTATAGGGCATTATATATCCTGCCATAACCTACAGAATGGACTGGGAGTGAGTGTAAACTATAATGTAAACTATAACCCATGCTGGGTGGCCATGCTCCAAAATGTGTTCATCAATTGCAGTAACTGTACCACACTAATGAAAGAAGTTGTTAATGTGGGGAAAAGTGGGAAGTGCGGGGAGTGGGGCATAAGGGAATCCCCTATATTTTTTAATGTAACATTTTATGTAATCTATGTATCTTTTAAAAATAAAAAATATATTTTAAAAAAATTGAATGGGGAAGCAGATGTGGCTCAAACAGTTGGGCACCCACCTACCACATGGAAGGTCCCAGGTTTGGCTCCCAGGGCCCTTTTTTTGGGGGGAAAGATTTATTTATTTTTTATTTTTCTCCCCTTCCCTGTTCCCCGCCCCCAGTTGTCTGCTCTCTGTGTCCATTTGCCGTGTGTTCTTCTGTGTCCACTTACATTCTTTGTCAGTGGCACCAGGAATCTGTGTCTCTTTTTGTTGCGTCATCTTGCTGTGTCAGCTCTCCATGGGTGCAGTGCCACTCCTGTGCAGGCTGCACTTTTTTCGTGCTGGGCAGCTCTCCTTATGGGGCACACTCCTTGTGCGTGGGGTTCCCCTACATGGGGGACACCCGAGTGGCATATATCAACACTGTGTGTGGGCCAGCTCACCACATGGGTCAGGAGGCCCTGGGTTTGAACCCTGGACCTCCCATGTGGTAGGCAGATGCTCTATCAGTTGAGCCAAATCTACTTCCCCCAATGCCTCTTTTTTTTTTTTAATTAAAATTTATTTATTTTTAAAAATTACATTAAAAAAATATGAGGTCCCAATCAACCCCACCGCCCCCACCCCTCACTCCCCCCACAGCAACACTCTCTCCCATCATCGTGACACATCCATTGCACCCGGTAAGTACATCTCTGAACATCACTGCACCCCGTAGTCAATGGTCCACATCATAGCCCACACTCTCCCACGTTCCATCCAGTGGGCCCTGGGGGGATCTACAATGGCCTGTAATTGTCCGTGAAGCACCACCCAGGACAACTCCACGTCCCGAAAACGCCTCCACATCTCATCT
The DNA here is from genome assembly GCF_030445035.2 of Dasypus novemcinctus. Classification (NCBI taxonomy): domain Eukaryota; kingdom Metazoa; phylum Chordata; class Mammalia; order Cingulata; family Dasypodidae; genus Dasypus; species Dasypus novemcinctus. The sequence continues at coordinate 5,469,508 of NC_080698.1, read as the reverse complement.
CTTCCTCCTATTCCCCAAACCCAGCAGCCACCATGGCTACCCTTCCCACACCCATTCCACATTTTCTCTGTGGACATTGGATTGGTTGTGTCCATTGTACATCTATGTCAAGTGGGGGCTTAGATTCCACATGGATAACCAATGCCTCTTAAAGACAAGCAAGACAGAGCTGACACGATGGACTGATGCAACAAGATGAGCCAACAAGGTGACACAACAGAGACACAGTGAGAGACCCAACAAGCTGGGAGCAGAGGTGGCTCAAGTGATTGGGCCCCTCCCTCCCAGGGAGGTCCTGGGTTCAGTTCCTGGTGCCTCCTAAAAAGAAGAGCACACCACATGCACAGAACAGACAGCGAGAGCAGACAGCAAGTGCAAACGAGGGGGGAATAAATAAATACTTTTTAAAATATGGCCTCTTTAAAAATAATAATAAAAAAAGAAATGAAAAAAATCTCTGGGATTTGAGGCACAGATGAAGAACGGCATGAAAAAATAGTCAAGAAAAAATGGAATTAAAAGAGAAATAAAATAAACTGGTCTTGGCAATCCTAACAGAGAAAAAAATAAAGGAAAACCAAAATGTAACTCATGTATGAAAAAAGAAAGTATATGGAAAAGAGTAAAAGAATTTTACAGGATACTAGATGCCTTTATACCAGTCAAGATATACTCCTCCTTACCCTCCAGAAAAAAGGTCAGGTTGAGGAACTGTTAGCTAACCTCCAAGGAATAATTCTTATCTTATGCCAACTCTTCCTAAGTAATGAAGAGAAAAAAAAATCTTCCAAGTTCATTTTGCAAAGCCAGCAATAACCTTAGCAAATTGAATCAAGTTCTGTACTCAATAAAAACTTCACCACAAAGTTTAAAACTGATTTTATTCCAGGAGTGCACAGAAATTTCACTTACAAACCTGTCAACGAAATGAATTACAATAAAGAATAAAAGATGCAGATCATAAAATCATACCAATAATTAAAAATAACCTTAATAGCCATTGTTAAAAGTTCTTAACATAATTGCTATAGTATGAACTTTAAGTGACTTAAGCATATTAACTAGCTTAATTCTCCACAACCCTATGAAGTAGCTCCACTGTATAGAAGGAAGGACTGAGACACAAGGAAGCTAAGTGACTCAGCCAGGGTTATACATCTAAGAAAGCAGTGGAGCTGTGATTCAAACCCAGGGTGCTGGCTACAAAATAAGTGCTCCTAATCAATATGCCAGACTGCCTTTCTAACGGCAGGAATAGAAGTGAACTTCCAGAACATGACCAGCCATGGTTAACACCGTATGAAACAACAAAACACTGAAAGCACTGCCCCTGAAGTTAAGAATTAGATATAAAGTGCCTGGTACACACTAGTCAACATTTTTTGAAGTTCTTGTTAATGCCTAAGTGGCATACAATTGGAAATTAATATGAAAACAAAGAAAAATCATTATTTATTGTATGCCTAGAAAAGCTAGGAAACAAAAAATACTGGCAGTGATCAATAGAAAGTGACTTCCTGATGCAGCCCTTTTTTCTCATGTAAGAGGCCAAGTACCTTTCCAGGAAGTCAGGACATTCATTTTTACTGAGCACCTATACCACAGATGGGGTGGGCAGCACAACTATGAATAATGCTGGTTTCCTCCCTCCAGAGGCTTAGTGGGGCAGAAAGTGAGCAGACAAGACCAGGAAGGCCAAGCTGTAGCCTCCAATAAGCAGAGGGATCCTACTGCATATGACTAGTCCAACTCAGAGTGGAGGGACAGACCCCATGTGCTCATGTGGGGTTGGCCTCTTCCAAGGCAGCTGAGAGCTCCCAAAGTTTATTAAAAACAGAGTCCTATCTGCACATGGTTTTTTTAAGGAGGTGCCAGGGATTGAACCCACGACTTTCTACGTGGGAAGCAGGCACTCAACCACTGAGCTACATCTGCTCCCCAAGGTTAGTTGTTTTTATTGCTTGATTTTGCTCTTAGGAGGTACTGGGGATCGAATCCAGGGCCTCGTACATGGGAAGCAGGCGCTCAACTACTTGAGCTACATCTGCTCCCCTGTATATCTTTTAAAGGAAAGTGAAACAGCAAAAAAAGAGCTGAAAGCAAATTTATTTAAAAATTCATATTAAGAAATGGCAAATTTCCAGTTGTGTCCTTGGTAATTTTTTTAGGCCACCAATAAACATCTTTCTAGCCTTGTCTGAGATGTCTCCCCCTGTATCACATCTTATTTTCCTGAGCCTCAACTGACTTCCCTTTCTTCTCCATTGTCTCTTGAACAGTTAACCAGTTCACCAAATCTCTCCCCTGGAGGTTCCACACCTGGCATTGCCTCAATAGCCTCCTTCCCCACCTCTGCCACACTGCCATCCTGTTAAAAGCAACTTTGCGGGCTGGGAAGAAAGAGAATGGACAGCAGAAGTAAAGGTCCCCTAGCACTGGAGCCCTCTGCGAGGATGGACGGGGGCAGTTGTTCAAGCTCATGTCCAATATATGACTGCAGAAAGAAGAAACCCCCTGGAAAGACTTCCTGTTCTTGTGTGTCTGGGGAATGAAAGATGGCCTGCAATGTAATTACAATCATTAAGGGTACAACTCTCACCTTGATATTAAGGTGGCAGCTGAGGGTAGATAGGACTAGATGATAAGGAAAGCAGGTTAGACTCTATTATCTTGCCACAAACCTCATCACTGTGAATTCCAATCATCCAGGACTACTAGCTAGGATTTTCATTCATCTTTACCAGGGCCACAAAAATCAAGTCTTCTTCGTGGTAAACTTTGACTTTGCTCTTAACCTGTTTATTTAGGAAGCAGGTACAGCCAGCTAGTTCAGAACTGGAGTTTGTGCAGAGCAAAATACAAGTTAGGGGGGAACAGGAATGTCCACTCTGATATCTAGATATATCCACACACTCACTCATGCACAAGCCCATTAACTATTTGAGATTTAAGTCTCACAATAGTGAGACTTCTAAGAGCATATGCAGAAGACATCAACGAGGGCTTTGTATTTGATATTTTATGATGAGATGCCACTTCCATCTTTAAAGGTTTCTAATCTGGGGGTGGGAGAAGATCATGCCTGCTTTAACAATGATTGAATTAAGAGTCGAGTCAAAAATTTCATTTATTTAATAACTAGGATGAACAAATTGTTATCTATGTCCTAAAAGAAAAAGGTATCATACCTGACTTCAAAGAGCCTACCTGAAGTTGGTATGAAGGTATACACACATTAAGTTGGGAATAATTTACAAGGCAATATAACAACAGTTGTAGATTGTAGCACCAACTAATTCAGCACTGAGGTAAAATAAATAGAAGTTTAATTGGAATGAAGAAGAATTTGAGGAAGAGATGAACTGGATCTTATGTTGTAAGGAATACAAATTAACAAACAGGAAGAAAAGGTTTTCTAGGTAGGAAATGACAAGTGATGAGGTTCTAGATTAGAGGTTTAATTAGTAGATAGAAAGGGCCACATCAAGACACAGGAAAGAAACAATCTTGGAGAATAATTTTATGTAAATGGTAAAATGAAGGAGTTGGGAGAGAATAAAAAAAATTGCCTTTGTCTTTGAGAAGCACAATATGATTATGTGATGCATAACTAAGAAGTTAAGCAGATTTTTAAAGTGTATATTTAAGAAACCTACAAATACATGAAATGTGTGGTCCTTACTTTCCCAATAGTGGAGAAAGCTTCCACTAAGCTAATTCCACTCTCCCACCTTAGTGACCCAACGGAAAATATTCAGGGAATGGTCCACCGTGATTAGTGGTTGCAAGAGGAGGCCTAAATCAAAGTCCCTGGCTCTCTGCCTCAAGGAATCATCTTTTAGGAAACTGACTGAACCAGACCTGTGTGCTTCTCTCCAGTGTGAGTTCGCTGGTGATGATTAAAAGTAGAACGCTGGCTGAAGGCTTTCCCACACTCTCTGCATTCATAGGGTTTCTCTCCAGTGTGTACTCTCTGGTGCACAATAAGCTGAGAGCTGTCACCAAAGGCTTTCCCACAATCATTGCATTTATAGGGTTTCTCCCCAGTATGGGTTCTCTGATGGACCATAAGGCTAGAGCTGTAACTGAAGACCTTTCCACACTCATTACATCCATAGGGTTTCTCACCGGTGTGAATTCTCTGGTGAATAATGAGGTGTGAGTTTTGGTTGAAGGACTTGCCACACTCATTACATTTATAGGGCTTTTCACCTGTGTGAAGTCTCTGATGCCGAATAAGACATTTACTCAGACTGAAGGCCTTACCGCACTCGCTACATTCAAAAGGTTTTTCTCCAGTATGAATCCTCTCGTGGTCAACGAGCTGAGAGTTCTGATTGAAGGCTTTCCCACACTCACTGCATTTGTAAGGCTTTTCCCCAGTGTGGAGGCTCTGGTGTCGAATAAGACATTTACTCCGACTGAAGGCCTTGCCACATTCGCTACACTCGTAAGGCTTCTCCCCCGTGTGGATTCTCTGATGATCAGTGAGATTTCTGTTGGAGCAGAAAGCTTTCCCGCACTCATCGCACTTGAACGGTTTCTCGCCGGCGTGAAGCGCCTGGTGTCGGACAAGACTTTTGCTCCGTGTGAAGGCCTCCCCACACTCGCTGCACTCGTAAGGCTTCTCCCCAGTGTGGGTCCGCTGGTGGTCGATGAGCTGGGAACTTTGAGTGAAGGCTTTGGCACACTCGTTGCATTTATAAGGTTTCTCCCCGTTATGCAGTCTCTCGTGTTGAATGAGGTGAGAGCTGTGTCGATAGGTCTTCCCACACTTGCTGCACTCATAGGGCTTCTCCCCCGTGTGGGTTCTGAGATGCACAACAAGCTGAGAGGTCTGCCTGAAGGTCTTTCCACACTCGTTACATTCATAGGGTTTCTCTCCGGTGTGGATTCTCTGATGGCCAATGAGGTGTGAGCTCCGATTAAAAGTTTTGCCGCATTCACCGCACTGGTAGAGTCTCTGTCCCTTCAGAGCTCCCTGGTGTTCGGCAGGACTGGAGGACAGATCAGGATGTTCCCTGAGCTCCCTACAGTCCTCACAGGTGTCTTTTGTCACTCTTCTTTTATCCTCACCTGCTGTTTTCGAGAAATCACTTTCCAGTCTGCTCCCTCCTTCACCTGAGGGTTGCCCTTTTGGCTCCTCTGAAGCCTCTTCGCAGGCACCTCCAGCCTCCAGCCTCCCAGGAACCATCCCACAGAGGCCTCCTGATGTCCCACCAGAGTCCTCAGCAACTGGAGAGATTTCCTGCTTTGGAGTCAACTCTGAACTCTCCATCCTGTTGTCACCTGCTGCTGAAACAGAGAAGAAAACTTTTTTCATTTCTTACCCTGCTGTGGAAAAAGAATCATCAAGAGACCAATGTACCTGAAAATAAACTTCACGTTATGGGTAAGAAATGAGGTGATACATTAAGAACAGGAGAGGAAGTGGGAAATAGCTCGTTTTTTCCCCTCACAGACAGCAAAACAAAGAGGGACGATGGTCAGCGAAGGAAAGTGGGAGAAAAGATGTTAAGCCACCACAGCCATGTTAAAAGGGTAATTGGTAAGGTAAGAGACAACAGAGTAAAGCATGATGTGATCACCCAGAAGTCACTTTTTTTAATTTTTATTTTTTCCTTCTTTATTTTCTTTTAAATGTTACATTGAAAAAATATGAGGTCCCCATATACCCCCCACCCCACCCAGCCCACCCCTCCGATATCAACAACCTCTTCCATCATTGCAGCACATCCACTGCACCTGGCCAATACATTCTGGAGCACCGCTGCACCACATGGACAGTGGTCCACATTGTAGTCCACACTCTCCCCCAGCCCACCCAGTGGGCCACGACAGGACACACAACGTCCAGCATCCATCCCTGCAGCACCACCCAGGACAACTCCAATTCCTAAAAATGCCTCCACACCATATCTCTTCTTCCGTCTCCCGACCATCAGCGGCCACCGTGGCCAGCCTCTCCACATCACTACTACAATTTCTTCCCTTACTAATCACAATAGTTCCCCAGCAGAACATCAGTAAGTCCACTCCAATCCATAGTCTATTCCTCCATCCTGTGGACCCTAGGATGGTTATGTCCAGTTCTACATCAAGAGGGGGCTTAGATTTCACATGGATGATGGATGCAATTCTCCTGCTTGCAGCTGTAGGCACTCTTGGCTCCCTGGTGTGGTGGTTGACCCTCTTCACCTCCCTGTCAGCTGGCCAGGGTTAAGTCCAAGAAACCAGAGGACAGGAGCCACAAGTCTGCTGAGGCCCAGGGCCTGGCCGTCACATGGACAGTTCAGAGTTTCAGGTCTCCTGGGTATACACCAACCCAAGTGCCAACCACAGGGTCTGGTAAAAGTAACAGAAGAGGCATGTGTAGAAAGGTCATATCTTAGTCCAACTCCATCACACTGAGGAACAGAAACTCCAAAGTAGGGCCCACTGTCATGGCACTGAACTCCAGAGCCATCTGCCATGACCATAGAACCTGTGGGTCTCTGCAGCCCTCAGGAGAACCAGCACCTGAGTTTCGATCTACCCTGGCTGTCTGGAGTGTGTGAGTGTTCATTTTGTCATAGTGGGTTATATCACTGGGTGGAGACCCATACAATGAGAGTGAAGGTATTCCCACATCCTGGGGAGGACTGATGTTCTCAAACAGAGGGAATTGTATCTCTCGAAAGAACTGGTGGCTCCCAGCGGGTTAGGACAGTCAAATATGTCAAGCCCTCAACATTTTTGGAAATATCTCTGAATTCGGTCCTTCAAGTAATGAAGATTAATTGTCATGGTGTGCTCTGAGGGGAGGGGGAAAGAGGAGTCGAGTACATGCAATCAGTGTAACTGGGGGGCAATGGAAGTGTTTCACAGGATGATGCAAGGATGGACATAGGACATGCTAAATTATACCATAAAAGTCTATAGGCTAAAATGTAAACCATAAGATAACTAAAAATCCAGAAGTCATTTAAATGCTACATTTCTTTAGAAAAATGACAACTCTAAGGTCCTTTCCAACTACAACTTTGTACAGTTCCATAGTTCTCAGAAAAGAGGTTTGAGAGAGAAGGGTGGCTAACACCTCAAGTCAACCACAAAAAAAGTGAGGACAAAAATGAGACAGGTGGAGAGCATGGGAGCAGGGACTGAGAGAGGGACGCAGAGCTTAGTTAGATGACATGGAGAGGCTGGAACCCGTGAAGTGCCCAGTCGGTGGAGACCAGGGAGGGGTCTGTGTGCTGGGTGGAGGGTATAAATGGCAGTGTTTCTTGCTGTTTGGCATGCCGGCCATTTCATCCAGGGAAAATCATTAATAAAAGTCTTTTCTCCTCCGAAACAAAAAACAAAAATGGGAGAGAAATAGGGTGGGTTGGGGGAAAAACACACCAAATGTAAGAAAAGAATTATGATTAGTAGTAAGATTTTGACACTGTTCTTTCATAGTTTATAACAAAAGTCTCATGACAATGCAAGGTGTTGGTGGAGAGTTGATGTATGGGACCGCTGTATGATGTTATGCATGTTTGCTTTGTAAGTTTACAACTTTTACTATACATTTAATTGTTTTTGTATGTTCATATATAAATGACATAAAGATAATAATAATCGGATTGGTTAGGGGAAAAATACTTTGTTTAGTAGTAATATTTTGGCAATGCTTTTTAACCATTAGTTTAAAAAGTTTAAAAACAATGTAAGTTATTGGTGGTAGGGTGTGAGGTGTTATATATGTTTGTTTGATGTTATGTTTGTTTTATAATTTTACATCTATTATACATTTATTATGTATGATTATGTATGAGTGATATATTTCAATAAATCAAAAAAAAATTAGGCAGAAAAAAAAATGGGAGAGTTGATGTGAGAATTATGAGGGTATGATCAGGAAGTGTTCAAAAAAGAGTGATTCAGGTATGCCAGGACAGTGACAAGATTTGGTGAAGTAATGGGTTCTCAAGTCTTGTCACTGGGAATAGTTTTGCAGCAGACAGCAGAGTTCTAAAAGTGGGGACCCCTCTCACCAGTCCAGAGGAACTGGATGCGTAGGAGCAAGTATTGGACTCAGAAAATTCAGAAAGACATCAATGACCTGAAATATGAATCAAAATATGTCTGCGATCTTGATTCTTTGTAATGATAAGGAAACCAAACACTTGAACATTTGCTTTTGAATCCTAGACACTAAATACTAAATAAATAAAGTTGGGAGAAGGCAGAGGAATCATGGTCATAGCTAAATATGAATCTGGTAGCTCCTCTCTGTCATGTCTTAACCAGGGCCACAAATCATCATGCTATTTTAGTTTATGAGAGGATAAAGATGATGGGTCTCTGGCTCCTAAGGCCGCTTCTCCAGAGGTGATTATTGTACTAGCAAGACTTGTCAGTACAGAACCCGCCCTCCCGGCAGCCCCTCCCAGGAAGCCGCCCTGCGTCAGTCTTTGATGAAAGTGAAGCTTAGTGCAGAAAGACCCAGCTCATCCATGATGGACCACAGGTGATCAGACCAGGGCCAGCCATCAGATCCAACTGCAGCTTATCTGGAGATTAATCTTAGCCTCCCATAAGGCCTGGAGCCAAGGCTGATAATGATTTAATGGCTGAGCCAACTGGAATCCTTCTCTTAGGGAATTCTGAACCAGAAGTAGAGAAAAGATAAGGCAATTAAGAGCAGGAGCTGAAGCTGAAAAGATGTACAAAGAGCAGCCAAGCCATTATGAGCCACAGCAAGCAAAAATTATGAGGGAAGAGGACCTAATTAAGGAGCTGTGAGGAAAATAACCGTCATGGTAAAGAAACTGGGTAGAACTGGGAGAAGAAGTAGAGATAAAATAGATGTAAGGGAACAGCCTTACTGAAGCAAAATCAATGCTGAAAATTGTTAAAGCTTGGTGATGGGTAAGAGAGGTCCATTATACTACTCTCCATTTTGTTTGAAAGTTTTCATAATAAGTTTAAAAAAATATATAGCAAAGAAAGTATAAAGAATATGGACTCTAAGTTACTGGCGAACAGAATCATTACCCAGAGAGGCCATCGTGTGGTAAGTTCCCAGCAGTGCACTCCGGGACAGGGCTCGCTGACCGAGTGCCGGCCCTTTCCACTTCTTCTGAGCACGGTCCACACACAGGTCCTCAGATGCGGCAGACCCCTGGAATGACAAGCTTCCACTGCTCAGGATCCTTCCCACACGAAGGGTAAAGCTATCACAGGGCAAAGGGTGCAGGGTACAGGCTCTTGGTGGGCAACGGGGGTAGGGAGACGGGAGGAGGCATGGAGAAGGACCAGCCCAGGGCGAGAGCTGCTTCATTAATTCAGAAGGGACACACCTCCGGGTTGAAGCAACCAGGCAGAGAAGCCACAGGAGGTGTCTCAGAATGGGGTAGAGGCCTAGAGATGAGTCCTAACCGTTCCTGGGCCACAGGTATGGGAACTCAAGAAATACACAAAGACTCAAGCTCACCTGGGGTCTGACCACGCGAAGCACAGTTGTTCCTGCCTGGTCTCCTGAGTTCCCCACTCGAGGAAGGGCAGGAACTGGGGAAGCAATGAGTTGAGTTGAGGGAGGAAAGAAAGCTGGGAGTGGACAAGCTCTGCTCTGGGCTTCAAGAAGCTCTACATGCCCAGCAAGCAGATTTCAGAGAACCCAGGCGCTCCCCACACACTTCCCTTCTCCGTGAAGGCATCCCTCTGAGTGCACTGTGACTTTTCCCTGGAGGGAGCATTAGAAAATCCCTAGTAAACAGACCCAGCTGCTTCTCCCAGCCCTCACTCTCCACCTCCTGGAAGGACGCTATACTTCTGACCGCATTCTTCTCCCGCTGGCTTCCCCAGCACCAGCCAAGCCTGATTTCCCCTCACATCTCGCGCCCTTGTTGCCTGCTTTCTTTCCCTGCTCTGTCCCTCTCACTATGGGCACTCCTCAAAGCTCAGGCCTCAGTGCTTCCCTTTGCTCCCGGTCAGAGATCTTACCTACTCTCATTTCTTTGATGCTGTTCTCACGGTTCTTGCCTCTCCCCCAGACCCCTACCACATACTTCCAACTGCCTCCTGGATACTTACTTGAGTGCCCCACAACACTTGTAAACTCAATAACTAAACTGCGTATTCTTATCATTTTCCTTTCCTGACTTCCCAAGTTCTACCAATGATGCCAGACATTGGCCATACCCTCTAATTCCACCCTCCCCTTCTGCAAACCCAAGTCCTGTGGATTCATCCTTCACAGTGTCTCTCTCATTCCATTCCAATTCAGGCAGTAACTGCCTCTTACCTGTTCTGCTGCACTAGCCTCTCCTACCCAGGCTCCCTCACAGGAGCCTCCCCATTCAATCTACAGGGTTCTCCTAGGCCAGAGTAATTCACCTGAAATAGCGCCCAGCACATCATTCCCTGCTTCCCAAACCCATAGATCTCCCTGAACCCACCTCAATGGGAGTGCAGGGAACCCTTGGCTTAGAGGCTTTGCTTATGTCCTCTGTCTCTGGCACCTCTACCACTTTTCCTCTCTTTCAGAATCCTCCCCCACTCTTCACTGTCCAATTCTACTGCTACCTCCTCCATGAAGCATCCCCTACCTGCTCCAGTCCATGACGATCTTGCTCGCCATTTACAATGCCCACATGGCTCACGTGTGACTAGATCAAATGCCTGGGAACAGGTATCACACACGCGTCTCTCAGGAGGTTGCCCCTTCTTTACATCGAGGACTGAGCCCCTGCCAAGCAGGTAACACACGCTCTGACAACGTCCTGAATCCCTCTGGCTCCCTACAGTGCCGCTCACACGCCATGTGCTCAGTGAGAACTGAATAGATACATGAACGGCTGGAAAAAGCCAAGTGCACAGACAAGGGCACCAGGGCAGGACAGTGGAGGATTCCACGGAGTGGGAGTCAGGGAGAGGAAGGAAAGGAGGCGCCCGAGAAGGGGAGAAGTGTGGCTGGAGGCAGAGCTGGGGAAGTGAGTACCGAAGCGCCTGCTGGGGCGGTGGCAGGCCGCTGGGCCATGGGGAGGCTCCAGGCGGGTGCCAGGGGCTGAGCCCCCGCGAGGAGGGGAGGCAGGAGGCGATTCCTCTGCGGAATCCATAGCTGTCATCTCTTCCAAATGTATTTCCTGTTCTTGTGCTGGGGCAGAAACCTAGAGACAATGAAACACAACTGGATTCAAGAGAGTATCCTTGAAGGTACTGAACCCCAAAACTCCTAGAAGCCCCTCTAAAAGCAGAGAGAAGAAGAGCCAGAGTGTCCTTCCTGGCCCACCAGTACAGCCTAGTATGGGAAAAGACACCCAAAGAAGAAGCTAAAGCTTGCAATCACACTTGCCATCTACAACAGACCGAATTATGAACCCCGATTTAGACACATTCTTATTTTTAATCCACATTCCTGTAAGTGCGAACCAGTAATAAATAGGATCTCTTGAAGATATTATTTAGTTAAAGTTTTGTCCAACTGAGCCTTAATCTAGATTACTGGAGACCTTATACATAGAAAGAAACCAGAAGCCAGAGTGAGAGAAAGCCTCGAGGAGGAGCCAGAAGCAGGAAGTCAGCAGGAACCTGGAAGAAAAAGGAAACATCTCCATGTGACACGCAGTGAGGAACCTCAAGGGAACCGGACCCCTCTGACCCAGGAAGGAAGCAAGCCTCCCGCCTCTGAACCCTGGAGGCTGAAGTCCTGCGGCTGAAGCTAACCGCTGTGGGGTACTCCTCTCGGCAGCCTGGCAACCTAAGAGACCATCCCTCTGCTGACCTTGGTAGGACCTAGACGACCAGACTCTGGAACCATTCCTACTCTGTGTCAGGTCTTCAGACACAAATTTGCTTATGAAGAACCATCTAGAAAAGGGAGCCAAGAAAGCAACTGGTATACTCTCCAGGCTCTTAGCCCACGGAAGAGACCATTCAGATGTACCGAGGAAATAAAAATGGTAAGGGTGTGTGCCTGTATATGCGTAAGTAATGCCACTGAAGCTCCCAGCTAAAGCAAAACCTTAGAATGGTGACTGACAAACCACAAGAGAGCTTTTCCAATTTCTTTCAACAAACGTGTCTTTTTTTTTTTTTTTTTTTTAAAGATTTATTTATTTAATTTCCCCCCCTCCCCTGGTTGTCTGTTCTTGGTGTCTATTTGCTGCGTCTTGTTTCTTTGTCCGCTTCTGTTGTCGTCAGCGGCACGGGAAGTGTGGGCGGCGCCATTCCTGGGCAGGCTGCTCTTTCTTTTTCACGCTGGGCGGCTTTCCTCACGGGCGCACTCCTTGCGCGTGGGGCTCCCCCACGCGGGGAACACCCTTGCTTGGCACGGCACTCCTTGCGCGCATGAGCGCTGCGCATGGCCAGCTCCACACGGGTCAAGGAGGCCCGGGGTTTGAACCGCGGACCTCCCATGTGGTAGACGGACGCCCTAACCACTGGGCCAAAGTCCGTTTCCCAACAAACGTGTCTTTTCTTCAGAAAAGCCTTCTCTGACCACATTGGCAAAGCAGGGACAATCAGTCTTTCACAAATTACCCAATTCAATTTTCTATATAGCACACATTAGTCTTTAAGTTATCTTATTTAATTTATTTATATCTATTGTCCATCCCCCCCACTGGAGAATAAGCTTTGGAAGGTAAGAACTTTGTCTAACTTGAGCACTAGCTCCTAGAACAACACCTGGCCCAACACTAGTGTCCAGTTAATATTTGCTGACTATCTTCCTCCTGGTATTTTGCTAAGAGCTTTTAGGGTTACTGTAAATCCAGCTTTCAGTATGTACTTCCTCTCGTCAATAATTTATATTAAAAAATTAAGTAAGATCAGATAACATCAATCTTCAGAGACCTCAGGGCATAGACCTTTTATTGCTAAACCTTGCTTATTATCACCAAAACAGCTTCCCACAATCTTATTACTATCTTTGTGAGCAATTAGAGCAGAAAACCTAAAACGGTTATTTGAATAAATAAAGTTTGCTCGCTGTCATGTTCACAGCACAGCATAAGGTAAAAACAGCTTCTCTGGGAAACGGACTTGGTCCAGTGGTTAGGGCATCCGTCTACCACATGGGAGGTCTGCAGTTCAAACCCCGGGCCTCCTTGACCCGTGTGGAGCTGGCCCACGCGCAGTGCTGATGTGTGCAAGGAGTGCCGTGCCACGCAGGGGTGTCCCCCGCGTAGGGGAGCCCCAGGGGAGCCCCACGCGAAAGGAGTGCGCCCCGTGAGAGCTGCCCAGCGTGAAAGAAAGTGCAGCCTGCCCAGGAATGGCGCTGCCCACACTTCCCGTGCTGCTGACGACAACAGAAGTGGACAAAGAAACAAGACGCAGCAAATAGACACAGAGAACAGAAAACAGAGGGAGGGGGGAATTAAATAAATAAATAAATCTTAAAAAAAAAAAACAAAACAGCTTCTCCCTCAATAAACCACACTGGATCTGCCCTATTGGGTTTAACCCACTGAAATGTTTGGGGACCCTTTTCTTTAGTATTTCTTTCACCAGCATGAGTGGTAGGACTCAGAGGCTTCCGCTCTGGTTCCAGGCTTTCCAGTGGGCAGTTCTTATTAGTAGGATTCACAGCTTTTCAACATAGTAGCTATGGGTATTGGCAGAAGACAGAACTCAACTGCACTGTGATAACACAACCTTTATAATTCACTGGCAACTAAATCCCGGTACAGTTATTCATTATATAAGACTCAGATTCATGTTTCTTTTCCTCACAGGCATGAAAAACCCATTCTCATTCCAGGGACCAGCTGGTGGCCTTGAACCTAGGAAGCCAGAAAATCCTGGTCCCTACCCTTCGTGGCAGTCAGCAATAACCACACTTTGGCCAAGTCTCATGAACAATGAAAAGGGAACATTTGCTAGCTGTGTGATCTTAGACGAGCCACTTAACTTCTCTGTGCTTTCCTCACTTGTCAAATGGAGCTAACGATTACTATTTTGCCTATTACATAGGTGTGCTAGGAGCTGAAATAAGACACAACACATAAAAGCATTCTGTAAATTTGCATAATACTACAGCCCAGCAGGGATTATTCTAAAATCCTCCTCTAGCCCCAAAGTGCACATGTGCACATGCTCTACCTGCAGTAATAAGGTGGCTCATGCCTGCTGGACAGAATAATTCTCACTTGTCCTACACCTCCTTAATCTCCTACTGGCCAAATGCCATGGGAAAGCTTGTTGATTCATTTAGTCACTCCATAAACATTTTCTAAACCCTTGCCAGTAGAGAGATGTCTTCATGTCCTAATGTCGGGAAACTTAAAACACTCTGAGAAGGGCAGAGATAGAAATGGAGTCCAAAGACCCCATTCCTAGGCTGGATTTATGAGTGCTCAGCTGCCCTGTCAACTGTCAGTCACTTGGATTTGTGACTCAGTTACCCTTCTCTGAGGCTCCTGGATAAAAAAGGGAGTCTTCTCTTCTGCTTAAGCAAAACAAGGTAACAGAGAAATTCCCCTTCACACTCCTCACTAAATGGCACTCTTAGCACTTCTTCAGCCACGTATCTTTGCCCATGGTCGGGCTAGCTGCTCCCTACATCTTTGCAATGGTTGATTTATTCATGTTTACTTGTTTACACAAAGGAAATGATTGCTGACAATAGATGTGATAATGCCAAATGGGCTGGTACTTCTGGAAAAAAGGACTAGCCCCCAGAACTCCAATCAACTGGAACTGATTCACTAGACATAGATCTATTATTTAAGATATTTATTTAAGGCAGTAAAATGATGTGCATGGTACTTGAGAAATTTCATACACTAGTTTTCCCTGGTAAATCACTAAGTAAAAGGGGGACCCTAGTCCACCCTGCTTGGGTTACAGGTGAGCAGTTTGATACTGGTTAGGAGGAACTGACTTATGCATGGTATGATGGTTTTTTTGACATGTCATCTTAGCACTAATCCAACACTAATCTAGGTGTTAGGTGTTGCTGTGGAGGTTTTTTTTGCAGATGTGATTAAAGTCCATAATCAGCTGACTTGAAGGGAGATTATTCTAAATAACTGGGTCTGCTTGAGTCAATCAATTAGTTGTAAGACCTTTCAGAGCTGAAGCTTCTGCGTAGAAGAAATTCTGCCTGTAGACAGCAGCTCCAGTTTCCAGCCTGCTCATCCTGCCAACCTGCTCTACAAATTCCAGGTTTTCCAAGCCAGCCCCCACAATCATGGGAGCCAACTCTTAGCTAT
This sequence comes from Dasypus novemcinctus, assembly GCF_030445035.2. NCBI lineage: Eukaryota > Metazoa > Chordata > Mammalia > Cingulata > Dasypodidae > Dasypus > Dasypus novemcinctus. The sequence goes on along the minus strand of NC_080698.1, from coordinate 5,454,326 downwards.
ATATATATAAATCCTACTGGTCTGCTTCTCGGGTTGGACCCTGACTGAAACACATGATCACAGAACTAGTTAGCTCCGTGATCTGAGAAGACAGGTTTACCACTCTATCTACTAATTCTTCGCAATTTTTCCTCTACTTTGAATTACCTTAGCTTTAAACTTTAAAGAATGCCAGGAAACAGGGAAAAATGGAAATTAGAATTAAAGAGGCAGAAAGGCCTCAGCTGGGCCTGGAGACCTAGCAAAAGGAACAAATGACTGTGAGGCCCAGAAGCATCACCTCTCATAAGGAACCCAAGAGACAGGAAGAGAAAGAATTGGTTGAGAAATCTGAGGAGGTGAGGAATGGAACTTCTACAATGTTATCAGCATACCCAAAGCCCAATCTCCCACTCACCTTGCATTCTAATCAGTGTTGCAGATCGTGTCTGCCTGGAGTTCTGTGTGCATCTCTAGGATGAGGCTAGGCTTAAGACACAGGACTTCACAAAGTGATTCAAACAGGTGGGCTGCAGTTTGCATTTTCGCTTATGGCTTAGAGCAGAACTATTTCCCCTCTACCCATGGAACTAGCTCAGGAATTCCGAGCTGGAGCCTGGGGAATGGAGACTGCCTATTCTCAGTCTAACCCAAGCACTAGAAATGGTCCCAGATGCCATTCTAGACTCAAACCACTCACCTCTCCAGGTCCACTAAGATGTCTGTGGAAATCCTCCACCACAGCCACCGCCTCTTCGCCACTCTCAGGGTGATGCAGCTGCACCCAGGTCCGGAGCTCCCCGGGCAGGATGCTCAGGAACTGCTCCAGCACCAGCAGCTCAGGATCTGCTCCTTGGTGTGAACCTCGGGCATCAGCCACCAGCGGCACAGCTCCCGGAGCCGGCTCAGAGTCTCCTGAGGCCCAGACATCTCATGGTAACATAACTGCCTGAAGTGGAGCCGGAAGATTTCGCAAACTGGAGGGTGGATCTTCTGGAGACTGCAGCCCTGTGGCCAGGCCTGGCTCCCCGGCTCCTGTTTCACCGTCAGGCGTCCCTCCTGCTTCTGGAAAACAGCGCCCCTGGGGGAGAGGCCTAAAGCTCCCCTACCTTCTGTGGCCATTGTAATCCTGAGGAGGAGCTTGTTGCAGCTACAGTTGGTCCAGTTAAAACGCTGGTCTCTAAGTCAGGTCTCAGGAGCTGCTTCTCAGGGTTGGGGAGAGGGAGGTCACGGAAGGGTCACCTAAGAAACATCAAGAGAGAAGCCAGAGTCCCCAGAGTGGTCAGGCCCAAGCTAATGACAGACCTTCCAGTGTTAAAAAGCAAAGTCCCAGGAGAAAAAAAAAAGAGCACAACCAGGGCAGTCTCTCCAAGCATCTCTGTTGCTTCCCTTTATAAACATTCAGTGGCTCCCATCACCTACAGAGTAAAACCCAGACGTTTATGCCTCACACTCACACCCCTCCACACCTAGCCTAAGACCTCTGTTTCACCCGCACTCTCCCCCAATACCTAGACAAGGAAGACAGCAACCGTCTCCAGCGTGGGATGTGCAAGATGACCCAAACGGTAAAGAAACTGTTTTAATTTTCTTGCTTTCCCAACTTTTAAATTCCTATTTAGTGTCTTATTGTGTGCACTGAAATTTGTATAATAGTATGTATCTTTAATTTACAAATAAACCTATATTGGGGCTGCATGTGCAAAGCTCTTTTACTGATAGGACTGCATAATATAGTTTGGAAACCCAAGCTCTAGACACAGAGCTGGAAGCCACACATGCTCTTTCTGTTTGGATGTGTCATCTTCCGTTCAATTTTTGACAAACTCCTACTTGCAAGACCCAGAACCAATGCTATTATTGCCTCTTGAAGGCTTTCCTGACTGCCCTGTGCAGTGAGATGGTAACTTTCCTCTCCTACCTATTACACTGTATTTAAATGGTTTATGCACCACTCATTCCAAATTGCTGGATTACCAAAAAGGAAACAGACGGAATCAGGAAAGGCAGAACTTTTCACTTCCACTCACCTCTACCAGGAACGCCTTCCTGATCTCTCCAGGCCTAAGTGCCTTTTTCATTCAACCTCTCCTGGAGCATTTTTTCACTTTAATTGTGGTTTACAAGGTTGTTCACCCCATTTTCTGGAAGGACCGAAAGGGCACAGTTGGTGTCTGGTCATCTTTGTACCCACCATGCATGGCCTATTTCGTGAATGAATGTGGTTCGTTTAGTTGATACTATCAAAGATTTCTGAGGCTTTCTTTCTGCATTCAACCCATAAAATCTGTCACGTGAATTTGAGGGTAAATACTTTTTACTTTGGTTCCTAGCCCACGTTTATTATTCTAATTGCAGACCTATGCTTCCAACCCACCATATATCCTGGTTCCTTGGGTAAATTACTTCTCCCTGGGCGACCATTTCTTTAAGTAAAGTTGGCCAGAAAAATAACTGAAGAGTTTCCACACATCTACGAAGTTCAGGCCATTTTCCAACTTCCCTTACTGTTCGCCACTACTCAGCAGATCAGCTCATCTGGATTTTTCTTTTCCGAGTCACACTTTACACTTCGGAACTTTATCTGACCCAGGTACGACGCTACGTATCGTCCCCAGCGCAAGGCTGGGAAAACACCCTCTCTGTTTCGCGCTAAACCAGGCTTTTGCCGGGCGGCTCACCTGGCCACGTCTGCCCTGGTCATCGCTGTACCCGCGGGTGCCCGACTCTTGCCGGACACGGCAGGTCATAACGATGGGACAAAGAAGCCGCTCTCTGTCGGGGAGCTTCTGAGCGTCGGCACTGGCCGGCCCCGACGACCTGGGCTCCGGCCTGATCACGCCGGCCTCGGCGCGCCTCCCTCCCCGCCCCGCCCGCTCACCAAGGCACGGGCGGCAGTGAAGCCCTAGGCGGGAGCCCGGCGCCGCCGCGGCCTGCAGAAGGGAAAAGAATGCCCGAGCCGGAAGCGGGTAAGGCCCCGCTTCCGGCCGCTCCAGGATCCGGAAGTCTCGGTCGCAAAGGTGGGCGCGCGTCCCCGCCCCCGCCGCGGGGAGGGCTGGCGGGCCCTGGAGGTCACGTAACCCCGGAGGGACCGGAGCCGGAGGGTCCCCTCAGGCCACTCAGAGTCCAGGCCACTCGGACGCCACCCAGTCCCGTCTCTTCCCCACCGGGTGACCTTGGGCAAGACACCCAGCCTGTGTCTGCTTTTCACCTGTAAAATGTGGGCCCTAGTGCGGGATGTCAAAAGAACCACTGCAACTAGCAAGAAGAGAGTCTTATGAGCATTATAAAAGTTTGGGCAACACCAAGTAAAAGCAGGCGTTCCCAAGCGTTGGGTAAGCTTTGAGAATTTATAGTTCAGAAAAAGGAGAAGTGGCGGTTATCAGGCAAGGTCTGTTCTAGCGGCTCATTGGAACAATCGAGGCAGAAGGAAACTTGGTCGAAACTCATTGGTCAGAGCTTAGGCCTCTTTTTCTTATCCTATTTCATCTGAGTCTTGTTCTCCGAGCTGCACGTTCCTGTAGTCTGATTGCCTCAGCTGGAGTCGTGCACCCCGTGTACCGCCTTTGCCCGGAGCCATTTCATAACCTGGGGTTCGAAGGTCAAGCGAGAGTTCCTGTGACGTTTCCCCCGTCTCGTCAAGCTCTTTCCTTGAAAGCATCCGTGATGACAGTTGATTTTGTGCGTTCCTATACGGCTGTGGGATATCTTAGGTGTCTGCGTAGCTGGAAGCGTCCAGTGTCATGTCCCAAAAAGGAGGGACTATGTTAATATGTTACGGAACTGTAGCCAAGGAGGCAGCACTGAGAAAATGGATTCCTTCATAGGTCAGTGACGAGATTACTGAAGGGCAGGAGAGGCACGTCATTCCAGGGCAACAGTATTTTGGGGTAAGTGAAGGTGGTTATCAGAGGTTTTGTCCTATAAGTCATCACAGTGCAGTCCTCAAGATCAAAAGCTTGATTTATCATGATTTTGGAAGTGAGAGATTGTTGACACATAGCTGTTATTCTCGAAATAAAACAAGGAATTAAAGATACTATAATAATTTTAAGGAGAAAAAAGATTGAGAATGTTTGAAACATACCCCTAATCCAGTTTCCCCAAGATCCACGCTTCAACAGTAACCAAGAGTTAAGAATTAACAAATGATTATGAGTACTGAATCATTATATAAATTATTTTTTTACTTTCTAGTATGTTATAGAGTAGCCAAAATGTAATGCCTGAAATTACTAAAACTCACTGAACTAGTCCAAGCCCTTGTTGATACTTACTATTGTGGTGGTTATTCTAGCCTAGTCCCAATCCTTGTCCTTCTTTATCTTGCTATTGTAATGGTATCCACTCCACCTTCCTTTGTGTGAATCCGTATAAATCCTAAACTCCTTAGACTTGGAGACAGAATTTAGCAGTCAGCTCTTTCTCTTTTTGAAACCCCAGTGTCTCGGGAATTGGTTAGTTGAGCGCACGGGGGAGAGAACCCCTCTTCTTGCTCAGTAACAACCAGCTAAATAAATCCCAAGGCCCTCAGAGTCCCTAATTCTTGCAGCAGCTGAATCTTTTCTTTGATGTCCTTAATGTTTTGTTCAGTTTTGCCAGATTGAGTTACATATAAGCAGCATTGCTTCCTGAGGGGGCACGCCCCTCCTTGCTGAGTTGTGAGGATATCAAGTGCCCTTGATTTTGTAGGACCGCCTTTGCAAGGCTATTTACATGGAGTTGTAAGTTCTCCAATGCCTTGATGGTATTATTAAAGATGCCCTCACTAGGTTTTTTTTGTTTGTTTGTTTGTTTTTGAAGCAGGTGTTGGGAATTTAACCTGGGACCTTGTACATCTACCTTGATATCTGCCATCTGGGGTTTCAGTTTTTAAATATGACCCATCAGGACTAGTGGAAGTATTTTAGTCACTAAGCTTGGCTATTTGTTGTTTGATTACCCCGTTGGTCCTTTCCATCAGGCCACAAGATTGAAGAGGTTTGGTCAATGCAATCTTTGATTTACAGGGAAGACTTGGCATAATTTCTTTAATTATTAATATTTGTCCTGTAAAATGAGAACCTTGAGTGCTATGAAGTTCGGTGGGGGTTCCCATGTTGGAATTTTCAAGTAGTTTTTGGCTACAAAAGAGGCAGTAGTAGCTTTTCTACAAGGGAAGGCTTCTACCCAGTGAGACAACATACAGGTCTTTAGTAGCACATATTTCTATCCAATAGAAGGGAGAAGCTGGATAAAGTCCATTTACCAGATTAATATTGGCCGGAAGTGAAGGAAAATGCCGACACCCTGGGAAACATTAATGGCATTCCTGGGTTGTACTGTTAACATATTTGACAAGAAGTATAGCCCTAGTGAGCAATATTATAAAAGTGTCCCCACCAATATTTTTTCCATTATTTCTATCATTTTGGCTGTTCCTAGGTATATGAATGAATGAAGGGCTCAGAACATTGATAATTTTAAGACATATAGTAATTCTGGGCAACTGTTAGGACCTATCCAGATGTTTTGATTAGTGTCTAATTTACAGCCTGATTCCTTCCAGAGGCTCTTCTCTTTGGAAGTTGCCAATTCTTGATATTTTATTAAGTCATCGGGTTTGCAGCATTGGCTTGATACAGTGTACAAAGTTCAATTGGTTTTTGTGAGAGTTCAGGCTGCCACCAAAGCAGCCCAATCAGTCAAGTTATTTCCCTTGATTTCATTTGAAATGAGAATTTTGAGAGTGTCACAGGTGTGGTGTTTCAAAACACCATCTCTCTAGACCAGTGGGTCTCAAAACTCTATAGTCTCAGGACTGCTCAACACCCATAAACCTTATTCAGGACCCCAGAAAGCTTTTGTCTGTGAGGGTTATATCTCTTGATATTTATTTATTAAAATAAAACTGATTTCTGGGAAGATAGCAGACTAGAAAGACACGGGACTGTCTTCTCCTCCTAAAAAATAGCTATAGGACAGGCTGAAACAGCCTAGAAAAAGATCTTCTAGGGTTTAGGACACCAGGTAAGGCTGGACACCACCTGGAGGAGAGAGGGACAAAGGAAGGAAATTGCGACTATAGAACAGTGAGAGGAAACCAGCAGATGCTGCTGTCGGCACCCTCCCCACACTAAAGACACTTTAGAATTCTCGGGCCTCTGGGTTCACCACTACAGACAAAGAGGGCTCCAGGGATCCACCCCCCCCACACCCACTGTCCAGGAAAGGGGAGAGAGAGGGACACAGCCTAAGTCTGACTCAGCTTCTGACCCACAAATTTGGTCTGCTGTGTCCCGGGAGCCCTTCCAGGCTGGGTGGGGCTGTGCCGTTGTTTGCCTTGAGAGCCTCAAGGAGCTAAAGAGATCCGACCCTCCCAATCTCCTTCTCTAACAAGGACCGACTGTTGAGAACTCAGAGGGGAGTGGAAATATTTCCAACCTGGGAAAAGGGAGGGGGGCTGCCAGAGAAGACCTGAGAACTGCCTCAGAGAAAGTTTGAATTACAAGGCTCCTAGCCTCCAGACAGAAAGCCCTATCACATTGATCCTGTCTGTTTTGCAACAAATGCACTCCAACCAGGCATTGATCTGAGAGCTGCCAAAGGATGCCACCTGCTGGCAGACCAAGAAAGTGCATGCAAGAAATTAAAAATAAGTAGGAGAGGTTTTTTCCAGCCTCTATAGCACTCCCTCCCCAAGGTCCTCGGAAGTGACTCTGTAACCAATTACTGGGTTCAGTGCCCATTTTTCAGCAACCAGCAGGACAATTCAGACAACCAGGCCAAGCCAAGAATCAAAGCGCAGTGGTAACACACAACCTCTTGCCACTAAATCCCAACAAAAGAGAAAGAAATTGAGCATCTGAGTAAACTACATCCTAATCAGATGCCTAGATATCAGCAAAAAATTAAGAGCCATACTAAGAAAATAGAAGATATGGCCCAAGAAAAAGAATATATAAAGCCCCAGAAGAGATGCAGGATTTGAGAGAATGAATCAGATGTACACAAATTTCCAAAATCAAATTAATGAGTTGAAAGACAAAATGGTTAAAGAGATAAATGACATAAAGAAGACACTGAGAGGGCACAAAGAAGAATTTGAATTCCTGAAGAGAAAAGGAACAGAGCTCATGAGAATGAAAGACACAATAGGTGAGATAAAACACATCAGAGGCATACAACAGCAGAATTGAAATGATAGAAGAAAGAATACATGATATAGAAGACAGAACAGCTGAAATTCAAGAGAGAAAAGAATGGAAAAAATTGAGCAGGGGCTCAGAAAGACAAATGACAACATGAAACACAACAACATACATGTCATGGGAGTTCCAGAAGGAGAAGAGAAGGGAAAAGGGGCAGAAATAGTATTTGAGGAAATAAGAACTGAAAATTTCCTAACTCTCACAAAAGAAATGAATTTACATGGCCAAGAAGTGCAGCATACTGCAATCAGAATAAATCCAGGGAAGTGGATTTGGCTCAACTGGTAGGACGTCCGCCTACCATATGGGAGGTCCAAGGTTCAAACCCAGGGCCTCCTGACCCATGTGGTGAGCTGGCCCATGCGCAGTGCTGATATATGCAAGGAGTGCCATGCCATGCAGGGGTGTCCCCCGCATAGGGGAGCCCCATGTGCAAGGAGTACACTCTGTAAGGAGAGCCGCCCCGTGTGAAAAAAAGTGCAGCCTGCTGCATACATGGAGAGCTGATGTAGCAAGATGATGCAACAAAAAGAGACACAGATTCCCAGTGCTGCTGACAAGAATGCAAGCGGACACAGTCAACACTCAGTGAATGGACACAGCAGACAACAGGAGGGGGGAGGGGAAAGGGAAAGAAATAAATTTTTACAAATAATTTTTTTAAAAAAGAAGAAATCCAAATAGGCCTACTCCAAGCCACATATTACTCAGAATGTCAAATGTCAATGATGAAGACAAAATTCTCAGAGCAGCAAGGAAGAAGCAAACCATCACATACAAGGGGCTCCCAGGAAGACTTAGCAAGGATTTCTTTTCAGAAACCATGGAGATGAGAAAACAGTGCAAATGAAAAAAGAAAAGAAAAGAAAAAAAAAAGAAGATGGTGGTATGATACAGTTAGGATACTGAAAGAGAAAAACTTCCAGCCAAGAATTCTTTATCCAGCAAAATTGTCCTTTAAATATGAAGGTGACTATAAAATATTCACGAACAATCAGAAACTAAAAGAATTTGCAAAAAAGAATCCAACTTTGCAGGAAATATTAAAGGAAGCTTCAGAGCCTGAAAGAAAAGGACAGGAGAGAGACTTGGAGGAGAGTATATAGAAAGAATAGCAGAAAGAATAACCAAAAAAGTAAAAAGACAGACAAAAATGTGATATGACAGATGAAAACCAACGAATAAAAATGATGGAAGTAAATAGTGCATTTACAGTAATATCATTGAATGTGAATTGATTAAACTCCCTAATCAAAAGATACAGGTTGACAGAATGGATAAAAACCATGAGCCATCCATATGCTGGTTATAAGAAACTCACCTTAGACCCAGGGATACAAAAAGACTGAAAGCAAAAGGTTGGAAAAAATACTCCACACAAATTAGTAACTAATAGGGCAGAGGTAGCTATACTAATATCAGAAAAAACAGACTTTAAATGCAAAAAAGTTATAAGGCATACAGAAGGTCATTGTATATTAATAAAATGGGCAAGTCACCGGGAAGATATAATAGTCACGAACATCTATGCACCTAACCAGGGTGCCCCAAAATATATGAGACAAACTCTGAGAAAACCAGAGGGAGAAATAGACTACCTCTATAATAATCATTTGGAGACCTCAACACCCCACTCATCATTAGATAGAACAACTAGGTAGAAGATCAACAAGGAAACAGAACTTGAACAATATGACAAATGAGTTAGATCTAACAGACATATACAAAACACTGCATCCAAACTCAACGGGTTATACATTCTTCTCAAGTGCCCATGTATCTTTCTCCAGGATAGACCACATGTTAGGGCACAATGCAGCTCTCAATAAATATAAAAAGATTGAAATTATACAAAGCACCTTCTCAGATTGTAATGGAATGAAACTGGAAATCTATCTATTTATTATTTTTTTTTAATCATCAGAAAAAACCCTATGTATTTAGAATTAGCCAGCTGGACTCAGTTTAGATGATCCAGATTTTCTTGGCAAAATCCAAAGCATTATAGTCAAGAGCCAGTCGGGGGAAGCAGATTTGGCCCAATGGATAGGGCATCTACCTACCATCATGGGAGGTCCAAGGTTCAAACCCAGGGCCTCCTGACCCATGTAATGAGCTAGCCCATGCGCAGTGCTGATGCGCACAAGGAGTCTTGTGCCACGCAGGGATGTCCCCCACGTAGGGGAGCCCCACGCATAAGGAGTGCACCCTGTAAGGAGAGCCGCCCAGTGCAAAAAAAGTGCAGCCTGCCCTGGAATGGCACCACACACATGGAGAGCTGATGCAGCAAGATGACGCAACAAAACAAGGTACATAGTCCAGGTGCTACTGACAAGAATAGACGTGGACACAGAAGATCACACAGTGAATGGACGCAGAAAGCAGACAACTAGGCAGGGGCCAGAAAGGGAAGAGAAATAAATTAAAAAATAAATCTTAAAAAAAAAAAAAAGAGCCAGTCGGGCATATACCTTTTTCTCTCCATCAGGCCTGATGAGGTGTTGACCTTGGCCACATCAAGGTCATCGAGCTCCTTCACAGCTTGCTTGATCAGGAGCTTGTTGACCTTGACATCCACAATGAACACAAGTGTGTTGTCCTCAATCTTCACAGCTGACTCAGTGGTCAGGGGAACTTGATGATGGCATAGTGGTCAGGTTTGTTTCTCCTGGGGTGCTTTTCCGAGGATATTTGGGCTGTCTCCTGAGATGCAGTGTCTTAGGCCACCAGAAGGTGGGTGACATGCAGATCTTCTTTTCTTGTGTGGCTGTGGACGCCTTTCAGCACTGCCTTCTTGGCTTTCAAAGCTTTTGCTTTGACTTCGGTTTTGGGAGGTGCAGGAGCTTCCTTCTTTGCTTTTGGCACCATCTTTTTAAAAAGGCTAGAAATCTATTTAATAGATAGGAAAAAAGTAAATTCACAAATGTGTGGAGGCCAAACAACACACTCTTAAATAATCAGTGGGTCAAAGAAGAAATTGCAAATGAAATCAGTTAATATGTTGAGACAAGGTGAAAAGGAGAACATAACTTATCAAAACTTAGGGGATATAGCCAAGGCAGTCTTGAGAGGGAAATTTATAGCCCTAAATGACTATATTAAAAAAGAAGACCTAAGCTCAAAGATTTAACTGAACAACTAGAGAAAATAGAAAAAGAACAGCAAACCAATCCCAAACTAAGCAGAAGGAAAGAAATAATAAAGATTAGGGCAGAAATAAACGAAACTGAGAACAAAAAAATAATAGAGAAAATCAACCAAACCAAAAGCTGGTTCTTTGAGAAGATCAATAAAATTGCCAAACCTCTAGCTAGACTAACAAAGGAAAAAAGAGAGAAGATGCAAATAAATACAATCAGAAATGAAAGGGGTGAACTTACAATTGACCCCACAGAAATAAAAAGAATTATAAGAGGATATTATGAGAAACTGTATGCCAACAAACTAGACAACCTAGGATGAAATGACAAATTCCTAGAAATGCACAACCTACACTGACAGTACAAGAAATCAAAAGCGTAACAAACGAATTGCATTTAAATAGATTGAATTTGTCATCAAAAATCTCCCAGCACCAGATGGCTGCACAGGCGAATTCTACCAAGCATTTCAAAAAGAATTAACACCAATCCTGTTTAAACTCTTCCAAAAAATTGAAGAGGAGAGGAAATTACCCACCATATTTTATGAAGCCAACATCACCATCACCCTAATACTAAAACCAGATAAAGACACTGCAAGAAAATAAAATTACAGACCAATCTCTCTAATGAACATAGATGCAAAATTTCTCAACAATATACTTGCATATCCAACAACATATCAAAAGACTTATACATCACGACCAAGTGGGATTTATTCCTGGAGTACAAGCCTGGTTCAATGTAAGAAAATCAATCAGTGTAATACAATACATCAACGAAATGAAGGGGAAGAAATGCATGATCATCTCAATTGATGCAGAAAAGGCATTTGACAAAACCCAGCATCCTTTTTTGATAAAAACACTTCAAAAGATAGGAATAGAAGGAAAATTCCTCAATGTGATATAAGGCATATATGAAAAACCTACAGCCAACATCCTACTCAATGGGGAAAGGTTGAAAGTTTTCCCTCTAAGATCAGGAACAAGACAAGGATGCCCACTGTCACCACTATCATTCAATATTGTACTAGAAGTTCTAGCTAGGGCAATTAGGCAAGAAGAAAAAAAAATTAAAGGGATCCAAATAAGGAAAGAGTAAGTAAAACTCTCACTGCATATGACATGATCCTGTGCTTAGAAAATTTTGAAATATCCACAACAAAGCTACTTGAACTAATAAATTAGTTCAGCAAAGTGTCAGGATACAAGATCAACATGCAAAAATCAGTAATGTTTTTGTTCACTGGTACTGAACAATCTGAGGAGGAAATCGGGGGAAAATTCCATTTACAGTAGCAACAAAAAGACTCAAATACCTAGGAATCAATTTCACCAAAGAAATGAAGGACCTGTATGCAGAAAACTACAAAACAATGCTAAAAGAAATGTCCTAAACAAATGGAAAGATTCCATGTTCATGGGTTGGAAGAATAAATATCGTGACGATATCAATCTTACCGAAACTGAATTATATATTCAGTGCTGTACCAATCAAAATTCCAGCAGCTGACTTTACAGAATTAGAAAAGGCAATTAACAAATGCATTTGGCAGATAAAGTACACCCAAATAGCCTAAAGCTTTCTAAAAAAGAAGTGCAACATGGGATGAATTTCACTCCCTGATCTTGAAACATATTACAAAGCTACAGTGGCCAAAACAGCATGGCACTGACACAAAGATAGATAGAAAATAGATAGAATTCTATTCTCAGTGGAACAGATAAATCTACCAAGTTAATGTTAACAGGACAAAACAGTCTCTTCAAAAAATGGTGTCTGAACAACTGGATATAATCAAAAGCATGAAAGAGGACCCCTTTCTCACTGCCTGTATAAGAATCAATTCAGAATGGATAAAGACCTAAATATAAAAGCCAGGACTGTAAAATTACTAGACAAAAATGTAGAGAAACACCTTCAAGACTTCGTATTATAGTAAGTGTTGGTTTCTTGGAACTTACACCCTAAGTGTATGCAACAAAAGAAAAAAATAGATAAATGAGACCTCCTCAAAATTAAACACTTTTGCACCTCACAGGGCTTTGTCAAAAGGGTGAAAAGGGCGGCGGACTTGGCCTAGTGGTTAGGGCGTCAGTGTACCACATGGGAGGTCTGCAGTTCAAACCCCGGGCCTCCTTGACCCTTGTGGAGCTGGCCCATGCGCAGTGCTGATGCGTGCGAGGAGTGCCGTGCCACACAGGGGTGTCCCCTGTGTAGGGGACCCCATGCATAAGGAGTGTGCCCCATAAGGAGAGCTGCCCAGAGCGAAAGAAATTGCAGCCTACCCAGGAATGGCACCACACACATGGAGAACTGACACAAGATGACGCAACAAAAAGAAACACAGATTCCCGTGCCACTGACAACAACAGAAGTGGACAAAGAAAACGCAGCAAATAGACACAGAGAACAGACAACCGGGGTGGGGGAGAGGGGAGAGAAATAAATAAATAAATAAATCTTTAAAAAAAAAAAAGGTGAAAAGGCAGCCAACTCAAAGGGAGAAAATATTTGGAAATCACATATCGATAAAGGTTTAATATCCAGGATATATAAAGAGATGTTACAACTCAATAAAAAGACATACAATCCAATTAAAAAATGGGCATAAGACTTGAATAGACATTTGTCCAAAGAACAAATACAAATGACAAACACATGAAGAAATGCTCAACATCACTAATGATTAGGGAAATGCAAATCAAAACTACAGTGAGACGTCATTTCATACCAATCAGAATGGCCACTATAAAAAGAGAACTACAAATGTTGGAGCAGATGTGGAGAGAGAGGAACACTTATTCACTGTTGGTGGAAATGCAGAATGGTACAGCCACTGTGGAGGACTGTTTGGCAGTTCCTAAAGAAGTTGAGTATAGACTTGCCATGTGAGCCTGTAATACCACTACTGGGTATATACCCGAAAGAACTGAGAGCAGTGACACGAGCAGACATCTGCACACTGATGTTCATAGTGGCATTATTCATGATTGCCAGAAGTTGGAAACAACCCAGGTGTCCAACAACCGATGAATGGATAAACAAACTGTAGTGTATTCACACAATGGAATAGTATGCAGCTGTAAGAAGAAATGAAGTTGTAAAGTATATGACAACATGAATGAACCTGGAGGACATTATGTTGAGAGAAGCAAGCCAGACACAAAAGGCCAAATACTGTATGATTGTGTTACTATGACCCAAATATAGTGTGTAACATATTGTATGATTCAATAAAAATTTATATGTATCCAGTACATTTATTGAGAAATGAATGTTTTTATTCAACTGCACCTTCTTTCTAGTTTTTGTGTATATTTTTTTTTTTTTTTTTTTTTTTTTAGATTTATTTATTTATTTAATTTCCCCCCCTCCCCTGGTTGTCTGTTCTTGGTGTCTATTTGCTGCGTCTTGTTTCTTTGTCCGCTTCTGTTGTCGTCAGCGGCACGGGAAGTGTGGGCGGCGCCATTTCTGGGCAGGCTGCTCTTTCATTTCACGCTGGGCGGGTTTCCTCACGGGCGCACTCCTTGCGCGTGGGGCTCCCCCACGCGGGGGACACCCTTGCGTGGCACTGCACTCCTTGCATGCATCAGCACTGCACATGGCCAGTTCCACACGGGTCAAGGAGGCCCGGGGTTTGAACCGCGGACCTCCCATATGGTAGACGGACGCCCTAACCACTGGGCCAAAGTCCGTTTCCTTTGTGTATATTTTCAATTATTAAATGTATGAAATAAAGTTTTAAAAAGAAGACAAAAATAAAAAAATAAAAATAAATAAAACTGTGGGGGCAGATGTAGGTCAAGCAGTTGGGTGCTTACCTCCCACATGGGAGGTTCTGTATGCAGTTCCTGGTGCCTCCTAAAGAACTAAAGAAGACAAACAAACAATGAGCAGACAGTGAGCAGACATCAAGCAAAAACAACGAGCAGATAATGAGCAAACAATGAGGAGACAATCAACCAAAAAAAAAAACAATAACAAAATGAGCAGGGAGCAGATATGGCTCTAGAAGTTAAGTGCCCACTTCCCACATGGGAGATCCCAGGTTCGGTTCCTGGTGCCTCCTAAAGAAAAATGAGCAGATGCCAAGCAAAAACAATGAGCAAACAGATGAGGAGCCATCTCAAGGGTAGTGGGGGGATAAAAAAATAAAAATAAAACTGAAACACTTTAAATATTTTGTTCACTACTTCATTTAGAAACAGTAATCAAAACTACTCATGTTGGGAAGCAGACTTGGCCCAGTGGATAGGGTGTCTGTCTACCACATGGGAGGTCCGCGGTTCAAACCCCGGGCCTCCTTGACTCGTGTGGAGCTGGCCCATGCACAGTGCTGATGCGTGCAAGGAGTGCCGTGCCCCTCAGGGGTGTCCCCCGTGCAGGGGAGCCCCACGCGCAAGGAGTGCACTCCGTAAGGAGAGCCGCCCAGCGCAAAAGAAAGTTCAGCCTGCCCAGGAATGGTGCCGCACACACGGAGAGCTGACACAACAAGATGACGCAACAAAAAGAAACATAGATTCCCGTGCCGCTGACAACAACAGAAGCGGACAAAGAAGAAACGCAGCAAACAGACACAGAGAACAGACAATTGGGGTGGGGGGCGGGGAGAGAAATAAAATAAATCTTTAAAAAAAAAACTACTCATGTTAACATTTGTTATTTATAACATTTTATGAGGCATAAGTATATTTTCCAAAACAAAGTAGTAGAAAAGTGGCATTGTTTGATATTTTTGCAAATCTCTTTACAGACTGATTTAATAGAAGATGAATCGATCCTCATATCTGTTTCTACATTCAGTCTGTGGGGATATGACAGATACGTAGCCTCTGTACACTCCACTGCATGCTCATGAAAGAATGAGAGTAAAAGAGGCAAATATTAATAACATCTTAGTATTGTTATGGAAAGAGTTTTGGCTTTGTGGGCCCCTTGAAAGGACTCCAGGGATCCCAGATGTCCCCAGACCCTACTTTGGGAACTGCTTGTCCCCGGGACTCCAGAGGCACTCTCTCATCTCAGGAGACTTACAAATGACCTAGACTGTTAAAAGGTAGATTTTTACATGGAGTGGTTTGGATGGGCAGCACATGCCGCAGGTGATA
This sequence comes from Dasypus novemcinctus, assembly GCF_030445035.2. Taxonomy (NCBI): domain Eukaryota; kingdom Metazoa; phylum Chordata; class Mammalia; order Cingulata; family Dasypodidae; genus Dasypus; species Dasypus novemcinctus. The sequence goes on along the minus strand of NC_080698.1, from coordinate 5,438,903 downwards.
GAAGGTGTCTCCCCTGTTGAATGATCAAGGGCAGTTTGCAGGCAACTGTCCAAGGAAGACATTCCACAGAGAACATAGCCCTAGTCCCTGTGGGTGGAGGAGGGGGCTGATAGTCATTCTCAACTGTGGGAGGGTTAGTAGGCCTCCAGGTATGGAATTTTTTTTTTTCCAAAAGCATTACAAATTTTATTTCATCCTCAAAACCAGCCAATGAGATACTTATTATTATACCTCCTTTTCTTTATAGGTGATAAATGTGACTGAAAGGGGTGAGATAACTTACCAAGGTCACATGGGTCATAAATTGTGGCGTTGTAAGACTCAACACGTATCTCCCAAATCTGGATCTCCAGAGACTCCATCCCTCACCACTGTTCCTTTTTTATTTTTTCACACTTTAAAAAAATTTAAGTGTATTAGTTAGCCAAAAGGGTGCTGATGCAAAATACCAGAAATTGGTTGGTTTTTATAGAGGGTATTTGTTTGGGGTAGGAGCTTACAGATACCAGGACATAAAGCATAAGTTACTTCCCTCACCAAAGTCTGTTTGGAGCAAGATGACTGCTGACGTCTGTGAGGGTTCAGGTTTCCTACATTCCTGGGGCTTGCTTTCCTCTGGGTTTCAGTTTCCTTTCTTCCTGGGGCTTGCATCTCTTTCCTCTCTGAGTTTGCTTCTCTTTCTTCTGTGAGCTTAAGTTTTCAGCTTAAGTTTTCAGCATTAAACTCCAACATCAAAACTCCAACATTAAAAGTCCTAAACTCTGTTCTTCACCATGCCTTTTATGTGTGAGTCTCCACCCACCAACGCCCTAATCATAACTCAGTCATGCCCAGGTACAGATCCGATTACAAGCATAATCCAATATTTCCTTTTGGAATTTATCAATTATATCAAACTGCTACATAAAGTTAATAGATCACAAAGAACATTACATTAAAAAACATAAGAGGTTCCCATATAACCACTCCCCACCCCCCACCCCCATAATTTTTGTAAATTGTATTTTTTGAAGATATATACATCTAAAAAAATGTTACATTAAAAAACATCAGAGATTCCCATATACCCCACGCCTCCCCACCCCACTCCTCCCACTCCAACAACTCCCCCATCATTGTGGCACACTCATTGCATTTGATGAACACATTTTGTCTGAGGAGACAGCGCAGACAGTGAATGCAAACAATGGTGGGGGGTGGGGGTGGGGGATAAATAAATCCTAAAAAAAAATCCTGTCATCTGCCAAAGCAAAATAAAGACACCATACCAACTGGTTTTTTAAAAAAATAATAAATAAAATAGAATGATATTGGATGTAGCTTTTCTTCATTATTGTCCATGTGTGTTCTTAGGTTTTACCCCATTAGTTGGTAAGAACAACTAATGCAGTTTTGCACATGTATTTTTACATTCTGATCATTTAATTTTGTCATTGAAATCTTTGCTGTTAGAAAAATGGTGAAATGACAGGGGTTCTGTAAACTTTTGTAACGCTGTAAATTCTGAACTTTTTATTTTCTGCTAAGCCCATTGCAAAATTGAGCTATTGGGGGAGGGGGAAAGTCAAGGGTCCTTCAATTTGTACAGAATACAGAACTTATTTCCCTCTATTTAATAAATTGAGCATTTAATTAAATGTTAAAAGAGGAAAAGTATTCCCCAAAGCAACTTTTATGTTTTAAAAAAATCATTAAAATATCTGTTGTGATATTTGGTGGATATTTTTCTTTAATTTCAGACTTTAATCCTGAAATGTATTTTTCCATTTTTATCTTACCATTATTTCTACTAATGGATTGTTTTTTCAATATTGTGCCTGCCAGTATGCCTACAAAATCATCTGTGAGCATCAAAATGAACCCAAATTGTTAGTCATAATTTTAATCATGCCTTTATTTCTCCCTTCTTGAAAAAAGAAGTGTTATTTTGATAAATAGGCTTGACATATTGTGTTGTAGATTGTCCTTCATTGAACTATTTTGAATGTTTAAATTAGGTGCCACTTAAATTTTTTGTATTATACCATCAATGGCTGATTAAAAAGAACCAAGTATTTCTAGTATTAAAAAAAAAAGATTCAATGAGGTGCTCCCTCTTCATGGCCTTTACTCCACCCAAGCGGAGGCTTCTCTTTGAGAGATTCCTCTTCCTCTCGTGCCTCCCCTGTTTCCTCTCCCACATGGTCATCGAGCCTTGCTCCTTGTTCAGCAGGGTTCCTCCTGTGCTCTCTACTAGACATTCTTACAGTCAAGAGTGTGGGAAGACTGACCCCTGCCCTGCCCATCCTGCCTTCTTACTGAGTTCTCCAAGGAGATACACACCAGGAACAGGAGCCTAATGAGAAAGAGGATTTGCCACGTTTCTCTCTCTTAGTTGAACTGGCACCTGGGTCCCTAACTCAGGTCTGCTGAAGCTGGGCTTGATTCCGTGGCTTAGGTCTGGGGTGACATAATTGCCGTTCAAACTGGGATAGTTTATAGAGTGAAAATGAGTTAAGGAAAAGGACTGCCATTAAGGATTATACCCGAGAAACAGGAAGGCCAGGATGTCAGGCCACTCTCCTTAGATAAGAGACCCAGGATGTCTTCTATGCCCTCTGGGGGTGAAGCCTCTGGCCTGCTCCACGGCAGAACGGAGTCAGAGAGAGAGAGCGCAAGGCAGGTTCCATCCGAAATACAGACCTTCATCTTGTCCCCTAAGTCTGGCCGGGGCATGTCTGGGACTCTGACACATCCAGTTAGAATAGCAAACCTCCGCCTTTGCGGGGAGAAATTCAGAAGGCAAGGGGCAGAGCAGCAGGCAGGAGGGGAGACGGGCTTTCCTCCTCTCGCAGGGCCCTGCTGTGAGAGTCCCTCATCATGCCCCTCTAGTCACCCCTTGTCTGCCGTCAGAGTCCCTCTTTTCCGTCTTGTGGTTAGTGTGTTCGCCCTCCTTCCTCATCATGTTCTCAAGACCTTATCCTCCATTCATCTGTCTGCTCTGCCCCGAGCGTCTCTGCATGCCCTTGATCTCCTCCCATGAATTGCCCCCCCCCCCCAGTGTCCTGGTACCTTCCCTGTATGCCTTGGGGATTTGAACTTTCTGTTCTGCTTGACAGAGGACGAGACCGGAACGCAGAACAAGATACTGATTCCGGTTCAAAATGCAACATTAAATTCACTGACAATATCAGAACAGAAACAGATATTTGAGTCTGGAGCAGACGGTGAAATGAAAAACAATTGAGAGAAGATATGGGGGCAGTCCTGCAGAAAGAACAGAAATGAGAGGCAAGAGATCTCATTCAAGAGGTAACTCTGGACACAGGTGAGGGAAGCCACATGTTTAAGGAATCTGGAAAAGCTTCAGTCCGAGTTTCAACTTCCTCAGACATCACAAAGTTCCCATTGAAGGGAAATAGACAACAGCAGCAAAGCTTTCTTCCAAACTGAGCTTTTCAAAATTTTTAATTTTTTTTATCAGCATCAGAGAATTCACACTAGGGTATAAATGTGGAGAGTGTGGGAAGGCTTTCGCTTTGAGCTGCACCTTTTTTGCTCTCTAAAGAAGCCATTCTGGGGAAGCGGATGTGGCTCAAGTGATTGAGCTTCCACCTACCATACGGGAGGACCCGGGTTTGATCCCTGGGGCCTCCTGGTGAAAAAGAAGAGAAAGCGTGCCTGCACAGTGAGCCAGTGCCCGTGCAAGTGCCTGTGTGGTGAGCCGTGCACACATGAGTGCCTGCATGGTGAGCCAGTGCCCGTGCAAGTGAGTCACACAGCAAGATGATGACGGATCAAAAGAGAGACAAGGTGAGAGTCAAGGTGAAGCGCAGCAGAAACCAGGAGCTGAGGTGGCGCAATTGACAAGGAACCTCTCTCCACGTAAGAGGTCCCCAGGATTGAATCCTGGTGAATCCTAGAGGAGAGAAAATGACCTTAACTCTACCGTTATCTCTCTTTTGTTACATCATCATCCTGCTGCATGACTCACTTGCGCGGGCACTGGCTCACCACACGGGCACATTCTCTCTTCTTCTCTTTCACCAGGAGGTCCCAGAGATCGAACCCAGGTCCTCCCATATGGTAGGCAGAATCTCTATCGCTTGAGCCACATCTGCTTCCCAGTGCCAGCAGTCTTTTACACAGCTGCACTCTCCAATCCGTTTCCGGTCTTCCTGGAGGATGAGGAGGTCCCTGTGACCTATTTCTTAAGAAATCAATTTGGAGTCTTTCCACAGGAGGCAAAATGAATGGGGCAGTTCTTCCCAACTCTGATTGCACAGAGGGATTATGTAGGCAAATCTGCAAAAATCCAACAGCCGGCCTCCACCAATGAGATTCTGATTCAATTGGTTTTGGGTGGAGTGGAGGGTTGCATTTTTAAAAATCCCCCTGGCTTTTCTAACATGTAGCTAAGGTTGAAAATGATGGTTCAGAGTGTTTCCATGACAACAGGATTCTCCAAGTGGGCTGCATCAATATCACCTAGGAGCCTGTCAGAAATGCACATTCTCAGTTCTCACCATAGACCTACTCAACCAAAAACCCTGAGCGTAATCCAGATGCCTGTTTCTTTAATGTCATGGCTGGCAAACTTCACAGGGAATGTTGAGGCCTGTGCCTTAGAAAGAAGGCGGCTGTCACATGACCTGCATCGACCTTTAGAGACAGAAAATTTGAATAAATGTTAACTCTTTTTGTGCAGGGAAGTCACAGCCTCCCAAAGGAGCTCTCCCCCAGCGCCCTTCACACATACCCTTTTAAGTCCATTTTCTCTTCACTGAGACCTTTAGGACCCGAACTCCCAGCACCCTGGCGTTAGTCTCTGCTCTAAACCGGGCTTAGTCTTCCTTCCCAAATTCACCGCGTAGACACGAGTCCAGTGGGCCCAGGAGGCTCATTTCCTCCTGCCTCTTCTCCCTTGCAGAGAGGTAGCTCAGCGGATCTGAACCTCCCCTGCAAGGGGCAGGCTGGTACCAGTTGTTGAACATGAAGCGCTCTTTCCAGCGAAGCCGTAATTCTAGGGAGCTCCACAGACACGGTGACCTCGCTCCACCCTTCGTCCACGCCCTGTTGATACACAGGTGCCCCTCCCGGAGCCCTTTCACCATCTGTGAAATCCCAGTATTCCTCCCTCTGGGATTCTGGGAACGCCGAGTTACTGTAAGCTCCATGTCTCTCCCCGGGCCCCATGGTGCAGGTACACTGCAGAGCTCTAGTTGGCATGGCGTGGGCATCCACACGCCCAATACACTGCCCCGGGTGCCCCCAAAGCCGAGCAGAGCAGAGCCTGGAGCTGGCACTCCTGGGCAGGCGCCCATCATTCCTCCCACTGTCAGCGGAGAGTTAAAGCAGACCCCAGTTTCCTTGCTTGAGAACTTGGCCTCCATTCTTTTTTTCTCTCCTTTCTCCCACCTTTTTTTTTTTTTCCTTTTCTTTTCCCCCTTCCTCTCCTGAAACTTAAGTGGCATTAGTTAACAGACAACCTGCAAGGTTTTCAAAGACAGCTTTCTAAAGGATTATTTCTACCGCTGCCAAAATGTGACATAAAAACTAAACAGGGAAACGGACTTTGGCCCAGTGGTTAGGGCGTCCGCCTACCACATGGGAGGTCCACGGTTCAAGCCCCGGGCCTCCTTGACCCGTGTGGAGCTGGCCCAGGCGCAGTGCTGATGCGCGCAAGGAGTGCCCTGCCACGCAGGGGTGTCCCCCACGTAGGGGAGCCCCACGCGCAAGGAGTGCACCCATAAGGAGAGCCGCCCAGCGCGAAGGAGGGAGCAGCCTGCCGAGGAATGGCGCCGCCCACACTTCCCGTGCCGCTGACGACAACAGAAGCGGACAAAGAAACAAGACGCAGAAAATAGACACAGAGAACAGACAACCAGGGGAGGGGGGGAATTAAATAAATAAATAATAAATCTTAAAAAAAAAAACAAAAAAACAAAAAAACTAAACATATGCCAACCATTCCAACCATGATTTTTGCAGCGGCTACAGATAAAGAAAACTGTGACTCCAGGCATACCTTTCTCTTCTCGCTTTATTATAAAATCTCCAATCCTGCTAGAGTTACCTAATTTTGAGCCCCTCTGATGTGCAACAGCTGTATAAAATCTCTTTTTGTTTCCTTGACAGTGTAGTTAGACTTGGCCCTGAAGGAAACTTGAGCATTTTTCTGTCCAACATTCCTTTGAAGCAGGAAGCTTGATAGGAGTCCCGGCATGTGAGATGAGCTCTAACCCTCGAGCTGCCTGTAAGTGGATAGTGAAGGGATGCGGCTCCACACCTGACACAGGCAGCACCAAGCTCATAAGTTAAAAGAGAAAGCCGGCAAGTATGGCAAGTTAAGTACCGCAGGAGGAAATATGTTCTCCATCAATCCATTGCTGTGGGTGTGAGCCCTTGAAGATGGAACTTTTGAAGACTTTATTTTTATTAAGGTGTGTCCCAGCTGACGAGACTGGGCCTGAATCCTCCTGGAGGATTGTTGACATGTGATGGGAAATCCAAGGAACCCAAGGACCGCCAACCACACCAGAGCTCTACCACCCTGGGAGTAAGCCGGCCTCGTAGCCTCTGACACTGGGAGCCAGTAAATTCCTGTAGTGAAGCCGGCCCATTGTGTGATATTGTCATAGCAGCCGGAAAACTAAGAAAGGAAAACTACTTAATCACTGAGTCAAGCAGTGACTGACAATGTGTAATTTTAATGTACAAGTTAAATTCATACCATTTTAATCTTGCCCTAAACATATCTTTAATCAATTTGAAAAAGGTAACTAGACTTACCCAGGTCAGCTGACAGGGAGGTGAGGATGGACAACCAAGGAACCAAGAGAGTCTACAGCTGCGGGCAGAGAGTCTCATCCACCAGCCATGTGGATTCGAAGCCCCCTCTCAACTGTGAGGTGGAGTGAGCATCTCCATCCCAGAGTCCTCAGGATGGAGGAATAAAATATGGACTAGAGTGGACTTACTGGTATGCTACTATAGACTTCTTGTGACTCTAGCAATGAAAGAAACTATCATTGATGTGGAGACAGTGGCCACGGGAGTTGCTGAGGGCAGGGAGAGGGAAGAAGAGGTGTGATGTAGGGGCACTTTCAGGACTTGGAGTTGTCCTCAATGATATTGCAGGGACAGATGCTGGACATTATATATCCTACCATAACCCACTGAATGGACTGGGGTAGAGTGTGAACCACAACGTAAACTATAATCCATGCAGTGCAGCAGTGCTCCAAAACATATTCATCAACTGCAATGAATGTGCCACACTGATGAAAGAGGCTGTTGATTGGGAGGAGTGGGGGGTGTGGAGAGTGGGGTATATGGGAACCTCCTACATATATACATATATATTTTTAAAATATTTATTTATTTATTTTATTTATTTCTCCCCCCCCCCGCACCCCAGTCATCTGTTCTCTGTATCTATTTGCTGTGTCTTCTTTGTCCGCTTCTGTTGTTGTCAGCGGCACCGGGAATCTGTGTTTCTTTTTGTTGCGTCATCTTGCTGTGTCAGCTCTCCGTGTGGGCGGCGCCATTCCTGGGCAGGCTGCACTTTCTTTCGCGCTGGGCGGCTCTCCTTACAGGGCGCACTCCTTGCGCTTGGGGCTCCCCTACGTGGGGGATACCCCTGCGTGGCAAGGCACTCCTTGCACGCATCAGCACTGCGCATGGGCCAGCTCCACACGGGTCAAGGAGGCCCGGGGTTTGAACTGTGGACCTCCCATGTGGTAGGCAGACGCCCTATTCACTGGGCCAAGTCTGCCACCTATATTTTTTAATGAAACATTATGTGTGATCTCTGTGTCTTTTAAAAATAAATAAAATTATATTTTAAAAAGGTAACTATTGGTATGTTAAAATGTAAGGCATTTTTATGACTAAATTAAGTGCTATTCTAACTTCTCTGTCTACAGAGGTCACACCCGGGAACAGCTCCTGGGCTCAAAGCCACCTTGATGGCCACCGCTGTCGTGGCTCACCGTGCTGGCTTCCTTTCAGTTCTCCCCCGGGTGAAGCTTGTGATGACCCCAGGGCCTTTGCATGCTTCCCGCTGTCCTGGGATCCCCCTTCGCCATTTCCCGACTGGGTCACAGTCCTCACGCCTAGCCTGACCCTGACGCTCCGCACTGTGACCCTGGGCTCTGGTACTCCTGGCCCTGCTCTTTGATCCCCACTGCCACAGACCAAGAACAAGAGTGCCACCAAAGGTCATCAGTGTCTTAACTTCCCACATGAAAGTGCTCCTTTTGGCTTCTCTCTACGTGGGTCGGAAAACTACTCTGTGGTCCTTTCTGGAATCGAAGTCCAGGTGGAAGCTGGAGAAGGTTGAGCTCCAGAGGTAGGTAGATCCAGGCACTGCTAGTCCCAGGCTAGGTGAAATAATTCACCTTCTTTCCAATCATTTCCTCGTACTGTCCCCTTGAAACTTAAGGTACTGATACAGAGTTAGCTTTTATGGGAGCATGCTCAAAGATGAGAGCCCAGGGGCGGAAAAAAGCTGGGGGGACAAGCATCCCCCTGGGGGCAGCAGCACCCTAAGAAAAACCAGCAGCCTCTTTCTTAGGGCAGTGTCAGTGGCCTGCATGCTTGTTTTTGTTTCCTGGGAACCGAAACTGGGACCTCCCATGTGGGAAGCAGGTGCTCAACTGCTCGAGCCACATCTACTTCCCTGTGCGCTTATTAACAACTGATGATGTTAAAATGATCCTCTCCTGTGAACCCACTTCAGGAGACTATGCTGTGTCTGGTGGGAGGGTGGGTAATGAAGCAAGCAGCCTTATCTATCAAGCTGGAGCTGGAGGTGGGTGGTGGTTTCTGGCCACTCCCATCCAAGAAGAATGTGGACAAAAGGAAATTCAGTCCAAAGAGCTGGATCAGTCCTGGAGAAGACGCTTGAGAAGGAACCGTTTGTTGCTCTTTAAGGGGTTGCCATGGTCAGGAAGGGGTCTGTGAGCTGACAGGTGGTTCTGCTGAGGTCTCGAGGCCCTGCTCCCCTCCCTGGGCAGCCCCAAGTCCTCCCTCCAGGCTCCTGGAACAGGGTCCTGGATATCCAATACCCTGGAAAGCTCCACTTTCCCCTTTTCAGTCATCTGTGCTCATGGAGCAGGCCCCTGCCTGAATCCCTCCTGAACCAGCAGCCAAGGTCACCCCAGAGAAGGCCGGAGTTTGAGGGGCAGCATGGCCACACCTCTCACCTCAACTAGCATTTAGTGTCAAGGAGAGAGTGGCATTGTGGGTGTCTCTGTTACAACTGATGAAAGAATATTAAAACATTACTGTTGGGAAGCAGACCTGGCTCAACTGATAGAGCGTCTGCCTACCATATGGAGGGTCCAGGGTTCAAACCCAGGGCCTCCTGACCCGTGTGGAGCTGGCCCATGCGCAGTGCTGCCACATGCAAGGAGTGCCATGCCACGCAGGGGTGTCCCCCACGTAGGGGAGCCCCCCACACAAGGAGTGCACCCCGTAAGGAGAGCCACCCCCTGTGATAAAAGTGCAGCCCACCCAGGAGTGGTGCCACACACACACAGAGCTGATGCAGCAAGATGACGCAACAGAAGAGATGCAGTTTCCCAGTGCCGCCTGACAATGCAAGCGGATGCAGAAGAACACACAGCAAATGGACAGAAAAGAAAGCAGACAACGGGGGGGGGGGCGTGGAAGAGGAGAGAGGGAAAAAAACTACACACAAAAACATTACTGTTAACCATAGTCCATAGTTTGCATTAGGTGTATTTTTCCCATATGCCACCCTTTTATTAACACCTTGTAATAGTGACATACATTTGTTATAGATCATGAAAGAACATTCTTGTATTTGTACTATTAGCCACAGTCATCGTTCACAGTAAGGTTGACTGTGTTATACAGTCCTATGTTTTATCCTCTCATTTCCTTTCTTTGTCTATTCATGTCCCTGCTTTCAGTTCTTCTGGGTATATACCTAGAAGTGGGATTGCCGGATCATATGGCACTTCTATACTTAGCTTCCTGAGGAACCACCAAACTGTCTTCTTTTTCAAGATGTTTTTGGACATTCAAGGTCCCTTATCCTTTGAAATAAATTTGATAATTGGCTTTTCCATTTTTGAAAACTGGAATTTTGATTGGTATATTAGTGTTCTCTAGGGAAACAGAATCAACAGGAGATATCTGTAAAGAGTATGAGATTTTATAAAATTCAACATTACCATGGGGATGCGCTAGTCCAGATTCCGTAGATAGACTGCAAACTAGGGGCTCCAATGAAAGTCTGATGAAGTTCCTTGATGAGTTCCCAGGAAACGTTGCTTGTCCAAAGACGAGCTGGGAAATTCTCTCTGAAGCTGAAATCATTTCCCTTTTTAAGGCATTCTACTGATTGGATAAAACGTCATTCATTGTTGATGACAATCTCCCTGATTGGTGTAGATGTAATCAGCCTTCTATGCAGTAAAGTCAATGGTGCCTGAAGTCCATAAATGCCCTTGTATTACAATTAGCAGTGCTTGCTTGACCAAACAACTAGACACAATTACCTGGCCAAGTTGACACATTAGCCTAACCATCACAATTGGTATTGCATTGAGTCTATAAATCATTTGGGTAGGATTGGACATCTCCACTATAGTCTTCCAATCCATGAACATAGAATGTCCTTCCATTTATTTAGGTCCTCTTTGATTTCTTTTAGCAATGTTTTGTAGTTTTCTGTGCACAGGTCGTTTATATCCGTGGTTAAGTTTATTCCTAGAGACTTGATTCTTTCAGTTGCTATTTTTTAAAGGTTTATTTATTTATTCTCCCCCCACATTGTCTGCTCTGTGTCCATTTGATGTGTGTTCTTCTGTATCTGCTTGTCTTCTCTTTAGGTGGCACTGGGACCTTCTGGAGTAGGTGAAAGGGGCTCAATCTCTTTTGCAACCTCAACTCCCTGGTCTGTTGTGTCTCTTACTGTCTCTCCTCTGTGCCTCTTATTGTTGCATCATCTTGCTGCACCAGCTCTCCACACAGGCCAGCACTCTGCATGGGCTAGGTCTCTGCGTGGGCCCTCACCAGGAGGCCCTGGGAATCAAACCTTGGTCCTCCTATATGGTAGATCAGAGCCCAATTGCTTGAGCCACACCTGCTTCCTGTTGCTATTATGAATGAATTTTTTCTTGATTTTTTCCTCAGATTTATCATTACTAGTGTATAGAACTATTACTGATTTTTGCATGGTGATCTTGTATCCCACCATTTTGCTGAACTCATTTATTAGCTCTAGTAGCTTTGTTGTAGATTTTTCAGGACTTTCTATATATAGGATCATGTCACCTGCAAATAGGGAAAGTTTTACTTTTTCCTTTCCAATTTGGAAGACTTTTATTTCTTTTTCTTGCCTAACTGCTCTAGCCAGAACCCCTGGCACGACGTTGAATAGCAGTGGTGACAGTGGACATCCTTGTCTTCCTCCAGGTCTCAGAGGGAAAGCGCTCAGTCTTTCACCATTGAGTATGACGTTACCTGTGGTTTCTCCATACATGCCCTTTATCATGCTGAGGAAGTTTCTTTCTATTCCTATCTTTCCAAGTGTTTTTATCAAGAAAAGATGCTGAATTTTGTCAAATGACTTTTTAAAAAATATTTTTTATTTATTATTTATTTCTCTCCCCTTCCTCCTGCTTTCTGTGTCCACCTGCACTGGAATCTGAGTCTCTTTTTTTGTTGCATCAGCTCTCTGTGTGCGCAGCACCACTCCTGGGTGGGCTGCACTTTTTCGCATGGGGCGGCTCTCCTTGTGGGGCACACTCGTCGCATGGGGGGCACGCTTACATGGGGGACACCCTGCGTGGCACAGCACTCCTTGCATGTGGCAGCACTGCACGTGGGCTGTCTCATCACTCGGGCCAGGAGGCCTTGGGTACCAAACCCTAGACTTCCCATATGGTAGGTGGACACCCTACAAGTTGAGCCACATCAACTTCCCTCAGATACCTTTTCTGTGTCAATTGAGATGATCATGAGTTTTTTCTCCTTTGGTTTGTTAATGTGGTGTATAATTCTTTTAATGGGCTGTTGGATTCAATTTGCAAGTATTTTGTTGAGGATTTTCATATCTATATTCAACAGAAAAATTGGTCTGTAATTTTCTTGTAGTTTCTTTATCTGGATTTGGTATTAGGGTGATGTTGGCTTCATAGAATGAGTTAAGTAGTGTTCTCTACTCTTCAACTTTTTGGAAGAGTTTTGATGATAATTCTTTTTGGAATGATTGGTAGAATTCACCTGTGAAGCCATCTAGTCCTGGACTTCTCTTTCTTGGAAGGTTTTTGATGACTGATTCAATCTCTTTACTTGTAATTGATCTGTTGAGGTCTTCTAGAGCAGGGGTTCTTCACATTTTTTGTTCCACAGACCCCTTTGCCAGTCAGGTGAAAACCATGGACCCCTTCCTAAGTCCACGCTATACTGTGTATTATTTAATAAATATATCATACCCACACAACCCGTCCCTACAAGAATAATGTTGTTTTTGAATTTCAGTTCAAGCTCATGGAACCCTTGTTAAGAACCTCTGTTTTAGAGTCAGTGTAGTGTTGGTATGCTGTTGTGTGCCTCTAGAGTATATATTTTTTAGAAGGTACGAAGGATTGAACCAGTGCCTCAAATAAGTTAATGAAGGAGGACTTCCAGGGAAGCTGGTGGAGTAGGGAGTAGGGAATGACAGGACACACTCCTCCTCCTGGGAGGAAACCAGGCTTTGCTGCACATCTGCCCTTACACCAGTCGAGATGAGGATTGGCCTGGGGGAACTAGGACAGGCCACTTAGGACTCTTCTTTAAGCCGCTGCTAAGGGGTCACCTGCTTTTTACCCCACTACACCCTCCGTGTGATTCTCGAGATCATGGGAGATGACGGCCAGGTGTGTGGGGGGGATATTGGAAGCAGGTCCAGAAGAGCTCACCACACACATGGTAACATTGCAGTGGGTGGAACCCACAGGGCCTGACACTCACATCCTAGAGGTTAGTGGGAGATCACTATCCCTGGTAGGACACTACTTCCCTTGGGAACAGTCTTGGGATAACGTCAAGAAGTCCTGACAACTCCATCTATCAGGAAGGGGCGGAGGTGGGCCAGAAGATATGGGTAAGGCACTCAGATCAATGGGAAAGGGATGAGGTTATAGCTCAAGGTAAGGGACAGACAGACTGAGTGGACTTGAAGGAAAAAAAATGACACTGCAAATAGGCTGAGAAAAGTGTCTCCCCTGGGAGATTGTTGCATGACCACCCTGTTGGGACTGGTTGATGTTTTGCAGATTTGGCCTGGCAGCAACCTGGAAGGAAAACCACCTCATCCAGTTGACCTGGCCCTCATGGTGGCAGGGAAGCTGCCCCACTGCTGGCTCTGCTACCTGACCCCTTGCACCTTCTCCCCTCTTTGCGAAGTCTGGATTGTCACTCAAGGAGCGCATTTCCCCTGCCTCAACAGCAGGACGTTCTTCACTGATGGCCTGTGACAAAGGTAATGGCACAGCTGTTGGCTAACTTCTTTCCCATACCCTGGGACAACCCGTTGGGATGCAACTCCCTGGGTATAAAGACACGGGCCAGCGGCTCAGTCATCTTTCTGCTAGCATTCTGAAACAACCAGTGACTCTCTAGGGGTGCTTCATGTGCTCCAGGGTTATCTTCCTTTGTGCAGAAACAAACCCCCCTCCGGGCCACTCCCTGCATAGGTCTTTAGACATTGATGGTGTTAGAAAGAAAGCTGTACCTGTAAGAGAGTAAATGTTCACTCAATTGTGGAGGAGAAAATAATTTTATTAACGATCTTGCAAGAACAGGCATGCAACCAGAATATGGAGGTTGGCATGCTGAGTGGCAGGATGCAGCAGAACGTGTTCCCCAAGCCTGGCACGAAGAGCCCTCCCCCATTTCTCCATTGACTGGGTGGGTACTCCAGAGGTTATAGCCTATTGGAGAGAACTAACTAAGCCACGGGAGTCTCCCCTCACCCCCACAATACAACTCCCATTACCTTCATCTCAGGGACCCTGGCTTCTATTTATTTTTACCCATATAAGGAGTTGGCATCACTTTTAAACTTGGCGCCACTTTCACATAGCGCCATCACAGCCCTTTTCCCTCCTTCCTTTTAACTGCAGAGTGGGTTTTAGCTAGTTCCCCTATTAGGTTGCTGGTGGCTGATGCAATAAACCAGGAGGCTGATTTTAACTTCTCTTTCCCCGAGTCCACATCACCTTCATGGGAAAGCTGAACTTAGCCTTATTCTTACAATGGGACCATGCACCCTCAGTTTCTGACTGCCCTTGAAAAGTCAAAAGCCACCTGAGGGAAGCAGATTTTGCTAAACAGATAGAGCGTCTGCCTACCACGTGGGAGGTCCAGGGTTCAATCCCAGGGCCCCCTGACCTGTGTGCTGAGCTGGCCCACATGCAGCGCTGATGCGTGCAAGGAATGCCCTGCCACGCAGGGGTGTCCCCCACATAGGGGAGCCCCATGTGCAAGGAGTGCGCCCCGTAAGGAGAGCTGCCCCAAGTGAAAAAAGTGCAGCCTGCCCAGGAGTGGCACCACACACATGGGGAGCTGACGCAGCAAGATGACAGAACAAAGAGAGACAAGGATTCCCTGTGCTGCTAACAAGAATGCAAGCGCGCACAGAACACACAGAGAATGGACACAGAGAACAGACAACTGGCGGGGGGTGAGGGGGAGCGGGGAAGGGGAGAGAGATAAATAAAAAATAAATCGTAAAAAAAAAAAAAAAAGCCACCTGAGTCTTCTCACTGGCCTGCTCCCCTCAATTTATTGTCCTGTGAAAAACGTGATTTGCCTGGGAGCGGTGAAGTATGGAACACTTCAGGAATCAGACATCAAGACACCCAGGAGGTACAAATCTAGAGAACCTTTATTTTCCGGTTGGGGCGCCCTCCACCAGAACTAGACAAGGGACGCGCCGAGCCCAGGGGAACTTAGACTTTTATAGGGATACATACAGGTGGGAATAGTTTTCGCGCGCTTGGGAGAATAAGATTCTATTGGTTTACACTTCTTTCGTTTCTTTGTAAGGCTGTTGCTAAGCCGGCAAGCAAGTCACAGAAGCTGTAGGGTAGCCGCGCTACAGGGGGTTGGGGTCTTCTTTGGCTTCCCGCCTCCCCGGGTGTGAGGGGGGATGCAGGTCCGTTTCTCCTGGTCTCGGCCTAACCTCAGTTTTCTGTTTGCTCTGCTCTCTGCTTGGCGGGTTCCAGGGGTCTAGATTCGCCTCTTTCCGCCATCACCACTGCCCTGGCTGAGGGAACGCCGCGACCCGGGGACGGGCACAGCGGGCTCCTGGGCCGCGCAGAACCCCTCACGCCGACCCCAGCTCTTGGCGGCCGGGGAACCAGCCCTGGGGCCGCTTCCCCTGCTCCGGTGGACCCTTTGTGCTGTGTCAGAATACAATGGACATGTGCTGGGCCTCCGCTGGGCCCGCATCTCTGTTCTCAGGATGCACTACACAGCAGGCCACCGGCCGCCTCGCTGTGCACCCCGGGCCCAGGCTCCAAGGCCGCCTTACGCGCGCATCCCAGGGATGCGCCCCGGCCCGCCGAGGTCCCTGGGGCTCTTGGGGCGTGAGGGGGCGGCGGCGGCGGCGGCGACCCCCGGCCAGCCCCGCGGTCCCCCGCCTTCCGCCGCGCCGGGGCCGGGGAGAATCCGAGACTCCGGCCCTCCCGGCTTCCTAGAGAGGCCGCGGCGGGCCGGGGGCGGTGGTGCGCGTGCGCGGCCGGCCTGGGGCGGGGGGCGGCGGCGCGGCCTGGGGCGGGCGGCCTGGCTGCGGGCGGAGGCGGATGGGCCGCGGCAGGCGCGGGTGAGCGGCCGGGCGGGGCGCTGGCGGCGGCGGGGCGGCTGTGCGGGCGCGGGGGGCCCGGAGGGCGGCGGGGGCGCTCGGCCGCGCGGGGGGGGCCGCGCCGCGGGCGGGGGGTCGGCGGGCACCCAGTCCCTGCGCGGCCAGGGCGCCTCGGCAGCCGCGTCGCCCCCGGCCCAGGTGCGGACAATGTGGCGTACCGCTTTCTCCGCACCGCACCTTTTCACCCACTTGTGCGAGGAATGCGCATTCCTGACGGACAATTAGATCACAGGTAGGTGGAGAGAAAGTAAAAGTAAGCGGAGTCTGTGGACCGCGGGTCGGTCTCCCGGTGGCGACACCTCAGGCGTTTCTTCTTGCGTAATTATTCAAACTCATATACATGTGTATGGGTAATTTTAGCATGAAATAGGATTATACTTTTGCTTTTAAATTTGTATTCATGTTGTTCTTATGGTGATAAAACACGCCTAACAAAATTTATCATTTAATCGTTTTAAAGTGGTATAACATCCATTCCTACCATTGATTTTTAAAGAAATTATCTGAAATTTGCGGAATACGTTTGTTTATAGTTCGAGGAAAACTGGTGCTAAAATTGACACCACTGAAACAATTTTTGTGAGTACTATTGAAATACGTAAATAATAAAAATTAAAAGTATATTTAAAAACATTTTGTTCGCAGTTTATTGTCCCTAGTACACACATTTGCACGAAGGATATAACTGAATGTTCAACACGTACCCTTTGGGCAGAAAAATAGCAAAATGTTGTTTGTCTTCAAAATGCTAGTATTTAAAAATGCCGTTTTTAAACGTAAGGCACAGCTCTAATCTAAAACAGTTGTACTGTACTGTGACATGCATACGTCTGTTCTCCTTGCTGATTTGAAAGTGCTTGGGAAAGCACCGGTCTCTTTGAACCTGCAATTCGGAAATGAAAACGAATAGGCCCCTTATTTTGCGAAGAAGTATCAGTCTTTGTTTTGACATGCCCCCACCTCCACCCACCATCCTTTTTTGAATCCTTCCTTACTTTTCTGGCTCCAGGCTCATCTTGTATTTTCTCTGCCTCAGTCCTGAAATGAACCACTTTTCCAAGGAGTTCTGATCCCTTTTATTTTTTTTTTAAGATTTATTTTATTTGTTCATTCCCCTCTCCTGCTTGCCTTCGCTGTTTGCTCTCTCTGTCCATTCACTGTGCATTCTTCTGTGCCTGCTTCTCGTATCTTTAGGAAGCACCCAGAACCATTCCTGGGGCCTTCTGACATGAGAGAGAGGCACCCCGTCACCTAAGCCACCTCAGCTCCCTGGTCCTTTTCATCTCTTGTTATCTTTTCCTCTGTGTCTCTTTTTTTTGTTGCCAAATCGTGTTGCCATCATCTTCTGCCCGGGCCAGCTTACTTTCACTGGGAGGCCTGGGAATCGAACCTGGGACCTCCCATGCGGTAGATGGGAGCCCAGTTGCTGAACGACATCTGCTTCCCTCTGGTCCCTTTTATTAAAGAATGATATTTAGAAACCACGATCTGGGCACTAGGTGAGCTTATTTTTTTAATGGTAAAACAGTGTAAGTATTATTTTTCAGAGTGGTTTTAGGTTTAAAGAAAAATCCTGCAGAAAGTATGGAGTTCCCATACATCTCCCCTCATGGTTTTCCCTATTATTGGCATTTTGTGCTAGTATGAAACATTTGTTGAAATTGATAACCCAATATTATCGTAATTATTTTATTAACTAAAGTCCATGGTTTACATTAGGATTCACTCTTTGTGTTTACAGTTCTATGGGTTTTTAAAAAATATTTTTTGTGGTAGCATATAGACAACATAAAATTTCCCATTTTAACCACTTTAACATATACCATGGTGTTAATTACATGCACAGTGTTGTGCTACTGCCACCACCACCCATTACCAGAAGGTTCCCATCACCTGGAACAGAAACGACCAATTAAGCATTAACTCCCCCATTTCTAACCCCCAACTCCTGCCTCTAGTAACCTATATTCTGATTTCTGACTCTGAATTTGCATATTCTAGCTCTTTCATATGTGAGATTATACAATATTTGTCCTTTTGTGTCTGCCTTATTTCACAACGTGTTCAGGATTCATGGTGGTGTAGTCTATTTCAGAACTTCATTCTTTTTTTCAAGTTTCATGGTATTGTAGTATATATCAGAACTTCATTCTTTTTTCATGGCCTTAATAGTCCATTGTATGGATCTACCACGTTTTGTTTACCCATTCATTCATTCATTCATTCACTGCTAGTCATGTGGGTTGCTTCCATCTTTTGGCTATTGTGAATAATACTTCTATGAATAATCTTTTTTATTTCTTCTGCTTCCTTAGGGTTTAGTTTGCTTTTGTCTATATTCAGGTGTGAGGTTAGGTTACTGATTTGAGATCTTTTTTTCCCTTTAACTTTTATTTTAATAACACGTTTACAATCAAAAATTTCCCTTCAACCACATAGATACGTAATTCAGTGGTGTTGATTACATTCACAATGTTGCGCTACCGTTACCATCTTCTCTTTTAGTGTAAGCATTACAGCTATAAATTTCCCTTTCAGCATTGCTTTTGCTGAATCTCAGGGTATGTTCTTATTTTCATTCGTCTTGAGATATTTCCTAATATCCCTTGTGGTTTTTTTCTTTGACCCATTGGCTATTTGTGTATTGCTTAATTTCCACATATTTGTGAATTTTCCAATTCTCCCTCTGTTGATTTCTAGGGTGATTCCATTCTGTTCAGAGGACATATTTTGTCTGATTTCAGTCCATTAAATGTATCCAGACTTGTCTTGTGACCTAACATGCGGTCTGTCCTAGAGAATGATCCGTGTGCATTAGAGAAGAATGTGTATTCTGCTGTTGTTGGGTGGAGTGTTCTATGTATCTCTTAGTCACCTACTGTTAATGTAGAATGATCTACTTTCAAATCTGTCAGTATTTACTTTATATATTTTATACTATACAGGCATATATGTTTAGAATTGTTTTATCTTCTTGATGAATTGACCCTTTTATTAATAGTGTCCTTTTTTGTCCCTTTTACAGTGGTTGACTGGTAGTCTATTTTATCTGATATTAGTATAGCCACCCCTACTCTCTCTCTTTTTTTTTAATAAGGTGGTATCAGGGAGTGAACTCAGGACTTCGTACTTAGGAAGCAGGCGCTCAACCACTGAGCTATATCCACTCCCTTACCCCCACTCTTATTTTTTTACCCCCACTCTCTTTTGATTATAATTTGCATGAAATATTTTTTTCCCATCCTTTAATTTTCATCCTACATGTGTCTTTGAATTTATGGTGATGCACTTGTAAATAGCATATAATTGGGTCATGCTTTTTTTTTTTAATCTATTCTATAAATATTTTAAGATTTTAAGGATGTTGTGAAAACAATCTTTCTTCAGTGGTGATTGTCTTAGAAACATATTTGTTCATAGTCATAAACCTGACCTATACTCAATCAAGTATACCCTGGTAGGAAAATTTAAGAATAAGAGATGGCTTAAATGGGGATTTTAAAAGGAAAACAGAACAAAACAAAAATCACATTGCCCATGAGGTGAAGAAGTAAAATGACAAAAAGAAGAAAATCTCCCCCCAAAATGCCAAGATACTTGCTTGGACGTTTCCCTGTTCTTTTTGGCATCGTTTTCTTTATGAATTTGGTTACATTATGAAGCTCTGGGAAAGGAGTGCTACAGGGATGATCCAGCCTAACTTGCATTCCAGGCCTGGGTATTCACGGTTGTAGTATAATTTCAACAAGTTATTAAATGAAGCCTTTCTTCCATTCTCAAAAGGTAGTTGCAGCATTAGGGTACCTAAACTTAGTCCTGCTGGCTCAGTTCACCTGGCCTCCATCTCTTCTGTGCCCTGGGATTTTCATTCAGAGTTTGAAAGGCCCACGAAACCTTCACCTTTATCCATGTTTATGATTGCAGAGTCTGGACTAACCTCTTCTTTGATTGAAGAATTGGAATCCTTTGCCATATTCACAGGCAGTCACCCTCATTATCCTGTTTGCCAATCTTCTTATCACCTGTTAGAAATACCCTGTTGGCCTTTTTCGATATTTCTGTAGGAGCTGCTTTGGAACAGGCGAGCTTAAAGGCACATTCCTGATGCTCATTTCAACATGCGTCTCAATTTCCTTATAGGTCAGTACCACTTATTTTTCCCATGGGGTGCATTTCTTCAAAAACTTCTCTCTGGCCTCCTCATCAATATCATTCTCTTTGGCTTCATTGCCAGCTTTCTCTTCATCCTTAGCAGCACTGAATGTCTTACCACTCTTTTCATACTTCAGTTTTCTTTCTCTTCTCCAGTCTGTTTTGCAAGCTTGGCTTTGTAAGTCTCTCCCCCTCTTGCTTCTGTCTTTCAGCTTCCTCCTGAGCAGTGGTTTTTGCTTCCTTTTTGTGCCGTTGGAGCTCAGCGGTTTTTGCTCCTTAAGAGTCTGCTCATCTTTAGCCTTCTTTTGTCGTTGTGTATCTTCAAGTCTCTCTTCATAACCCTTCAGTAGTTTACTGTATCACTTTCATTTTCCTTTATTGTTTTCTCTGACTTCTCTCTCCCCCTTTTTTCACAGCAAGGCATCATTTTTCTGCTACAACTTTAGCAGCCTCTTCAGCACACATGATCCCTGATGTAGTTCTTTCCCTGACTCACCTTGGTCCTGGGACCAGGTCTCTAGTTTCCTTCTCTGAGTTCACTGGTGGCATACAGTCTTGGTGTGAGCCTTCTTCAAAACTCCACTTAAAATCCTTATTTATTTATTTATCTATTTATTTATTTATTGTAGTAACATATATACAGCGTAAAATTTCCCATTTCAGCCACTTTCAAGTATTAATGACATTCAAAATGTTATGCTACCATCACCACCATCCATTACCAAAAAGACAGTCTTTTTTATTTTTAAAATTTTAAGTAGTAACAGCACTTGCTGAGAGGAGGGGACTTTGAACATCAGTTATTAGTTTATAGCAAATGTAGGAAATGGTGGCTTCTGTCTTAATATGCTAGGTGAAGGTAGTAGTTCCTTTGAATTTGCTTAACATTGGTGGGTGATGGAGGGTGCCAGACATTTGCAGGAGAAGATGACTGACCATATGTCACTTGGTACACAGAATAATGGGGTTGTTTGCAACAGGTACTGAAGCCGGCTGTCCACCTCACACTTCTTTCAGCCTCTGCAGCTCATCGCAGGAGACATTACAGTCTTCAGTCTGTCAGTTCTGTGGTTATGCATGAGCATTTTTGGGGTCTGGAGTAATCCATGGCGCTAACAGAGGGTACCTTCCCACTTTTCAATAATATTGGAGCACTTTTATTCCTAGATAAAGAGATTCATGGGGCACTAAAATGACTGATGAGACTGCTCTTCAAAGGACTGAACAGAGAATTTTAACAGAGAAATTGTGGAGAGTTGCAGATGACATGGACAGATGTTAGCTGATACTAGAAATTTAGGGTGTTTTTTGGCAGGCTTGCTGCCACAATGTGGTGTCCCAGTACCTCCCAAGACCATTTCCTGTTGCTGCTCCAGGCCTTTGTTGCATTCCCAGATTCAATGAAGGACTGCTGTATAATGCCCCTTTTCTTCCTGTGACCTTTCCTTTTCCTATGTTGTTTCTGTTTTTTTTCTGTCTAACTATGGGTTTTCTTGTATATCCTTTATAACGTTGAGAAAATTCTCCTCTACTTTTTCTGAGAGTTTTTTAAAAATCACCACTAGTTATTGAATTTTGCAAGTGCTTTTTCTGTATCAGTTGTTAGGGCTTTTCCTTGTTAGCATGTTAATTTGGTGGATTATATTGATTTGTTTTCACATGTTGAATCAGCCTTACATCTCTGGGATAAATCCCACTTAGTCATGGTTATAATTCTTCTTACATATTGTTGTAATCTATTTGCTAATAATTGGTTAAGGATTTTTGTGTGTATATTCCTGAAGGATTTAGTCTGTATTTTCTTTATTGGTACTGTTGGTGTCTAATTTTGGTGTCAGGGTAATTCTGACTTCATAAAATGAATTGGTAAGTGTTCCTTCTTCTTCTGTTTTCTGGAAGAGATTGTTGAAGGATTGGTATTTTTTTTAGAAATATTGTTATTGAGCAGTGGACTCACTGTTGATGTAAACAGAAGCTAATACTGTGGCACCAGGATTTTGAGAAAAGAGTTTTATTGTGAGGCCCAACAGCAGGGAGACAGGAGGCAAGCTTAAATCTGTCTCTCTGATCTGAGAATCAAGGAAGTTTTGTAGGATGAAAACAAAGGGAGATGAGAGTGGCAGGGATTTGGTTTGGCATATTCTAATTGGTTGCTTATAGAATTATTCATATATGGTAGAAATATGTTCACAGACCACATCTTCCTTGTTACAGGACTCCTCACGTTTTTTTGCTTCTGATGTCTTCTCATCCTCATAATCTTTGGTTCTTGGGAGGGTGAGTTCTAGTATCTCGGGTTATCTAAGGGACAAGAATTTGTGTTTCTGCACATGCCCAGTTTATAACCTGCAGCCAGTTTGCCTGTAAAACAAGTTCAGGAAAAAAAATTACAAGAACAGATGACAATCTCACAAACCATTTTTCGACCTGCTCACGGTTTCAATATTTTCTAGAATTTTCCAGTGAAACCATCTGGATGTGAGCTTTTCTTTATACCAAGTTTTTTTTTTTTAAGATTTATTTTTTATTTAATTCTCTCCCCTTCCCCCCTCCCCCCGTTGTCTGTTCTCTGTGTCCATCTGCTGTGTTCTTCTGTGTCCACTTGTATTCTTGTCAGCAGCACCCGGAATCTGTGTCTTGTTCTGTTGCGTCATCTGTTGTGTTAGCTCTCCATGTGTGCGGTGCCATTCCTAGGTAGGTTGCACTTTTTTGTGCTGGGTGGCTTTCCTTACAGGGCACACTCCTTGCGTGGGGCTCTCCTGTGTGGGGGACACCCCTGCGTGGCAGGGTACTCCTTGCGCGTATCAGCACTGCACGTGGACCAGCTCATCTCACAGGTCAGGAGACCCTGGGTTTGAACCTTCGACCTCCCATGTGGTAGGCGGATACCCTATCCATTGGGCCAAATCTGCTTCCCTATAGCAAGTTTTTAAACTACTAATTTCTTTCCTTGCAGTGAATCTATTCAGATTTTCAGTTTTTTCTTAAGTCAGTTTCATAATTTGTGTCATTTTAGGAATTTGTCCATTTCCTCTTAAGTTTTCTTATTTGTTGATATATAGTTTTTTTATTTAAAAGAAGTATATGCTCTTGTAATCATTTCAAATTCTTTATGATTGGTAGTGATGCCCCCTCTTCATTATTGTTTTTTGATTATTTGTGTTGTCTCTTGTTTTTTTCCGTGGTCAATTTAGCTAAAGATTTTTCAGTTTTGTTGCCTTTTTCATAGCGACCAGTTTTGACTAATTTTCTCTATTGATTTATTTTCTATCTTACTGATTCCCATTTTGATCTTTGTTATTTTCTTTCTTTTGCTATCTTTGGGTTTAGTTTTCCTTTTTTCTCAAATCTTGAGGAAGCTTAGGACAATGACTTGGACTCTACTTTTATTTTATTATTTTTTTAAAGATTTATTTATTTATTTCCCTCCCCTCCCCCCCACCCCAGTTGTCTATTCTCTGTGTCTATTTGCTGTGTCTTCTTTCTTTTTTATTTATTTTTTTTCTTTTTGGATTTTTTTTTTTATTCATTTTTAAAAAAATATTACATTAAAAAAATACGAGGTCCCCATTCACCCCCACAGCCCCCACCCCACCACTCCCCCCACAGCAACACTCTCCCCCATCATCATGACACATCCATTCCATTTGGTGAGTACATCTCTGGGCATCGCTGCACCTCATGGTCAGTGGTTTACATAATAGCCCATACTGTCCCACGTTCCATCCAGTGGGCCATGGGAGGATATACAATGTCCGGTAATTGTCCCTGCAGCACCACCCAGGACAACTCCAAGTCCCAAAAATGCCTCCACATCTCATCTCTTCCTCCCATTCCCCGCACCCGCAGCCACTATGGCCACTTTTTCCACTCCAATGCCACATTTTCTCGATTACTAACCACAATAGTTCATGAATAGAATATCAGTAAGTCCACTCTAATCCTTACTGTATTCCTCCTTCCTGTGGAGCTTGGCTTGGTTGTGTCCATTCCACATCTATGTCAAGAGGGGGCTTAGATTCCACATGGATACTGGATGCAATCCTCCTGCTTTCAGTTGTAGGCACTCTAGGCTCCATGGTGTGGTGGTTGACATTCTTCAACTCCATGTTAGCTGAGTGGAGTAAGTCCAATAAATCAGGGTGTAGGAGCTGAAGTCTGTTGAGGCTCAGGGCCTGGCTATCATATTGTCAGTCCAGAGATTCAGATCCCCTAGATATATCTTAAACCCCAGCACCAACTACAATTCCAGTAAAGTAGCAGGAAAGACTTGTGAAAAGAGATCACATCTGAGTCCAGCTCCATCATGTAGAAACACCAACTCCAGAGAAGGGCCAACTGACATGGCAGTGAACTCCATCTGCCATGACCATAAAACATATGGGTCTCTTTAGCCCTCAAAAGATCCAATACCTGGGGTTGTATCTACTTTATCTGTCTCTGAGACTCTGCTCAGGTGTGCATAAGGGTAATCCTTCTGACAACCTCCAATCTCTTTTTTAGAGACTCATAGCCATATAAACTCATTTGTCCATTCAATTTCCCCCTTAATTTAGGTCAAAAAGCATTTTTAACTCCTGTTATTATATGTAGATAGGAATATTCTGTTGGTCCACGTTGAACCTTTAATTCAAGGTCATTTTTTAGTTACGTCATCAGCTGGTACTTGGTAGTAATCCCTCGGTGCCAGGGAGGCTCATCCCCAGGTGTCATGTCCCATGCTGGGGGGAAGGCAGTGCATTTACATGCTGAGTTTGGTTTGAGACTGGTCACATTTGAGTAACATGGAGGCTCTCAGGAGGGAACCCCTAGGCACAGTGCTGCTCTAGGCCTTGTTCTTATTTCAGGTGTATAGGCTCACAAGCATAGTCATTAGTATCAGGGGCTCACTGTTGGACCCTCATTCCTTCCTGGTCCTTGCCGTTGGACCCGGAGGACTGCCACTGCTCCCCTAGGGACCATGACAGAGGCCCCCCCCCCCCCCCCCGCCAGGAACCCAGTACCCTCCCAGCTGTTGTTTTTAATTGTTTCCACTATGAGTGTATCCAAACATTCCCATGCACCCTGTACACATGCCCTGTATAACTCCCTGTCAACCTTATGTCCTCTGTCAATAACATCCCATACCAGTATTCCTCCGCTGCCATTGTTGAACCACTCTGTGATCTAAAACTTCCTGAAAAGTGAAGCCCAATTTGATGCCAGGTTCCCTTAATAGTGAAATGGAATATAGCAATGCATTTACAGGTTAGATATAGAATACATATTGATTTGGAAAAATTCTACATCCTATCTTTTTCTTTTCTTTTTTCCTAATTATTGAGCTTCTCTTCACAAGAGCTATAGATCACAGTAATTCATATATACAATATACAGTACTCCCACATATCTAATATAAAACCTTTTCCCTTCCACAGCGATAATCTTTTAACTTATTCAGATCATATTTACTGAAACTGATGTACAGATATTGAGACAATAGCTTTCAAACAAGGTAACATTTGTGTTTACATTGTGGTTTATACTTTAGGCTATATAGTTTTCTAAATTTTTAGTTATCCTGTGTTTTACATTATGGTTTACATTATTAGTCTGTCGGCCCCTATATGTTTTTGGTGTAATATTACATGTTTTATATCCATCCTTGTGTACTCTTGTGAAACACTTCTATTGCCCTCACAGTTACGTTGGTTCCATCTATTCAATATCTATTTCCCCCTCCCCTTGGGGCCCACAGTGACAGTCAATTTTCATTTCTTGAGGAGCCATGTTCAGAGATACTTGCAACAGTGTTGAGGGCTTGACTTGCTCAACTGCCCTAATGCCCTGGGAGCCATCATTTCTCTTGAGAGATACAGGTCCCTCTATTTGATGGCATTAGTCCTCCCCAGGATGTGGGTCTACCTTCACTCTCATTATATGGGTCTCTACCCAATGGTATAACCCACTCTGGCAAAATGAGCATTCACGTATTCCCTAGGAGTCTGTCTTACATCAGATTATCCCCTTTGAGTATCTTAAACAGGTAACTTTCCTAATTATATTTTGAAAAGGTTTTCTCAGCATTATACTCTCAACCAACATCTGACAATCTTCTACGTTCGTATGTTGCCCCACCCTCCCCCCAATTTCTTGGGCAATATTACCTATCCGCCTATCCCTAGTTCCCCTCAATCCCACAAAGCCCCACTCAAAGGTAACCCTATGCCCCCATTTTATCCCTTCCTTGTACATATAGTTACCTCCAGCTTATCATAGATTTCACCCATTTAGATGTCAGCTTACATCCTTCCTCTACCCCCCGATTTCCTGTAAGTCTGTCTTCCAGTCTCTAGCTCTCTGAGGCAGCTTGGTTTACTTATTTCATATCATTGAGATCATGTAGTATTTGTCCTTCAATGCCTGGGTTGCTTCACTCAACATAAGGTTCTCAAGATTCATCCATGTTATCACGTGTGTTTGTAGTGTATTTGTTCTTAAAGCCGAGTAGTATTCCATTATATGTATATACCACATTTTATTGATCCACTCATCTGTTGATGGGTATATGGGTTGATTCCAACTTTTGGCTATAGTGAACAATGCTGCTATGAACTTGGTGTGCATATATCGGTTTGT
Source organism: Dasypus novemcinctus (assembly GCF_030445035.2). Lineage (NCBI taxonomy): Eukaryota > Metazoa > Chordata > Mammalia > Cingulata > Dasypodidae > Dasypus > Dasypus novemcinctus. Next base: position 5,412,265 of record NC_080698.1, on the reverse strand, counting down.
GTCCTTGTTTTCACTTCTGCTGGGTATATACCCAGCAGTGGATTTGCTGGTCATATGGCAAATCTATGGTTAGTTTTTTGAGAAACCGCCAGACTGTCCTCCAGAATGGTTGGATCCTTCTGCATTCCCACCAGCAGTGGATGAGTGTTCCCATTTCTTCACATCCTCTCCAGCATTTGTATTCTTCTGTTTTTTTCATAGCTGCCAATCTTATGGGAGTAAGATGGTATCTCATTGTAGTTTTGATTTGCGTTTCCCTGATAGCTAAAGATTTGGAGCATTAGGAAACGGACTTTGGCCCAGTGGTTAGGGCGTCCGTCTACCATATGGGAGGTCCGCGGTTCAAACCCCGGGCCTCCTCGACCCGTGTGGAGCTGGCCATGCGCAGTGCTGATGCGCGCAAGGAGTGCCGTGCCACGCAAGGGTGTCCCCTGCGTGGGGGAGCCCCCACGCGCAAGGAGTGCGCCCGTGAGGAAAGCTGCCCAGCGTGAAAAGAAAAGTGCAGCCTGCCCAGGAATGGCGCCGCCCACACTTCCTGTGCCGCTGACGACAACAGAAGCGGACAAAGAAACAAGACGCAACAAATAGACACCAAGAACAGACAACCAGGGGAGGGGGGAAATTAAATAAATAAATAAATCTTTAAAAAAAAAAAAAAGATTTGGAGCATTTTTTCATGTGCTTTTTAGCTATTTGTATTTCTTCTTTGGAGAAGTGTCTGTTTAAATTTTTTTCCCATTTTTTAAATGGGTTGTTTATCTTTTTATTTTCAAGATATAGGAGTTCTTTATATATGCAAGTTATAAGTCTCTTATCGGATATATGGTGGCCAAATATTTTCTTCCATTGTGTAGTCTCCCTTTTTACTTTCTTGACAAACTCCTTTGAGGTGCAGGCTTTAATTTTGATGAAGTCCCATTTATCTATTTGTTCTTTTTCTGCTCATGCTTTTGGTGTGATGTTCATGAAGTCATTTCCTATTACAAGGTCTTGTAGATGTTTCCCTACACTGCTTTCCAAAGTCTTCATGTTCTTGGCTCTTATTTTTAGGTCTTTGATCCATCTTGAGTTGATCTTTGTATAAGGTGTGAGATGGTAATCCTCTTTCATTCTTCTGCATATGCATATCCAGTTCTCCAGGCACCATTTGTTGAATAGGCCATTCTCTCCCAGTTGAGAGGTTTGATGGCTTTATCGAATATTATATGGCTATATATATGAGGTTCTATATCAGAACTTTCAATTCGATTCCATTGGTCTGTGTGTCTCTCCTTATGCCAATACCATGCTGTTTTCACTACTATAGCTTTGTAGTATGTTTTGAAGTCAGGTAGTATGATTCCTCCAATTTCATTTTTCTTTTTCAATATGTCTTTGGCTATTCGGGGCCTCTTTCCTTTCCAAGTAAATTTCATAGTTAGTTTTTCTAGTTCCTTAAAGAAGGCTGTGTTGGGAAACGGACTTTGGCCCAGTGGTTAGGGCGTCCGTCTACCATATGGGAGGTCCGCGGTTCAAACCCCGGACCTCCTTGACCCGTGTGGAGCTGGCCCATGCGCAGTGCTGATGCGCGCAAGGAGTGCCGTGCCACGCAAGGGTGTCCCCCGCGTGGGGGAGCCCCACGCGCAAGGAGTGCGCCCGTGAGGAAAGCCGCCCAGCGTGAAAAGAAAGTGCAGCCTGCCCAGGAATGGTGCCGCCCACACTTCCCGTGCTGCTGACGACAACAGAAGCGGACAAAGAAACAAGATGCAGCAAATAGACACCGAGAACAGACAACCAGGGGAGGGGGGGAAATTAAAGAAATAAATCTTTAAAAAAATAAAAAAAAAATAAAAAATAAAGTGCTAAAAGCAAAACATTGCCAACCAAGAATTAAAAAAAAAAAAAAAAAAAAAAAAAGAAGGCTGTGTTGATTTTTATTGGGATTGCATTGAATGTGTAGATGAGTTTTGGTAGGATAGACATCTTAATAATATTTAGTCTTCCTATCCATGAACAGGGAATATTCTTCCATTTATTTAGGTCTTCTTAGATTTCCTTGAACAGTCTTGTATAGTTGTCAGTGTATAAGTTTTTTACATCTTTAGTTAAATTAATTCCTAAATATTTGATTTTTTAATTTACTATTGTGAATGGTATTTGTTTCTTGATTTCCTCCTGATCTTGCTCATTATTGGTGTACAGAAATGCTACTGATTTTTGCGCATTGATCTTATAACCTGCGACTTTACTAAACTCATTTATGAGTTCTAGAAGCTTTGTTGTAGACCTCTCAGGGTATTCTATGTATAGGATCATGTCATCTGCAAATAATGAAATTTTTACTTCTTGCTTTCCAATTTGAATGCCTTTTATATCTGGTTCTTGCCTCAGTGCTCGAGCAAGTACTTCTAAGACAATGTTAATAGAAGGGGAGAGAGTGGGCATCCTTGTCTTGTTCCTGACTTTAGAGGGAAGGATTTTAGGATTTCTCTATTGTAAACGATGTTGGCTGTGGGTTTTTCATATATACTCTATCACGTTCAAAAAATTTCCTTGTATTCCGATCTTTTGGAGTGTTTTTATCAAGAAAGGGTGCTGTATTTTGTCAAATGTTTTTTCTGCATCTATAGATATAATCATGTGATTTTTTTCCTTCAATCTGTTTATATGGTGTATTATATTGATTGATTTTCTTATGTTGAACCATCCTTGCATACCTGGAATGAATCCCACTTGGTTGTGGTGTATTATTCGTTTAATGTGTTGTTGAATACGATTAGCAAGTATTTTGTTAGGTATTTTTGCATCTAGGTTCATTAGAGAAATTGGTCTGTAATTTTCCTTTCTTGTGGTGTCTTTGTTTGGCTTTGGTACTAGGGTAATGTTGGCATCATAGAATGAGTTAGGCAATGTTCCTTCTGTTTCGATTTTTTGGAAGAGTTTCAGCAGGATTGGTGTTCTTTCCGTAATGTTTTGTAGAATTCAACTGTGAAGTCATCTGGACTTGGGCTCTTTTTAGTTGGGAGGTTTTTAATGACTGATTCTATCTCTTTACTTGTGATTGGTTTGTTGAGATCATCAATTTCTTCTTTCATCAATATTGGCTGCTTATGTGTTTCTAGGAATTTGTCCATTTCCTCTGAATTGTCATTTTTGTTGGAATATAGTTTTTCAAAGTATCCTCTTATGATAGTCTTTATTTTTGTGGGGTCAGTGGTGATTTCTCCTTTCTCATTTCTTATCTTGTGTATTTGCATCTTCTCTCTTTTTTTGTTTGTTAGTCTCACTAAAGGTTTGTCAATTTTATTGATCTTCTCAAAAAACCAGCTCTTGGTCTTGTTTATCTTTTCAAGAGCTTTCTTATTTTCTGTTTCATTTAGTTCTCCTATCTTTGTTCTTTCTTTCTTTCTTCTTCCTGTGGGATTACTTTGTTGTTTTTTTACTAATTCCTCCAAATGTGCAGTTAGTTCTTCAATTTTTGCTCTTCTTTTTTGATGTATGAATTTATGGCTATAAATTTCCCTCTCAGTACTGCTTTTGCTGCATCCCCTAAGTTTTGGTATGTTGTGTTATTATCATTTGTTTCAAGGTAGTTATTGATTTCTTTTGAGATTTCCTCTTTGACCCACTTTTTCTCAGAGTGTGCTGTTTAATTTCCATATCTTGGTGTGAAATCTGGGCCTCTGGCCCTTGCAGATTTCCAGCTTCACTCCACTGTGGTCAGAGATAATATTTTGTATGATTTCAATCTTTCTGAATTCATTAAGCCTTTCCTTGTGGCCTAGCATATGGTCTATCTTGGAGAATGATCCATGTGCACTTGAGAAAAATGTATATCCTGCTGTATTTGGGTGTAAAGATCTGTATATGTCTATTAGATCCAGCTCCTCTAATATACTGTTCAAATATTTTGTTTCTTTAGTGATTCTCTTTTGAGATGTTCTGTCCAGAGTTGATAGTGGTGTATTAAAATCTCCCACTATAATTGTAGATGAATCTATTTTTTCACTTAGTTCTTCCAGTGTTTGCCTCACGTATTTAGAGGCACCCTTGTTAGGACATAAATATTTATGATTGTTCATTCTTCTTGAGAGAGTGTCCCTTTCACTAATATGTAGTATCCTTCTTTGTCTCTCACAATTGTTTTGCATTTAAAGTCTCTTTTGTCTTATATTAATATAGCTACTCCTGCCTTCTTTTGGTTATTGTTTGCTTGTAAGATTGTTTTCCAACCATTCACTTTCAGCCTCCATGAATCTCTGGGTCTAAAATTTGTCTCTTGTAGACCGCATATAGATGGGTCATATTTCCTTATCCAGTGTCCCAGTCTGAATCTTTTGATAGGGGAGTTTAATTCGTTGACATTCAGTGTTATTACTTTAGAGGAATTATTTATGTTAGGCATATTTTGATTGGACTTGTGTTTGTCATATTTTGTTTTTTTTTCCTTCTCTTTTTTTTTTTTTTTTTGTTGTTGCTCTTACACTCTCCTCCAACTCTGCCTGTCCTGTTTTTTCCTTTCTTCCTGCAGAACTCCCTTTAGAATTTCTTGAAGGGGGGGTTTCTTGTTGGCATACTCTTTCAATTTCTGTTTATCTGTGAATATTTTGAACTCTCCATCATTTTTGAATGCTAGTTTAGCTGGATAGAGTATTCTTGGTTGGAAATCTTTTTCTTTTAGTACCTTGACTATATCATACCACTGCCTTCTTGCCTCCATGGTTTCAGATGAGAAATCAGCACTTAATCTTATGGAGCTTCCCTTGTATGTGATGGTTTTCTTTTCTCTTGCTGCTTTTAGAATTTTCTCTTTGTCTTGAGCGTTGGATAATTTGACAAGTATATGTCTTGGGGTGGGCCTGTTGGAGTTTATGACGTTTGGGGTGCATCGTGCTTCTTGGATATGTACATCTGTCTCTCTCAGTAGATTTGGGAAGTTTTCAGCCATTATTTCCTGCAACACTCCTTCTGACCCCTTTCCCTTCTCTTCTTCTGGGATGCCTATAATACGTATGTTTGTGCATTTTCCATTGTCATTCAGGACCCTAATTCCTAGCTGGATTTTTTCTATCTTTTTATCGATCAGTTCTACTATCTGTTTGATTTCTGATGTTCTGTCTTCCACATCGCTAATTCTCTCCTCTGCCTCTTCTAATCTGCTGCTTTTTGCTGCGAGTGTATTTTTCATTTCTTGAACTGTGGTGTTCATTCCCATCGTATCTGTTATCTTTTTGCGTATGTCTGCAATTTCCTCTCCAAGTGTTTTCTTCATATTGTTAAACTCTTCTTTTACTTCATTAAGTTTGTCTCTGATGTATGTTCTGAGATCTTTAATTACTTGTGCGAAGTTCTGCTCCCCTTCCTCATTTTTAGTTTGTTCATTGGATTCAGCCATGTTTTCCTGATTACTGGTTTAGTTTGTAGTTTTTTGTTGCTGTCTGGTCATCATTTTATCTTGACGGGTTTAATCAGTTCCTTAGCTTCTTTGTCTAGTCTTGGAAATTAATTAGCTGTTGTTCTTGCGTAAGTGTTGTATATTCTCTTTGTCACTTTGTTCTCCTTATTCTAATTTCTTGTTGCTGGCGGAGTTCACTTTGAAGGAAAATAATAGGGCCAGGGAAAGGCAATTGTGTAAAAAAAGGAAAATGTGTAAAGTAGTATTGGTAATAAATGTTAACAGAGCAACAATATGAGATCTGGGAGGATGGATATTAGATTCCTGTAAGTTGTGTAGAGTTATAGTAGTAAGTAGCGTACCTATAATGAGGTAGTCAACTGAATATGGGAGGAATATGGTATGAATTAAAAAGCTAGTGTTTTCATGAATAGGGAAAGAGAAAGGAAAGACAATAGTATCAAGAGTGGATAAAAGACAGGAAACAAAACAAAGGTATTATAAATTAAAGGTTAGACAATTTGGGGATCAAAGAAAGGGAGGTGGAATATAGGAGAGACAATAGATGATGGAGGATATCAAGATGTGGGGGAAAGGGGGTAGTGTAGGTGGCCAAAATCAAATCACACAGAAATGAGGCAATGGAGGATGAGGAAACCCAGCAAATGTGAGGTGTTCCCTGCAGCACCTATTGTATATTGAAGATAAAATAAAATAAGAAGAAAAGGAGGGAAAAGAGGAAAAAAAAAAAAGAGAGAAGAAAGAAAGAAAAAGGGGGGGTGGGTAAAGAAAAGGGAGGGAAACAAGTAAGGAAAAGAAAAGAGAACAACAACACCAGCAACAGCAAAAAACCCCTAAATAAATGAAAAAAAAGACCTTGGGGGATACAAAGAAAAAAAAAAAAGCTTGGGAGATAACGCAATATTAGCAACCAGGACAATAAAAAATAATAAAAAATTAAAAAAATAAAAAAGAGAAAAAAGAAAGAGAAAAAAAACGCAAACATTGAGGGATAGGACAATCAAGGACCTCAGATGGACCTCAGGGCGTGGTGGATTCAGGGATGGGAAGTCTGTGCTATTGCATACTCAAGAGGTGTGAGTCTCTGGGGTGTGGGCCACCAGGGTTTAGGGGACACAGAGCTGGCAACCTCAAATCTGGTTAACAGGGAGCTTGGGAGCACCGCAGTGCAACACAGCCTTCAGGGATCCCTGCAGCTGGGTGCCAGCCCTATGGGGGGACGGTCACATCTGCAAACTCTGACCTCTGTGTCAGAAACCCAAAATTCCCCCTCTCACTAGAGTCTCTTCTGTCGCTGTCTCACCAATTCGCCTTCAGGACACCTCCCGCCCTGCAATCCCCCGAAACAGCCTGCTGGGGGGCCTCTATATTGCAGCCCATTTAAGGACGTTGCAGATCAGCAGCCAGGCCTAGGGAGCGGGGCTCTAGCCGGAAGCGCTGATATCAGTGTCAGAAACCCAAAATCCCACGCCTCGCAAAAGATTCACCTAATTGGCTTCCAGACACCTCCCACCCTGCAAGCCCCTGAAACAGCCTCTTGGTGATGCCTCTTTATTGCGAGCGATTTAAGGACGCTGCAGATCGGCAGCCAGGCCTAGGGGGTGGGGCTCTAGCCAGAAGCGCTGATATTCATGTCAGAAATCCAAAATTCCACGCCTCGCAAAAAACTCCATCTGTCTCACCAAATTGGTTTCCGAAGGCCTCCTGCCCTGCAAGCCCCTGAATAGCATGCTCAGGTCTTATGAATTCCCTTGTACTGCAGAGCCTCCAGGAATTGCCGCCGCAGTGCTGCGGTGCCTCCTGCCCCAGGGGGGAGCATCCTGCGCGCAGCCGCTATCTCCGTGTAAGAGAGCCTCAATTTTACCTTTTACACGAATCTTCTCTGTTACCGTCCCACCAAATTGATGTCCAGACACCTCCTGCCATGCAAAATCCTGAAATAGCCTGATCCTGAAGAATTTCCAATGCTGCCCAGCCGCTTCTTTGCAGGCGAGACTATAAGGTGCACTCGCTCAGACACCATCTTCGCGTCTTCTTTCTTTGTCTGCTTCTGTTGTTGTCAGCGGCATGGGAATCTGTGTTTCTTTTCATTGCGTCATCTTGTTGTGTCAGCTCCCCATGTGCGTGGTGCCATTCTTAGGCAGGCTGCACTTTTCTTTCACGCTGGGCAGCTCTCCTTACAGGGTCCACTCCTTGCGTGTGGGGCTCCCCTACACAGGGACACCCCTGTGTGGCACGGCACTCCTTGCATGCATCAGCACTGTGCGTGGGCCAGCTCCACACGGGTCAAGGAGGCCCGGGGTTTGAACTGCAGACCTCCTATGTGGTAGACGGATGCCTTACTAACCACTGGGCCAAGTCCGCCGCCTGGACTCTACTTTTATAATATGGACATCTAGAGCGATACATTTTCCTCTGATCGCAGCTTTAGGTGCATTCCCTACATTTTTTTTATCCCCCCTTGCAACTTTTTGCTTGCTCTCTGTTCTCTGTGTCCATTATGCTGTGCGTCCCTGTGTCTGTATTTTATTTTCCTCGTGGCTTGCTTGCTGTCTGCTCTCTGTGTCCATTCACTGTGTGCTGAGTTGGCTCTCTGCGGCGCCTGGGCAAGCCTACCTTCACAGGGAGTCCCCAGGACGTGAACCCAGGACCTCCCATATGGTAGATGGGAGCCCAGCTGGTTGAGCCACAGCTGCTTCCCCCTACAGTTTGATATATTGTTTTTTAATTTTCATTCCATTCAAAATAATTTTAATTTTCCTTATGATTTCTTAATTTAATCCATGTTTTATTTCAAAGGTGATTAATTTCCAAATATTTTGGGATTTGCCATATTTCTTTCTGCTTTTGACTTCTAAATTCTGTCATGGTTGGAGAACATACTTTGATGTTTTGAAATCTTTTTAATTAAGACTTGTTTTGTGGCCTCGCATGTGGTCTAGTTGGCGAATGTCCCATGTGTACTTCAAATGAGCTTGTATGTTGCTGTTCTCTGGTGGAGTATTCTATTATATATATATTGGTTAGATTTTGTTGATTGATGGTGGTCTCTAGCTGTTTTTCTGTCTAGTTTTATCTGTTATTAAGAGTGAGTTTTTGAAACATCCAAGTATAATTGTTGCTTTACCTATTTTTACTTTCAATTCTATCAATTCTTGCTTCATGTATTTTATAGCTCTATTATGTGGTGCATACATATTTAGGAATGCTATGTTTTCTTGATAGATTGACCCTTTTATTACTATGTAACATTGCACTCTATCTCTGGTAATTTTCTTTGCTTTTATGTCTGCTTTATATGATATGAATATAGCCATGCTTGCTTTTTAAAATTATTAATATTTGCATGAGGTAGCTTTTCCCATTCTCTTACTTTTAACCTACCTATACTATTCCATTTGAGGTGGTTTCTTATAGACAACATAATTTTTAATCCACTTTATCAATCTCTGCCTTTTACGAAGTGAAATTAGTCCATTTTTATTCAGTGTAATTCTTGATATATTAAAGGTTAAGCCTGCCACTGAATTTTTTGTTTCTTTGCTTGCTTTTTCCTACCTTCCTATGGGTTACTTGAACAAGTTTTTAAAGTTCCATTTTGATTTATCTGTGGCATTTTTTTGCTTTCTAGAGGTTGCTGTAGGTATTAACTTATATGTGCATATAACTTACCACAGTCTACTGGTGTGGACATTTTACCAGTTCAAGTGAAGTTTAGAAACTTAACCTCGCTTTATGTCTCTTTACTTTCTTCTTATAGTATAATTGTTTGAAATATTACTCTATTTACATTTAGTATGACATCAGACTGTGTTACAGTTTTTACTCCAACCATCAAACCTAGTTTAGAAAACTCAAGAGAGGAAAATTTGTGTTATTTATTCATGTTTTTACTTTTTCATTATTTGTGATGCAGGATTCCTTCTTTAATCATTTCCTTTCTCTTTAGAGGATTTCCTTTCGCCATTCTTTTAGGGTAGGTCTATTGGTAACATATTAGTTTCCTGATTTGGGAATGTCTTGATTTGCCCTTCATTCCTGAAGGATATTTTTGCTGAGCATAGAACTCTGAGTTGGCACATCTTTTCTTTCAGCACTTGAAAAATGTGCCACTTCCCTCTGGTCTTCAGGGTTTCTAATGAGAAATCCTTAGTCAATTGAATGTTTTTTCCTCTGTAGGTAAAGTATTTCTCTGTAGTTGTTTTCAAGACTTTTCCCTTTGACTTCTGTTTGCAAAAGGTTGACTATGATGTATGTTGGTGTGGATTTCTGTGGATTTATTGTGTTTGGCATTCATCAGCTTCTTGAATCTGTAGGCTTATAGTTTTTGCCAGTTTTGGAAGTTTCCAACCATTTTTTCTGTAAATACTTTTTCAGTCCCACCCTTACTCCTCTCCTTCACTTTGATGATATAAATAGTAGTACTTTTGCTATATTCCTACAGGTTTTGAGGCCCTGTTATAGTTTGTTTCCTTTCTGTTATTTAGATTGCATCTATTGTTCTACCTTCCTATACACTGATTCTTTCCTCTCTCCTCTCCATTCTGCTGTTTAGTTCATTCGCTGAGATTTTAATTTTCATATATTTTCCAGTTCCAAAATTCCCATATGGTGGTTCTTCTCTTATTTCTTTGCTTAAGGCTTTCTACATTTTCATTTGTTTCTACCATGTTTGTAATTCCTCACTGAAGCATTTTTTATAATGGCTGCATTAAAATTTTCATCAAATAATTGTAGCATCCTATATCTCACTATTGACATTTAAAAATTTCTTTTAACAAAATATTATTTTATTTTTAGGAGGTACTGGCAATTGAATCTGAGACTTTGTACATGGGAAGCCGGTGCTCAACCACTGAGTGATACCTGCTCTGCTGTTGACATCTGTTGATTGTCTCCCCACACCCTACCTAGCTCGATTTGTTATCTTCCTCTTGGCCCTGTCGAAATCCAAGATGCGGAGCCTCCTCATGACTGCAGAGGGGAGGTGGGGCTTCCGGCTTCCCACGTGGGCTCCACTGCTACCGCGGGGGTGGGAGTGACTTATCACTGGGCAGTGATGAAAGTCCTGATTCTCCACCAGGCCTCTGACAGCACCCAGCAGTGAGGGGGAAGCATCCCCGTTCCTTCTGGTGGGGGTGGAAGCCCCCACGTGTCCTCCACGGGCACATGAGTAGAGGGCGAGAGGCGCACCTTGTTACTATCCCAGGGTTCTCTGGCACTCTTGACAGGGAGGTTGGGGTCCCTTGTTTCAGCCTGGTGAGGGTGGAAGTCTGGTTTCCCCAGTTGGTGTTTGCTTATGTGGGGGGGAGTGGGGCCCAGTTTGTTCTGTGGTGTTTTGACTGGAGTAGAGTGGTTATGGTTTAAACATTTCCTGTCTTGCTCCCTTGTTTGTTCGTGCATTGATTCTGCTCATTGTTTGTCCTCATTGTTCTGTTTTTTTGCTCGTTGTTTTTGCTCGTCTTGCTTGTTGTGAGGTTTTTTGCTCATTGTCTGCTTGCTGTCTCTTTTTTCTTTCGGAGGCACTAGGAACCGAACCTGGAACCTCCCACATGGGAGGTGGGCGCTCAGCTGCTTGAGCCACATCCACTTCCTCTGCCATTTTTTTTTTTCCAAATTCTACTCAGTTTATTCATTTTTTAAAAAAAATATTACATTAAAAAAATATGAGGTCCCCATTCACCCCCACCGCCCCCACCCCACCACTCCCCCCACAGTAACACTCTCCACCATCATCATGACACATCCATTGCATCTGGTGAGTACATCTCTGGGCCATTGTTTTTTATAGAATATAGTGTTGTTGATAAGCTTGATCCCAAATTGATTCCTGACATTTGTGGATAATAGCTTTTCTTTCTCTACTAGATACTGGGATTTTTTCTTTATTTTTGATGTTCTGAAGATTTACGTATTTATGTGTGTGTGTGTGTTGTGTTAGGGCTTGTTTTTCATAATTACACTCATTGTGATTCTAATGTTATGGCCATGGGTTCTTCATATATTATTATTTCCTCTTTTTCATCCTCTCCTTCTGAAGTTCTGATTAGACATGTTGAAACTTCTAGATCTTTCCTACATGTCTCTTAACTTTCACATTTTCCATCTTGGTGTCTCTTTGTGCTATATTCTGGGCTTAACGTACCCCAGTTTGTGACGCCAGTCTCGATGTGGTCTGCGTAGTACTAGCAGACACATCTGTACAAACACTCATGCACACACATGCCCTCTTCTGATCCCTCCAAAGGTGAGCCCGGCTGACAGGCTCTGGTTGCCCCCTGTATGCTGGATGTCATGCTCTCACTTCCTCCTGAACGGGAATGTCGGTTGTTTCATTCTGTTCCCAGTGACCTCTGATGTTCCAGCAAATGGCATCATCCATGCTAATGCCGAGACGATAACTTCTGAGGACCCAGCAGCGCCAGCCAAGGCAGACTTGGTTTGCCCTCTGCTGGGTGTACCCTGAGTGGGAGTGATGCCTCCAGGCAGGTGCTCTGCTGTCCATCCAAGGCCTCGGGCCCGGACTTCCAAGGAGCGGGGACGCCTAAAGATAGTCAAGAAAGAAGAGGAGGAAAGGTTCACATCAGTGCAGACTGCCAGGCCACAGAGGCTCAACCGTCCCGGCCAGGAGCTCTTCCGCCAGCTCTTCAGGCAGCTTCGCTACCATGAGTCTTCCGGGCCCCTGGACACTCTGAGCCGGCTCCGGGAGCTGTGCCGCTGGTGGCTGAGGCCCGACGTTCTCACCAAGAAGCAGATCCTGGAGCTGCTGGTGCTGGAGCAGTTCCTGAGCATCCTGCCCTGGGAGCTCCGGACCTGGGTGCAGCTGCATCACCCTGAGAGTGGCGATGAGGCGGTGGGCCTGCTGGAGGAGCTGCAGAAGGACCTCAGTGGGACACCACGGAAGGTGAGTGTGGGCACGCGTTGGGGGGCCTTGGAAGTGCCTGCCCGTGAGCCAGCTTGCCGGGGGTGGGGGCAGGCGTCAGCAGCGCTGAGAGTCCAGCGAGGCCTTCCCTTCTCATTCCCAATGGCACCCGAGCAGCTGAGAACTGGGCGGTGGGCTCCGGAGCTCCCAGCAGGTAGTCCTTGACGCCTTCCCCGAGGCGCGCCGGCTCAGGTAGGGTCTGCAGGTATCCGTGAGTAACAGAGCTTGCTTTTGGGTAGCGCGGCTTCCAGTGTACAAGTCCATTTCCGTATATTACCTAATTTGACTTGACACTGAGCACGGCCCTATAGGAAGGGAGGTGGTGTCTCTTATTTATAAAGGGGTGGCGCTTAGGTTGAGGCTTGTGCCTTCTGAGCGGGGGAGTACAGGCTAAGACCTAGAGGAGCCGACTGCCTGCGCCAGGTGGCTGCTTCTCAGTAAGGCTCTGAGGATTTGTTGTCTGTGTTTGGGGGAGAGGACGCAGCCCTGGGCTAGGAAGTTGGAAGACCTTGATTTTAGACTCCATCCTGTGACCTCAGTGGCCTTGGCCACATTGTGTACTTTTCAGAGCCTCAGTTTATTGAAAAGAAATGCAAAAATGATCTGAAAATGAGAATGTGTTCAGTAAATACCTGAGGGCTCACCTCATGCTGGGCCCTGGTGTTGGCGCTGGGAAGCAACAGGCAGACCCAATCCCGGTGTAGAGCCGAGGTCAGCCACGTCTGTTACTCCTGCCCCTTCTTCTGACACGGGGAGCGTCCTGGGTCTTCTGTTTTGTTTTTTTTTTTAAAACGTTTTTTTAAAAAGCAATTTTATTTAGATATATTCACGTATCATACAGTCTACCGAAGTGTACAGTCATTGGATTTTATTATAATCACTGTTGAACATTCATCAACATAAAAACTTTAGAACAATTCCATTACTCCAAAAAGAAAAACTCCACACCCCTTAGCAGTCACCTCTCAGTCCCTCTACCCTTCCCCAGCCCTACATAACCACTAATCTAATTTCATTGTTATAAATTGGTTTATATTTACATTTTATATAAATGGAATCGTATATTATGTAGTACTTTGTGTCTCCTGTGTTTTGCTTATCATAATGTTTTTTTCTTGCCTCATATTAACACCTTGTAACATTAACATACATTTGTTCAGTGTCAAAGAAAAAGTCTTATATATGCAGTATTACCCATATTCGTATTGGTATTATACCATATTCATATACAGTCCCATATTACATTTTGTAGCTTTGTTTCTAGTAATATACATGACCTTAAACTTCCCTTTTCAACCACTGTCATACCCATGACGGTATGTTTGGCACTGCTAGCTACAAGCATTGTGATGCCCTTTACCTTTTCTGGTTAACAAACAACAATTTGCACAATTTTAACCCTCAGCTTTCCATTCTCTAATCTCATTCTATTTTCTGGTGACCCATATTCTAGCTATTAACTCCATGAGTTTACACAAAATCAAGTTCATAAAGTGCAATCATACAAGTGTTTGTCCTTTTCTGCCTGGGTTGCTTAACTCAAATAATGTCCTCCAGGTTCATCCATGTTGTCATATGCTTCACCACTTTATTTCTTCTTACACCTGCATAATATTCCACCGTGTGAATACACCACAGTTTGTTTATCCATTCATTGGTTAATAGACACCTGGGTTGTTTCCAGCTTTTGGCAATCATGAATAATGCTGCTACGACATCGGTGTGCAGATGTCTATTCGTGTCAGTGCCCTCAGTTCTTCTGGGTGTATACTCAGTACTGGTGTTGCAGGGTCACATGGCAAATCCATATTCACTTCTTCAGGAACTGCCAGACAGTCCTCTACAGTGGCTGTCCCATTCTGCATTCCCACCAACAGTGAAGAAGTGTTCCTCTCTCTCCACATCCTCTCCAGCACTAACAGTTCTGTCTTTAATAATGGCTGTTCTGTGGTGTGAAATGATATCTCATTGTAGTTTGTTTTTTAAAAAATTCATTTTATTTATTTCTCCTCCGCCCAGTTGTTTGCAGTCACTGTCTGCTCTCTGTGTCTGCTCATCTCTTTAGGAGGCCCCGGGGGACCTCTCATTTGGAGGAGAGGCACTCAATCACCTGAGCTACGTCATCTCCCTGGTTTGTTGCGTCTTTCATTGTCTTTCCTCTTGGTGTCTTCTTTGTCACATCATCTTGTTGTGTCACCTTGCCATGCCTGCCCACTGTGCCAGCTTGCCTTCTCCAGGAGGCACTGGGAAGCAAACCCAGGAGCTCCCATGTAGTAGGTGGAAGACCAATTGCTTGAGCCACATCCACTTCCCTCACATTGTAGCTTTGATTTGTATTTCCCTAATCATTAGTGATGATGAACATTTTTGTGTGTGTGAGTTTTTTTTTCCTATTGTATTTTTTCTTTGGACAAATATCTGTTCAAGTCTTTTGCCCATTTTTAAATTGGGTCATTTGTCTTTTTATTGTTGAGCTGTAACATCTTTTTATATATCATGGATATTGAACTTTTATTGGATATGTGATTTCCAAATATTTTCTCCCATTGAGTTGGCTGCCTTTTCACTCTTTTGACAAAGTCCTGTGAGATGCAAAAGTGTTTGATTTTGAGGAGGTCCCATTTATCTATTTTTCCTTTTCTTGTGTGTGCTTTGGGTGTAAGGTACAAGAAACCACCACCTACCAAAAAGGTCTTGAAGATATTTCTGTACGTTTTCTTGTGATGTTTTATGGTCTTGGCTTTTATATTTAAGTCTTTGATCCATTTTGAGTAGATTCTTTTTATTTATTTATTATTTTTTAGATTTATTATTTTTTATTTATTTCTATCCTCCTTCCCCTCCCCCTCCCTCAGTTGTTTGTTCTCTGTGTCCATTCGCAGTGTGTTGTTCTGTGTCCACTTGTATTCTTGTCAGCGGCACCCAGAATCTGTGTTTCTTTTTGTTGCATCATCTTGCTGCGTCAGCTCTCTGTGTGCAGTGCCATTCCTGGGTAGGCTGCACTTTTTTTTGTACAGGGCAACTCCCCTTACAGGGTGCACTCCTTGTACGTGGGATTCCCCTACGCAGGGATACCCCTGCGTGGCACGGCACTTCTTGCGAGCATCAGCACTGTGCGTGGGCCAGCTCACCACATGGGCCAGGAAACCTTGAGTATAGAATCCTGGACCCTCCATATGGTAGGTGGACACTGTCAGTTGAGCCATGTCTGCTTCCCGATATGTGTTTTTTTATTCCAGTAACATGCTGTTTTGACCACTGTAACTCTGCAATATGTTTCAGAGTCAGGCCGTGAAATTCCTCTGACATTGCTCTTCTTTTTTAGAATACTTTTGGCTATTTGGGTGCACTTTCCCTTCCAAATGAATTTGATAATTTCCTTTCCTAATTCTGTAAAGTAGGCTTTTGGAATTTTGACTGGTATTGCATTGAATCTATAGATCAGTTTAGGTAAGATTGACTTCTTCACAATATTCTTCCAGTCTGTGAACATGGAATGTCTTTTCAATTGTTTAGGTCTTTTTAAATTTGTTTTAGCATTTTTTTGTAGTTTTCTGCGTATAGGTCCTGCACTTCTTTGGTTAAATTAATTCCTAGGTATTTGAGTCTTTTTGTTGCTATTATAAATGGAATTTTTTTTATCCCCCCTTTGTGACTTTTTTTTTTTTAATTGCTGTCAGCTCTCTGTGTCTATTCACTATGCGTTCTTGTGTATTTATTTTTATTTATCCCCCGCCCTTGTGGCTTGCTTGCTTTCTGCTCTTGTGTCCATTTGCTGCACATTCTTCTGTGTTTTTGCTGGTCTCCCTTTTTGTTGCGTCACCTTGCTGAGTCAGCTCTCCATGGCGCTTGCAGGCCCAGTGGCTTTCCGCAGCGCTTGCAGGCCGGTGGCTCTCTGCAGTGTGCGAGTGAGCCTGCCTTCTACCATATGGGGCACGAACCCAGGGCCTCCCATATGGTAGACGGGAGCCCAGCTGATTGAGCCACAGTCGCTTCCCTGTAAATGGAATTTTTCCCCTGATTTCCTCCTCAGATTGTTCAATACTAGTGTGCAAAAACGTTACTGATTTTTGCAAGTTGATCCTGTGTCCTACTTGGCTGAACTCATTTACTAGCTCAAGTGGCTTTGTTGTGGATACTTCAGAATTTTCTAAATACAAGATCATGTCATCCGCAAACAGTGAGAGTTTTATTTCCTCTTTCCCTATTTGGATGCCTTTAATTTTTTTCTTGTCTAATTGCCCTAGCTAGAACTTGTAGTAAAATATTGAATAACAGTGGTGACAGTGGCATCCTTGTCTTGTTTCAAATCTTAAAGGGAAAGTTTTCAGCCTTTCCTCATTGAGGGCAGTGTTGGCTGTGGGTTTTTCATATATGACTTTTCTCAGATTGAGGAATTTTCCTTCTATTCCTACCTATCTTTTGAAGTGTTTTTATCAACAAAGGTCCTGGGTTTTGTCGAACACCGTTTCTGTGTGAATTGAGACGATCATGTGGTATTTCCCGTCACTTTGTTAATGTGGTCTGTGGCACTGACTGATTTTCTTACACTGAGCCAGCCTTCCATTCCAGGCGTAAATCCCCCTTGGTCGTGATGTATACGTCTTTTGATAGGTTGTTGGATTCTGTTTGCAGGTATTTTGTTGAGAAATTTTGCATCTATAATTTCATGAGAGAGATTTGTCTGTAATTTTCTTTTTTTGTTGTATCTTTATCTGGCTTTGGTAATAGAGCTATGTTGGCTTCATAAAATGTGTTGGGTAGTTTTCCCTCCTCTTCAATTTTTTGGAAGAGTTTAAACAGCAGTCGTGTTAATTCTTTTCAAAATGCTTGGTAGAATTCACCTGTGAAGCCATCTGGTCCTGGACTTTTTGTTGCTGGGTGATTTTTGATGACAGAGTCAGTCTCTAAATGTGATTGGTTTGTTAAGTTCTTGTATTTCTTGTAGTGTCGTTGTAGGTTGTTCGTGCATTTCTAGGAATTTGTCCATTTCATCTAGGTTGTCTTGCTTGTTTGTATATAATTTCTCATAATATCTTTTTTTTTTTCTTTTTTCTATCTGGTTCCATCATTGTCTTTTTTATTCTCTCTTCTTCCTTCCCCTCCCCCCCCCCCAGTTGTCTACTCTCTGTGTCCATTCACTGTATGTTCTTCTGTGCCCGCTTGTATTCTTGTCAGCGCCACTGGGAATCTGTGTCTCATTTTGTTGCATCATCTTGCTGCATCAGCTCTCTGTGTGGGCGGTGCCATTCCTGGGCAGGCTGCACTTTTTTCATGCTGGGCAGCTCTCCTTATGGGGCGCACTCCTTGCGTGTGGGGCTCCCCTACACGGGGGACACCCCTGCGTGGCACAGCACTCCTTGCATGCATCAGCATGGTACATGGGCTGGCTCATCACACAGCACAGGTCAGGAGGCCCTGGGTTTGAACCTTGGACCTCCCATGTGGTAGGCAGACGCCTTATCCGTTGGGTCAAATCCACTTCCCTTATTGTCTTTTTGGTGTTGTTTTGCCATGTGGGGTCCTGTGCCTCACCATGTAGGTCTGGGACGCTTTTTTTTCTCTTTTTAGCAGGAGGTCCCTGGGATTGAACCTGGGTCCTCCATATGGTAAATGGGAGCTCAGTTGCTTGAGCCACAGCTGCTTCCCCATAATATCCTCTTATGAACCTTTTTATTTCTGTGGGATCAGCCATAATTTCCCCCCTTTCATTTCTGATTGTATGTGTTTGTATCTTTATTTTTTCTTCGTTAGCCTACCTAGGGGTTTGTCAATTTTAATCTTCTCAAAGAACCAACTTTTCATTTAGTTGATTTTCTCTATTGTTTTACTCTTAATTTCTTTTATTTTTGCTCTAATCTTTATCATTTCTTTAATTCTGTTTGCTTTGGGATTGGTTTGCTGCTGTTCTACTTTCTCCAGTTGTTTAGTTAGATCTTTGAGTTCTTTGTTCTTATTATTTTTTAAATATTTTTAAATTTCTCTCCTCTTATTCCTGTTGTCTGCTCTTTGTGTTCATTCACTGTATTCTTTTGCGTCCGCTTGCATTATCCTGTTACACTGGGACTGCTTCTCTTTTTTGTTGCGTCATCTTGCTGCATCAGCTCTCCATGTATGAGGTGCCACTCCTGGGTGGGCTGTGCTTTTTTCACATAGGGCAGCTCTCCTTGTGGGCCCATTCCTTGCACGTGGGGCACCCCTATGCAGGGGCTCCCCTGCATGGCACGGCACTCCTTCCATGCAGCACCATTGCATGTGGGACAGCACACCACACGGGTCAGGAGGCCCTGGGGATTGAACCCTGGACCCTCCATGTGGTAGATGGATGCTCTATCAGTTGAGCCACATCCGCTTCCCTTCTTTATGTTTTTAAAGATTGATTTATCCCATCTTTCTAACCCCCATTGTCTGCTCTCTGTGTCCATTCCCTGTGCTTTCTTCTGAGTCTGCTTATCTTTTCTTTAGACAGCACCGGGAACCGACCCCAGGACTCTCTGGAGTGAGAGAGGCGCTCATTCTCTTGTCCAACCTCAGCTCCCTGGTCTGCTGCATCTCTTGTCTCTCCTCTTTGTCTCTTTTTGTTGCATCATCTTTCTCTCGGGCCAGCTTGCTGCACAGGCCAGCTCGCCATGCAGGTCAGCTTGCCTTCACCAGGAGGCCTTGGGAATCAAACCCTGGACCTCCCATGTGGTAGACGGTAGCTTTAGCCACATCCACATCCCTATTCTTTTTAAATATAGGCATTTAGGGCTATAAATTTCCATCTCAAAACTGCCTTTGCTGTATACCTTAAGTTTTTGGTTTTTTTTTTTTTTTTTTAAGATTTATTTCTCTCCCCTTCCCTGCTCCCTGCCCCCAGTTGTCTGCTCTCTGTGTCCATTCGCTTTGTGTTCTTCTGTGATCGCTTCTATACTTACTAGGGGCACCGGGAGTCTGTGTTTCTTTTTGTTGCATCATCTTGTTGCATCATCTTGTTGCATCAGCTCTCCGTGTGTGTGGTGCCATTCTTGGGCAGGCTTCACTTTCGTTCATGCTGGGCGGCTCTCCTTATGGGGCACACTCCTTGCGTGTGGGGCTCCCCTACGTGGGGGACATCCTGCGTGGCAGGGCACTCCTTCCGTGCATCAGCACCGCTCATGGGCCAGCCCCACACGGGTCAAGGAGGCCCGGGGTTTGAACCGCAGACCTCCCATGTGGTAGGTGGATGCCCTATCCATTGGGCCAAGTCTGCTTCCCTACCTTAAGTTTTGATCTCATTTCATTTGTCTCAATATATTTACTGATTTCACTTGCAATTTCCATTTTGACCCACTGATCATTTAGGAGTGTGTTATTTAGTCTCCACACATTTGTGAATTTACCTCTTTGCTGTCTATTATTGATTTCTAGTTGCATTGCATGATGATCTGAGAAGGTCCTTTGTATAATTTCAATCTCTTTATATTTATTAGGAGCTACATTGTAACGTAATGTGGTCTATCCTGGAGAAAGATCAGGGGCATTTGAGAAGAATGTATAACCCGCTGAGTTTGGGTGCAACGTTCTGTATATGTCTGTTATGTTCAGTCGTTTATCATATTGCTCAAGGTCTCTGTTTCCTTGTTGATCTTTTGTCTAGTTTTTCTATCTAATGATGTGAGTGGTGTTCAAAATCATGAATAACTACAGTTGAGATGTCTGTTTCTCTCTTCAGTTGTGCGAGAGTTTGCCTCATGTATTTTGGGGCACCCTGGTTAGTTGCATAGATATTTATGACTGTTATATCTTCCTGGTGGATTGTCCCTTTTATTAATATATAATGGCCTTCTGTATCTCATATCTTTTTTGCATTTAAAAGTCTGTTTTGTCCAATTGGTATAGCTACCCTGTCTCATTTTTGGTTACTATTTGCGTGGAATATCTTTTTCCAACCTTTCATTTTCAGTTGGTTTATATCCCTGGGTCTAAGGTGAGTCTCTGGTAAGCAGCATATGGGTGGCTCAGGTTTTTTATCCATTCTGTTGGCCTATATCCTTTTTTTTCCTTTTTTTTGAGTTACTGGGACCAAGGATTGAACCCCAGACCTCATTTATGGGAAGGTTGTGCTCAACCACTGAGCCACATCAGCTCCAAGCCTATATCTTTTGACTGGGGAGTTTAATCCATTCACATTCAATAATATTGCATTATTTACTTCCACCATTTTATTCTTTGGTTTTCATATGTCGTGTCTTATTTTTATGTATCTTTTTACTCTTCTTGCTGTCCTTTCTGCTATTCTTTCTTTTATACTCTCCTCCAAGCCTCCCTCTCCTGTCTTTTTATTTTAGGCTTTAAGGGTTCCTTTAATATTTCCTGCAAAGGTAGACTCTTTTTTAAGAATTCTCTTACTTTCTGTTTGTGAATATTTTATACTCACCTTCATATTTGAAGGACAAGTTTGCTGGATAAAGAATTCTCAGCTGGCAGTTTTTCTCTCTTAGTATCCTAATTGTATCATGCCAATATCTTCTCACCTCCATGGTTTCTGACGCATAATCCATACCAAGTCTTGGCGTCCTTTGTATGTGATGGTTTAATTCTTTGCTACTCTTAGAATATTCGCTTTATCTCTGACATTTGACATTTGTTAGGTCTGTTTGGATTTATTCTGATTGCGGTACACTGCACTTTTGGACGTCTTTTGTGAGAGTTGGGAAATTTCCAGCCATTATTTTTTCTCGAGTATCCTTCTGCTCCTTTTTTCTTCTCTTCTCCTTCTGCAACTCCCATGGCATGTATGTTGTGCTTCATGTTATCATTTGACTCTCTGAGCCCCTGCTCACTTTTTCCCATTCTCTTCTCTGTCCTTCTGTGTCTTCAATCTGTTCTGTCCACTGTGTCACTTATTTTTTCTTCTGTCATCTTGAGTCTGCTGTGGTATGCCTCTAAGGTTTTTTTTTTCCCTAATGTGTTTTTGATCTCACCTACCATGTCTTTTATTCCCATGAGTGCTGTTATTTTTTTATTTGGGTTTTGGAATTCTTCTTTGTGCACACTCAGTGTCTTTTTGATGTCCTTTATCTCTTTAACCATATTGTTTTTCAACCCATTCATTTGATTTTGGAAATTTGTGTGAATCTCATTTGATTAGTTGTCTCAAATCCTGTGCCTCATCTGGGGCTTTGATATATTCATTTGCTTGGGCCATTTTCTCTGGTTTCTTAATATGGCTTGTACTTTTTTGCTGAAGTCTAGGCATTCTGATTAGGATGATGAGTTTTCTTTCTTTGATGCTCAAGTTCTCTCTTTCATAGGGATTCAGTGGTGGGAGGCTTTGTGTTACTGCTCTTCTTTGATTCTTGATTCAACCTGTTCTAGGTTTTTAGGGTTGTCCCTGTTCGTTGGTAAAATCTGGGCTATGGAGAGGAAGGGCCTTGGGAAGGAAGGCTGTAAAGGCTGTAAAAAACTTCTTTCTTTCTTTTTTTTTTTTTTAAGATACCGGAGGCCAGGGGTTGAATCTAGGACCTCGTATGTGGGAAGCCAGTACTCAACCACTGAGCCACATGGGCTTCCCAGAGTTGGGTTTTTTGTTTGTTTTACTTGTTGTTTTTGTTTTTTCAGAAGGCACCAGCAACTGAACCCAGGACCTCCCGTGTGGGAGTTGGGTGCTCAGTGGCTTAAGCCACATCCACTCCCCATCCTATATCTTTTTCTTTTTCCCCTGAGACGGCTCCCTCATCTGTTTGCTTGTTGTTGTTTTCTTTTTGTTTTTTGCTCATTGTTTTTGCTCATTGTCTGCTTGTTTGTCTGTTTTTTCTTTAGGAGACACCAAGAGCTGAACCCGGGACCGCCCATGTGAGTGGTGGGCCTCAACTGCTTGAGCTACATCCGCTCCCCCATTCTGTGTCTTTTGAGGTGTTGTTTATAAGAGAATTTTCTGTTCTTGCCAAAACAATGAGATAGTAAAAAATGACCTAAACATAATGTACAAAAGGAAGTAAAGTACACCATAATTACAAAATTGCAACTTGTTTGTTCAGAGCCATATGCAATTGAAAATCAATGAAAACCTTGCTAAATGAGCAGAGAGCGCCTAAATGATTGGAGGGTAGTTGGAAATTACCAAGCAAAAAACTGGGACAGGGATAAAGCCCCCTAAATTCTGAAAAGTTACCAGAAATGTTCAAGGTGCATTTAAAGTTACAGAATCACCAAATTACTAAAATGTGAAAAACCAGAGCCTAAGAAAATTTGTCCCTAAATTTGGCTGGCCATGCTTCAGTATTATTATTATTGTTTCTTTTTTCTCCCTTTAGTAGGATTTTGGAGGAACAGGAGAAAAATGATTGTGATCAGTTCATCATCTTTCATCTGTAGCTTAGTATCAGAGGTTTAGTGGCCTCAGGCTCCTATTCATCCATCTCAGTAGAGAGAATGTCTTGACCACAGGACAGAAAAATGGTCCTATATCCATCTATACATCAGGGACAGGCTTGCCCCTGAGACCAGCAACATTTGAAATCCAGAGCAAAGGCCTCCTCTTTCCTGGTCTCTTCTTGGATGGGCCCTGCCTTTTTTTTCCCCTTCCACCTGAGGCTTTGCCTTCTGGTTCCATGGCTGGCCCTCTTAGCAGTGTTAATTTTTCAGCCAGGGTTATAATCTAGGAGTGGTCCTGCCTCCCCAGGCCACCTTACAGACCAGGGCCTGGAGCGGCCTCACTCGGGACAGATACAGCCTGACCGAATATCTGCTGAGAACCGTTATCAGTCTGACTCTCAGGGACAAATTTCTTCTCTCTCATATCTGAGTTTCCAGCTAGGGGTGGGGGTGAGGGCTTAAGAAGGTGTCGCTGCAGACCCAGAGAACCGACAAGCGCTGTTACTGCCTTTACAAACGTCCCCTTCAGCTGAGCTGGACTCTCTCCTCCTCACCCCCTGGCCTGCCTTACCCATCCCACGAGAACTCAAGGAGGCAGAAGACCGTGGGGCTTCAGGGTTGGGGGTCCTCCCTGACCTCTCGTCTCCTCCTTCCCCAGGTGCCAGGAGATAATAAAGGGCCTGTGTACCCCTCCCTGGGCTTCTGTTCCCTAGAGACTGGCTATATGGACTTTTTTGGCTTTCTGATTCCCACGGGGATCGTCTCACAACCATTTCTTCTTGCCAGGACCCAGTCCCGGCCCAGGGCCCAGCCGTGCACTGGATGGGTACAGGAGCCCTGCGAGACACACAGATCTGGCCTCCTGCCTTGCTTCTCCAGAGCAGCCCTGATCTGGGCGACCACCTGGAGCCTCCCTGTGGAACAGGAGTGCGTGACTTCCTGGCTGAGCCATCCGGTACTTGCCCCCTGGCTCCAAGACCCCAGCCTTCTGCCGCACCCCCTGGATCTCCTGTCGTGTTGTCTTTTCACCATCTGTCCTCTCGTTAGAATCATTTTCTGTCCTGGCCCTTACTCTGTGTCTTCCCTACTGCTTCTGTGTCCCAGGCCTGGTTGGCTCTTCCTCCTAATGCATCCACACTCTGTCCAAACTCCCTGGCCCCTAGTGGATGCTGCGGAGATGTTAGGTGGGTGTTTAGCAACAGTCCATACCTGCTTATTGGCCCAGGAGTCCACTGTGTGGGAAAGAGTGGGCTTCTTGATGGGGTGCCCAGAGCTGGGCTGTTCTCTCATGGCTATTTCTTTTTCCTCAGGCCCTTCTGCTGCCCAGGTGCCTGACCTTGACCCGAGAGAGGGATGCCCGGGAGACCAGGTGGTGGCAGCCGGGCCCCTGACAGTCCAGCCCCAGGTGAGGTCCTCGAGTCCTGCTTTCTATCCCAGGGATGCTACTTAGTGGTAGTAGCTGCACTTCCCCCTTGTCCTGGGTTTCTCTGCTCAGTGACATGATATCCAAAGGCCCACATCCGATGATCCCTCTCCAGCCCAGAGCTCTTCCCCCGGACGATGGGCTTCTCTTTCATCCTTGCCAGATCTGCTCCCTTGGAGTTAGCCCCCCTCCCTTGCCCCCTTCTGAAAATTCCCTCCTAAAACTGGCTTTTTTTCAGGAGGCCCTGACTTTCAAGGATGTAGAGGTGACCTTCACCCAGGATGAGTGGGGCTGGCTGGACTATGGCCGAAGGAACCTGTACAGGGATGTGATGCTGGAAAACTATAGGAACGTGGTTTCTCTGGGTAAGACAATGAGGCCTCAGTGCCTCTGTCCACCTTTACTTCTGCCTTCATGGTGTTCATTGTGGCGCATTGACAGGATCCTGCCCTGGCTCTGTAACTCCTAACCAGATCATTTAATCTATCAGCTTCAGTCTCTTCTTTCAAAGAGCAGGGATAACAGTGTCTGTCATGATGGGCTGTTGTAAAGATTAAAGATAGCATGTGTCAAGTACCTAGTCTACATAGGCGTTCAAAAAATCTTGGCTAAGGGGAGGGGGTAGAGTATGTGGGAATCCCCTGTATTTTTGATGTAACATTAATGTAATCTAAAGCTTCTTCAAAAAATTTTTTTTAAACAGAGGGAAAAAGACTATTGGCTGGTTTAACTGATTGAGTTGTCATGGTTCCCGTCTCTGGAGAATCCTAGGGATTCTTTGGGCTGTGATCTCTCCCAGCCTTTAATCTCTGGTCAGCTCCACCAGAAATGGCTGTGTGGGCCTCCTGCCCACATTTCCTCCACAAGGGCTTCAGCATGAGAGGGTCCTGGGCGTAGTTCTGGGTGATTTACCTCCTCCTGCCTATCCAGTTCCCCTCTCTTTGCAGTGGGGTTGTTCCCCAAACCTGCTTTGATCTCCTGGCTGGAGAGCAGGGAGCCCTGGGGCTTGAATGTCCAGGAAACTCAGCCTGCAGAGAATCCAGACGCTGCCCCTGCAGGTGAGTTCCAGAGAGCCACCCGGCATCCTGCTCCTTCCTTGTCTGCTCTGCTTTTCTTAAAGTCCTGTATACCAGATGAGTCACTAGAGACGGGCTTCACTGTTTGCTAAAAGGAAGGTCTTTAACAGTGGTGCTCAGGGGTGCTGGGGCTCTGGGCTTACCCCTGCCGGCCTAGCCTCTCAGTGGCTATTCGTTTCCTGCCCTTTCCTTCCCCAGTTGCTCTCTCAGTAGCCGCTCTTGCCCCCAGAGAGCTGCACTGTTCCGTACGTTTCCACTCCTTCCCTTTGCACCTGCTGAGTTTCCTGTGCTCGCCCCATCCTCTCCTGGAGCCCTTGTCCCCCCCTGGTCCTCGTCTCCTCATCTTGCTCGGGCCTCCCTCTCCATAGGCCTGACCTCCCGGTCTTGGAGCCAGGCCCTCCGCGAGCCCTGGCCCTCGGACGGGGGCACCGCCTCAGCTGCTGCGCCACGATTCCCCCCCCCCCTCCTGCCGTTTCACAGTCCCCTCTCAATCTTGTACGTTCTCCATCTGGACTTGGGATCTGTGTATTTCTAGCTGCAGTGCCCATCTTGCCTCTCCTCCTCCCTTCCCTTCCATGTGGTACATTCTTCCATGTTTTGCCTTATCCCTGACTATTTGTCAAGATGTTAGCAGTCATGCAAGTCTCACTTCGTGGGGCAAGGCATTGTCTTGTCTCTTAGTGCTTTCTGTGGTTCCACATATGGGAAAAGAGTACATTCTCCTGTGTTTGCTTTTGTGGCAGGAGGTGAACTTCAGATTAAGGCAGACAAGATCTTGAAACACGAACCTTTGGAAGAAGCAGAAACCTTGGCTGTGTCGTCAGGCTGCCCTGCACTGAGTGTTTCTGAGGAAACAGGGACCAGAGAAACTTCTAGACAAGATTGCAACTTAAAGGGGCACTGGGGAGACCTCACAGGAGAGAGCATTAAGCAAAAAGAGGCCAATTTCAGCTATGTGACAGGAAAAGAATCTCAGGAGCCGGGAGGGTGTAATAGTCGTGATGTAAAACAGGTTACATACTTGAGAATTCCTGGAAGAAGAAGATCCCTTAAACGTGGCTATGGAAGACACTTCAGACTGAATTCACATCACTTTGACTCTAAGGAATATGGGAAAGGGCTCAGACACATGAACGGGGGCGTTAGCCTATATCAGAGAATTCACGTTGGACTAAAGGGGAATGAAAAGGATTCGTGTGGGAAAGACTTCAGCCTTAGCTCTCAGCACCAACAGGGGCAGAGTCTTCATGCAGTGGAGACCCCGTATAAGTGCAGCGACTGTGGGAGGACCTTTAGTCTCAGTTCCCATCTTGCCTGTCATCAGAGGCTTCACACTCAAGAAAAACCATTTACATGCAGGGTGTGTGGGAAAGCCTTCAGGTGGAGCTCAAACTGTGTGCGACACGAGAAGATTCACACGGGCGTGAAGCCTTATAAATGCAGTTTATGTGAGAAGTCTTTCGGACGCCTGTCAGCCTACCGCCTGCACCAAGAAACCCACACCAAACAGAAATGTGTTGAATCTACCCAGTACGGGGAACCTTTTACCTGTGGCTCAGGGTTGGGTCATCATCTGAGAGGCCACAGTGGGGAGAAACCCTTTGACTGCAGCCAGTGTAGGAAATCCTTCCATTGTAAGTCGTACGTTCTCGAGCACCAAAGGATTCACACCCAGGAGAAACCCTTTAAATGCACCAAATGCAGGAAAACCTTCCGGTGGCGGTCCAACTTCACCCGCCACAGAAGACAGCACCAGCTCTACGAGCAGGACAAGTGCAGAAACGAGCTGAGGCAGGCGGGCTGCGGGCAGCCCCCGAAGGCCGCCCCCGTGGAGAAGACCTTCCTGTGCCAGCAGTGCGGGAAGACCTTTACCCGGAAGAAGTCCCTCCTCGATCACCAGCGGCTCCACACGGGCGAGAAGCCGTACCAGTGCAGCGACTGCGGGAAGGAGTTTGCCTATAGGTCCGGCTTCATGGTTCACAAGAAGAAGCACGCCCTAAAGAGGAAATCTGAGGCCGGGCTGCCCTTTAGTCAGGACCGAGGGTTCCCAGCTCCTCAGAGCAGCGACCCCGCGGAGGAGCCCTACCGATGCGGCCAGTGCGGCAGAGACTTCCGGAACCGCTCCTTCCTGCTCATCCATCAGAGGGTTCACACCAGGGAGCGGCCGTACGAGTGCAGGGAGTGCGGGAAGGCCTTCAGGTGGAGCTCTAACCTCTCCCGGCATCAGAGGATTCACTCTCTGGGGAAACACTACAAGTACCGTGAGTGTGAAAAGACTCCAGGTCTCCAGTCGAAAATCCTCACCGGCGAGAAACCTTTCTGGTGTCAAGAATGTGGGAAAACCTTTACCCGTAAAAGAACTCTTTTGGATCATAAGGGGATACACAGCGGAGAGAAGCGCTATAAATGTAACTTGTGTGGAAAATCTTACGACAGAAATTACCGCCTTGTTAACCATCAGAGAATCCACACTAAAGAGAAACCCTTTAAATGTCAGTGGTGTGGGAAAGATTTCATTGGCAGGCACACCCTCTGTGTTCATCAGAGGAAGCACAGCCGCGCGGCGCAGTCTAAAAGCAGCCCTTCTGGGTTATTTTCCTGCCAGGACCCGGAGGTGAGTTTACGGGAGGCCAGACCAAGCCAAGAGAAGCCCCTTGAGGACTGTGGAGACACTTATAACCAGAGCTCCAGGTTGGCCAGTCTCCAGAACAAACCCATTGGTATAAGTTGCCACAAATGTAATCTGTGTGGGAAAACCTTTAAGAAGAGTTCGCAGCTCATTAGCCACAAGAGATTTCATACCCGAGAGAGACCCTTCAAATGCATGGAGTGTGGGAAGACCTTCAGGTGGTCTTCGAATTTGGCTCGGCATATGAAAAACCATATTAGAGAGTAGCCTGGGCCTGACGGTGTGTGGGGGAGGTGTCCCTGGTGTCCGTGCTGAACAGCCTTTCCCTGTAGGCAGTGGGGAAGGAGCCTCCACGGCGGGCCTCGCCCCTCCTGCCTTGGAAGATAGTGGCAGAGAAGCCTGAGCATTTACAAACTGTAGGGAGTCCCACACACCGTGAGCAAGACCCTGGGCACAAGCAGGCTCAAGTCCCCAGGACCGGCCTCTGCATGGTGGCCCAGAGCTTCCCAGCCAGCTCTCCCCACCCAGCTTTGAAGGGGGAGGCCGTCGCCCTTTGCGACTGAACTAAACGCCTGGGGCGTGGGGGCTGTGGCTGCTGCAGGGCCAGGGGGAGCCGAGCTGCCTTGAGCGCGGCCTGCGTGCGGCCTGTGTCGTGCGACCTGGAGCAGCAGCTTCTGCATCAGCAGCTGCTTCCAGGCCAGAGGCCTCGGGGGTCCCCGCTGGGGCCTCAGCTTTCCTCGCTGGTCCTGGAGAGCTGCTGTGGGTTGACAGGTGGGGGAGAACGGGGTGCCGGGCTCCGTTGCCTGGAAGATGGAACTGGCCCAGCGCCCAGCGCCGTCTCCAGCCCCAGGGCTCCACGGCAGAGTCCCTCCGTGCGCTGGGCCCTGCTGTGGGTGCCAGACACCCAGCAGCCAATGGAACAGCTCTTGCAGTGTTTCCAGAAGAGGAGCAGCTGAGATAGAGACTATTGTGGATGTTGGTATGTGCTGACCAGAGAAGGGCAAGAGGGAGTGATGGTTTGGTAGGAAGGTAATGATTTTCGCTATCTGGTCAGGGAAAGCCTCAGCTGAGAAGGGGAAGGTTGAATGAAATCTGAAGGAGGACAGGGGTGAGTCGTGGAGGTATCCAGGGAGAAAGCGTTCCGGCCCTGGGAGGAGGCACTGGGCTGGAGGGGGTGAGCCAGCCAGAAGAGGGGAAGGCCAGGGAGGCGACGGGCCCGGCCGTGAGCACCTCACGGGTCCTCGCTGGCCGGGGGCTGCCTCGGAGGGAGTGGGGAGCCTGTGGACAGTCCTGAATTGAGGAGATGCAGTCTGAATCTGAAACAGTTTCCAAGGGTTATCCACAGACCCGGGGACTCAGGACAATGGTGTGGCTGAGGGTTTTCACCAGCCAGCCCTGCTGCCCGGCCACACGAGCGGGGCTTTGCCGGTGCACCGGCGCGGGTGCCTACTCACCTGCTGCCTCCCCTCTGGGATCTGGTGCTGGCATCAGGTTGCACCCGGAGCTGCCTGTGGCCCTAGAATCAGGCATCCCATCTCTGGCACTGGAGGTGGCTGGGCAGAGGCTAGGGCTGCGGGAAGGGCCGGCTCTGGATTCCCAGCTCAGTGTAGCTTTCCTGGTGGCGTGATCTTGGGCAGGTCCCTGAACCTTTGTGTCTGTCTCCTCGTGTGTAAAACTAGAGCGACTGGTTGTGCTGCTGGCCCGGGGTTGGTGGGCGAGGTCAGGGCTGACCAAGGCTGGGTGGCGGCCCGCCAGGACCGGGCCTCCGAGGGCAAAGCTGGCGTCACCACCGTGGGAACACCCCTTCCCTACCTGTGTCTTCACTCGCCCCAGCCCCTCGTAGAGTTCCTACCCCAGGAGGGGTGTTTTTACTACCATTTTTATAAAATGAGATACACTTATTTTTAAACATTCAAATCCAAGTTTAAAATGTACAAAGAATAAAGTGAAAATCAACAGAAATCCCTCTATGCTGAGGTAAGCTGTTAATAGTTTGGGATTATTCTGGTGCAGTGTCTTCAATAATCGGGGTTTTAGAACCATCTTAGTTATATAAGTAATACATGATGATTATAGAAGCATGAAGTAAAGTAGATTAACTAAAAGGGCAAACTAGTCTGACTACTTGGGGAACTTGTGGACATTCTGGGGTGAGGGGTGTTGGGTCTGACCTCTCCACCCTTCCCTGCGTGCCTGGGCGGCCCTGCCCCTTGGGCACCCCCTCACTGGGGGCCACACCTCTGCTGCTGGCCAGGCCGTCCCTCCTCGAGGCCAGGCCTTCCTCAGCCCTGGCCCTCCCTGGTCCTCCCCCAGCCCACCTCTCCCAGTGCCTGCGCCTCACCCTGGGAGTTGTCTGGGAGGCCGTTACACCCATCACGCAGCAGCCAGAGCTCTCCAGAGGCCAGGTTAGTGCTTGCTTGTCTCTGCCTGGCAGAGGAGATTTGGCACAAAGCTGTCTCTTAAGAAATACAGAATTGAATTTAGTTCAGCTAAGTCAGGAGTAGAGTTTTTTGAAGGGGACGGCAGGAGACATGTCGAGGCCACCGTCAGCCCCTCTGCTGCCTGGGAGCCCTGCTGTGGGTGGTTTGGCGCTGTCTGGCTCCGCTGACAGTGTCGGGCTGTCCCAGTTCTCAGCTTGTACCCGTCTGACCTTGGGGAACATGCAGGCTTCTTCCAGCCTTGCGTCCCTTCTGCTCTGTAAGAGGGACTGCAGTTGGGGGTGGGAGGAGAGCCAGATGGGCCAGAACCATTGCAGTCCAGAGAGGAGGGGTGCAGGCGTTGAGCCAGCCATTGCATGGGGGTAGCAGCACCCTGCACCAGACTGGGTGCAGGCAGGCCTGGGCAGAGGAGACGCGAAGGCAGGTTGATATGCACCTGACACGTCTAGCTGGCGGGGTGTTCTCAAGTCCAAATGGATAACGAGCCACGGGGGTCCGTGCTGCTGTGGGAGTGGAAGCTGTGACAGCTATTGCAGCAGTTGTTTGCAGGGCCTAGTAGGGCTGTGCGTGCTCTACGTGGGGCTGTGCCCCAACCTCTGCGTGACGAGGGCAGGGAGCGTGCAGAAGCTCACTGCAGCGCGGTTTAGGGGGCGCGTTTGGGAGGAGCCCGAGTGTCGGCAGAACAGATCAATGAGTGGGTTGTTTTGGGTACTTTGGAAAATGAATATGAAATAATTCGAGTTACATCTTTTAGCATAGATGAATAAAAAACGATGCTGGGAAAGTTGCAGAAGCGACCTACCATAGACCATTTATGTAAAGTTAAGCATACTGTGTATCTGTGGGCACGTTACTTACTTGTGTTGTACCTTATGACTAAAATGGGATAGTAGTGCAACCTCACAGGTTGATTGGGTGGGGTGTTAATGAAATAATGTGTGTAAAGTGCTTAGACTAGTGGCTGGCATGTCAGCAGTGCTGGCACGTAGCAGACGATGTCATTGTCTTGCACGGTGAATGTATTTTCTGTGGGTACACGTTATATGAAATGAGAGTGTGAAGTCGTGCATTGGAACCATCAGTGTGGAGTCACTGCCGCCTTCTCAGGGCAGGAGGTGCCGAGCGGATTGAGAGGGGCATGGGGGTTTGAAGTGGGTCATATTTCTTTTAAAAAATCAATGCAGATGTGTCAGAATTCTGACTTAACAGAATAAATATTTTAAAGTGTGGACTCTGACATCTTATGATTTTATAGAAATCCAAGCGATGCTACTTAGCATGAGCCACTTAATCTCTGGAGGCATTGGCTCCTCACCTGCAAAAACCAGGAGCCCCACGAATGACTCCGTAAAGGAATGGGCAAGGGCCTGGTCCTCTGCAGGGCCATGCCGCGGCGAGAGAGAGCGGGGTGCTCTCCACGCACTGGGCACTCAAGACCTGTGTGACGGGACTGGAGCGCCATCATCTTTTTTTTTAATTTAATTTTTTAAAATTGTCTTTTAAAAGATACATAGATCACAAAAAATGTTACATTAAAAAATATAAGAGATTCCCATATACCCCACATACCCTGCATCCCATTCCTCTGACATCAACAACTCCATCATTGTGGCACATTCATTGCATTTGGTGAATACATCTTGGAGCCCTGCTGCACCATGTGGATTATAGTTTACCCTGTAGTTGACACTCTCCCCCAGTCCATTCAGTGGGTTATGGCAGGATATATAATGTCCAGCATCAGTCCCTGCAATATCATCTAGGACAACTCCAAGTCCTGAAAATGCCCCCACATCACCTCTCTTCTTCCCTCTCCCTCCCTTCAGCAACTACCGTGGCCACTGTCTAAAGCTCCATCATCTTTAATTCCTCCCTGCCCAAAAAGTGAGTGAAACCAGAAGTAGGCTCGTAAGCCCCTGGGCTCATGAGTGTAATGAGTGAAGGATCCTGTGGGCAGAGATGCTTAGCTGTTCCTCCTGACCCGGTAGACAAGGAGCGGGGTAGTGAAGATGGACAGGCCAGCTGCTGGACCTGGTAGAGAACGCTAAACCTGCCGAGAGTGACAAGTTTTGTATCTGCTGGGTTCTAGTCAGGAGCTAGAAACTACATCAGTTTCAACGAAGGGCATTTATTCTAAAGAATTAACTAGGTATATCCAAGTAACTAGAAAGGCAAAAAAGCAAATGCTAAGTTGAAGGTGAAACAGTTCCACCCTGACACCTCAGGGAACCGTAACAGAGTGGCCCTATTTTTGCTGTTTCACCCTGGCAGCTTTCAGGCTCTTCTGTTTCCCTTTTCCTTTGGCCCCATCTGGGCAGGCTGCTAAGAAAGCCCAGCCACTCCATCTCTGGACAGGAAGTTCAAACTGTGCTAACCCTGGCCTCTGCCTGTGGACTGGCACCTGTACGTGCGCGGTGGGACGTGCCGCACGTACGGGCAGACTGCAAGCAGGAGGGGAGTGGGTGTGCCTCAAGCAGTTGAGCGCCCACCTTTCACTTTGGAGGTCCTGGGTTTGGTTCCTGGACCAAACGAGCAAACAACAATGAGCAAACAGACCTGGGAACCATCTTCGGGGGGGGGGAGGGCGGGGGCAACAAAAAATACTGCAAGCTGGAGTCAACTGCTGTTACCAGGATTTGCCATTGCGGGGGTGAAGAAGTGCTGGGAAGAGCACACCCCCACACACACAAGAAAGAAAAAAAAAAGAAGGGTCAAGTCCCTCTTTCTCTACCACTGGAGCCTCTCTCTTTGACCCTATGTTGGAGAAGCCTAATAGGGAACCAGCTGGTGAGGCAGAGCTGTGGCCTGCAGAGTCCCAGGAACTCCAGAAAGCTGGGTGTGGAGCAGAGAAAATAACACTGGCACAGCTTACCTGAGTTATTTTATTTTAGTGTCCCTAGGATGACTGACTTAAAGCTTTGAGACTAAGCACATTCGTTAGAGGAACCTACTAGTTAAATTGTAGAAAACTGTTCTCTTAACGGTGTGAACTGCGTCCTGAGTAGCTGATTTTACCCATCAATCTTGTAAGACTTAGCTGTTGACTGGGCCCATACTCCTCTTGCTCAAATGAACTCAAACTTAATAAAAGGCCTGAGAGGAGTCTCTTAAAATTAAGAATATATATCTGGAAGTGGATGTGGCTCAACTGACAGAGCACGAGGCGGCTCTCCTTTCGGGGCACACTCCTTGCGCATGATGCTCTCCTACACAGGGACACCCCTGCGTGGCACGGCACTCCTTGTGCGCATGGACCGGCTCACCACACGGGTCAGGAGGCCCTGGGTTTGAACCCTGTGCCTCCCGTGTGGTAGGCGGGCGCTCTATCACTTGAGCCAAATCCGCCTCCCAATTGCCTAGTATTGTGAGTTGAGCCGAGTAGGGGCTGCTGACGGCCCCTCCACCCCTGCATCCCCCTTGGAGGCATCTTCTGTCCTGGCAGGTGTAGAATCCTCCCGCAGGTCCCCTCTGCAAGCCTGACTCAAGGGAGGTCGTGGGAAAATGGTGGATGAGATTATGAAGGGCATCACGGTGTGCGGGCGTGGGGGAAGGTAAGTATTTCATCTGCGCGGACCTTGCCTGCCTTGCTTGTTAGGGCTCATCTCCCCTCTGTCCCTGTGGCAAGGGGGTGCATCACCCATCATTGATCCTCTGTGGATAGGGGGCCCTGGGGGGCATAGAGGATGCCCGGTACACAGGGCTGACGACACTGGCTGAAATCCAGGCTTGGGTCCACACAGATAGGGGTCTCTGCCCACGGACCATGGGAAACCATGCCGAGAACGCTGTGCTCGTCCACTTTTATTTCCTCATTGTCTTCTGGGATATCATTTATTGGATGCTGCAGTTACTCCCAAGCCACCTTTTAATTCATCCTGATGAGTCCCCAAGTATAACATGCAGGGAAGAGGCTCCAGTCTTCAGTCTCAATGGTAGCCGTTAATTGCAAGTCTTCTTTTTTAATATCCCTGTTTCCATCCATGTTTTAAAAACAAACCTGGTTCCTTGATCTGGGTGAATTGTTGTGAACATCCACCACACTCCTGTTTTGTTCTCTCCTCGATGTCTTTCTAACACAGCCATTTTAAGAATCAAAATGTAACATTTCCCTGCCACGCCATCCCCCCATCCAGCTTTAAAACAGCTTCCCACTTGCCAAGGGACACCCGCCGTGTGAGCATGCTTCGCCTCTGGGCAGGTGAAGGCAGCACATTAGATGTATGATTTTTTGGGAGTAATGCGTCCAAAATTTGTTGAGCTGCCTTTTGTCTGTTATTTCGTTTTATTTATCTATCTATTTTAAAGACGGGGTGGAGAAGGGGTGCTGGCTTGTGCCGCCAGCAGCGTGCGTGGGGCTCATACTTTTATTATTTTTATTCAAACTTTATTTCAAATTCAAAAAATAAAATGAGGGAAGCGGATGTGGCTCAAGCGATTGGGCTCCCGTCTACCATTTAGGAGGTCCAGGGTTTGATGCTCAGGGTTTGATGCTCCTGGTAAACGCAAGCTGGCCCATGTGGCGAGCTGGCCCACGCAGGAGTGCTGCCCCATGCAGGAGGGCTGGCCCACATGGAGAGTTGGTGCAGCAAGATGATGCAACAAAAAGAGACACAGAGGAGCGACAATAAGAGATGCAGCAGACCAGGGAGCTGAGGTGGCGCAAGAGAATGATCGCCTCTCTCCCACTGTGGAAGGTCCCAGGATTGGTTCCTGGAGCCATCTAATGAGGACAATTGCAACATCTACACTAGAACTGGTGTAACATTTACAATAAGGAACAGGTAAGTCAGTTTCCCCCAACGGGAGTGCCTACGTAAAGCCTTTAGTTTGCCCATGCGGCACTGCCCGCTCCAGGACGAGCTGGGGAGGGGCTAGCAGAAAGGAATTCTGAAAACACCTCAAAAGGCCCACGATGGTGCAGAAGCCAGAAGTAGCCTCATGCCCACAGCTAGGGCCTGGAGGCCCACGCGAGAGGAAGGCCGGCTCTTCCCAAGGAAGGGCAGTTCGAGGACACGCCCGTCCCGCCCACCCACGGCCCCCGCCATGCTCCCCCATGCCTGCTGTCTGCCGGGCCCACCATAGCCCCTTCCCATGGAAAACCAAATGCATTTCCTCCTCCCCACTCTGCGGGTGACGCCACCCTGCCATTTCTGGTCCGGGCAAGGTGTCTCGGGTGGGCTCCTTCTAAAGACTGAGGTGGACCCTGGCTACAGCGGGCCTCTGGGGGCTACATTCCAGTGGTAGCTCTAGTACCAGCCTCTCACTACAGCCAGCCACTGGAAACCAAAGACGCCACGATATGGCCCTCTGCCACCTTGGCAGGCTCCGTATAGAAAATGTCCAGAATAGGCAGATCTAGAGACAGAAAGCTGCCAGGGCTGCCAGGGCTAGGAGGTGGGGTGGGCAGGGGCTGCTCAATGGGTGTGGAGTACAAAAAGGTTCTAGAAGTAGAACGTGGTGATGATGCACGGCACTGTGAATGTATTTAATGCCAGCTGAACTGTACACTTAAAATGGTTAAATGTTAACTTTTATTTCATACGAATTTTTATAGCATAAAATATATACTTCTTAAAAAAAAAACTAATAAAACCATACAATACATGAAAACCAAACAGCAGGAAAAGGAAAAAGATGCCCTCACAGGCAAGAGGCTCTGGTGCAAGAGTTGGCTCTACAGTGTAGCTGGCGCTAGCTCTAGCTTTGGAGCTGGCGCTGGAGCTGACTGTACATCCAGAGGAGGTTCTAGAGCTGCTTCTGAGGTTGGATCCAGCTCTTGCTCTAATTCTGGCATTGTTTCTGGTGATGGGGCTGGAGCTGTTCCTAGGGCTGGTGCTACTGTTGGCTCCAGCTCTGACCTAGGCACTGGCTCTCTATCTGGCCCGGCTGCTAGAGCTCTGACTCTGGAGCTGGTGCTAGTGCTGATTCAAACTCTGGACTTGGTGAAATGGGTGGCAATGTAGTTGGCTGTAACTCTGAAGCTGGTCCTAGAGCTAATGCTGGAAGTAGCTCTTGCTTTGGAGCTGGCGTTGGAGCTGGTTCTAACTCTAGAGATGTTGCTGACTCTAGGTCAGGAGCTAGAACTGGTACAAGAGCGCTGCAGGTTTGGAGCTGGAGCTAGAACTGCTGCTGGAGCTAGGTCTACTTCTAGATCACGCTGTAACTCTGGAGCTGCCTCTAACATAGAAACTGGTGCTTGAGCTCATGTCGGAGCTAGCTCTAGTTCTGGAACCTGCTGTCTCTGGCTCCAGAGCTGGTACAAAAGCTGGTGCTGGAGGAGGCTCCCTCTAGTTGGCACTTGCTCAAATTCTGGCAGCACTGATGCTTGAGCTGACCATGAGACTGGCTCTAGCTCTGCATCTGCTTCAAGAGCTAATCCTGGAAGTGGAGGCTGTAGCTCTGAGAGGAGTTCAAGAGTGGGTGCTGGAGAGAGCTCTTTCTAGCCATCGCTAGCTCTGGAGCTGGTGCGAAAGCTGGCAGTGGAGCCGGCTCTAGCTCTGAGGCTGGTGCTGTGGCTGCTCTGGCCCCTCTGGAACTGGATTAAATGCTGCACTGGTGGAGAGAGAATTTCCCAGCTCATCTTTGGACAGCCAACATCTCCCAGAAACTCATCAAGAATCTTCATTGGACTTTCATCGGAACCCCTGGTTTGCAGACTCCCTGCGGAACCTGGACTTGTACATCCCCATGGTTACGTGAAAGACAGTTACAAAATCATATGCTGTTGACAGACATCTATTGATTCTGTTTCCCTAGAGAATGTTGACTAATAGAACATGATTGGAATTTATGAGAAAAATAGAAGTCGGGAAAATTTGAAAAAAAAAACCAAAAAAACAACAACACTGCTCTGGTGGTGGTGCTGGAGCTGCAAGAGGAGAAGAGTTTACCAGCATGCCTACCTTTCCAGGAGCCTTTCCAAAACAGAAAACACCCCACTGCCTTGAGAAGCCCAAGCTCAAGACCCCAGGGGCGCGGCCAGAGGTTACGCCGTGCCCCTGGCCTGGCCACACCCCCTCCTCCCCGGCTCACAGCCGCCACCCCAGTCCTCGCTCCCGGCTCTGCCTCAGTGGGCACCGAGCTCCGGGTCGGGGCTGGGCATGTTCAGCCGAGCATGGACCAGCGGCAGCTAGGGGCAGGGGAAGCCCAGGGGCTGACGGACACCCGAGTCCCGGGTCAACCACGTGCCCGGGATGCAAGGGACGGCGCTGTGGGCCAAGCGGGCAGCGGAGCCAGAGGCCTGGCCTCTCCCTGCACACTGCTCTCCCCGGCGCCCTGAGCTGGCCTGGACGCCTGGCCCTCCGGCCCAGGGGCCAGCCCTAGCCCACCCCAATCCCGCTCAGGCTCTCCTGGCAGTGGCAGGCTGGGTGGCGGAGCAGGGGGTGCAGCAGAGCCTCCGTCACGGGGCTCCTGCCCTCCGTGGCCACAGACACCCTTGTCTTCAGGGAAGCGGGCGCGCTCTGCCTGTCCGCCTGGTGCCCCTCCCCGCCGGCGTGCCAGCTCTGCCAAGGGCAGGCGGGGCTGTCCTTGACCGGGGAACCATCTCCTTGCTGATCTTTGGCATGTAGCTCTGCCAATACGGGGCCTGGGGATGATCTCACAGGGGCTCCCGCCCCCCAGGCCAGGCACAGACCCCCACCCTGGGGGGAGGGCGCAAGGTGACACCTCCAGGGCTTAGGGTCAGCATCTGGGCCAACGGGCTCTAACCCCAGCACCCTCTGCCCCCCCTGCCAGCCATGACTTGGGGCTGGACATGACGGGCCACACGGGCGGGGGGGGTCTCAGGGGGCCTGTCTGGGCGAGCCTGGCCCGTGCCACTGTCGGGTAGCTTTGGGTACCTCCTGGAAAATGACTTTGAGGGTGAGGGCTGCCAACGTGGGAACCTGTGGAAATCGCTCTCCATTTGGGATTTCCTGTGGCCAGAGCCTTGGGAGAAGGTTCCAGTAAGAAGACACCTCATTCTCTGGAGCGCCATCGCCAGGTGGGCTTGGCTGTGGGGCTGTCTCCAGAATGCAGGGGCCTGGGTACCACCAGGGTCGGCGGGGTCTGTCACCAAGAAGTTGAGGTCACTTCGTGGGGTCCCTTCGGCTGGGCCCCGCTGGCCTGTGGACGCACCCCCCACCCCGTTAAATCCTCAACTGGACGAGCTGCAGCAACGCGCCTCCCCCCCAGCTCTGGGGAAGGCCTGGTGCGGCCACCGCCCCAGGTTTGGAGGCAGCCCGGCCCCTCCCTCAGCAGGCCTGTGCCCCCCACAAGTCACGGCGCCCGGCTGCACCCCCGCGGTCTCCCCGCCGCACCTGGGGCTGGTTCTAGCACCTTTCCTAGGGACGCCACGGGGTGCACCTGCAGGTGGCTCAGGTGTGGCCAATGCCAAGCTGCGCCAGGGAGGACCGATGAGCAGGGCGGAGGTCATGCTGCCCGGCCCCCTGCCCCTGCTCCCTCCCGCTCTGGGTGGTGACTCCCAAGGGGCCATTCCAGGGCTGGGTTTACCGGTTCTGGGGGTGCCAGAGGCACCTGGGCACGGGGGCCATGCTTCCAGGCAGAGGAACCCCAAATTAAAAAGCCCGAAGCAAAACAAAACGAACCGGAACCCCAGGGCTGGGATCCGGGGCAGCAGCTCCTCGGGTGGCCTTGCCCGCGGGCACCGACCTTCCAGTGGCGGCCGGCGGACAGGAGGCGGGGCCCGCGGCTCCCCTGGGGCTGTGGCGGGCGGCCCCCCGGGGGCTCCCCAGACCACCTCGTCGCACACCCGCTCGAGGGGAGCCTGCCCTCGGCGAGCGTTTCTAGCCAGCACGTGTTGCCCAAGCTCCGCGGCACGTGCCAGTGGCTTCTGTCCCGCTGGCTCGCCCGGTTGCGCTCCCAGGTCCCCGGGGCCGCTGCCCGCGGAGGCCCGGCTGGAGGGACGCAGGCCAGGGGCGCCCTGGCCCGGGCCGCGCAGCCGCCGCGACACCGCGTCCTGCCGCCGGCTCCCGCGGGAGCTGGGACGTGGGGCTGGAGCCCGGGCTGGGGCCACCGCCCTGTCCACGGAGGCAGAGGTGACGAGCGCCAGCTGCCGGGAGCCACCGAGGCCCGGGCTCGCGTGGGCACCGCCTCCAGGCCCAGGCCGGCCCTGCCCCGGCGCTGCCCCCTCGGGCTCTGCCCGGCTCGCTGTCCCCAGGCTGGCAGCGCCGGCCTGGCGTTCCCACCGCCCTCGGGGCTCCCTCGTGGCGCCCTTCCTTGGCTTCGCTCCAGCGCTGGCTCTTTGCTCTCACGGGTGCTCCCTTTCCTGTTGGTCCACCTGTCACCCTCTGGAGGGCAGGCCAGACTGTCGAGATGCCGGCCCACAATAGGAGCTGCCGGGTGGGTCTGAGGCCGGGGGCTAGCCAGAATGACCCCCCTGGCTCCAGGTGCCGCTGAGCGCAGTGGACAACCCAGGACAGGCTGCCCGCCCCTGGCGGCCGGCGCGAGACCCGCAGGCCCGGGCAGAAAACCACCGGCCCGAGCACTTCCCGCAGGGGCAGGGCGCTGCCTGGGACCTCGGCGGCCTCTCCGTCCCCTGCCTGCCTCCCAGGGCCCGGACGTCCAGATCCCTCACCAAGCGTCCTCGCCGCAGCCAGGGGGACGATCCAAGCCCAGTTCCAAAGGAGGACCCCGGGGCCCCAAAGAGGAGCGGTCACAGCCCCTCCAGGGCCTGGAACCCGTTTCCCAGGGCCGCAGAGCACCCAGGGTGGCACCCCCAGCCCCCAGTCCGCGGGGAGGCAACGGGAGCCCTCGCCCCTGTGCCCCCCCCCCACACCCTAGTTACAGCCCCCAGAGCAGGGGCCGGCAGGACCCAGGCCCGTCCTCCTGGGGTTGCCCTGGGCCGGCCACAGGCTGGACGGCCCCCTGCCCACCAGCCGGGCGGCCTGGGCCCTGGCACCCACCCTGCCCCAGGCCTGTTGCTGGGGACTGGGGGGCACCCGGCCGTGGCAGGGCGGCCCAGCCTCTTCCTTTCACCCCTCCAGTGTCCACTTCCTCTGACCCCCGCCACCCCCGCTGTGGCCCTCAATGGTGAAGCCAGTGCGGGGGCGAGGGGGGCGTTAGGGAACAGGCCCGAGGGGCAGGACTGGGCAGGGAGGCCCCAGGATCTTGGGGGCTCTAATTTCCGAGACAAAGACCACGGCAGGGAGCTGCACGCTGGCCCGGGAGGCCGTGGACGCTGCCCCACTCGTGTCCCCGCGCCCGTCCTTTCCTCTCTGGCCTCCTTCCCTGCCTGAACAACGAGGGGGTGGCGCGGCCCGAGGAGTGCGTGGCCAGCGGGACGCGGGGCCGGGCGCCCCCACTCGGGTGGGAGTTGGCGGGGGCCGCGGCTGGCGCGGGCGGACGCGGGGGCCCCCGTGGGCACCAGGCCTCGTGCGCGCCGCCGCCTCGCCGCGCCCCCGCGCGCAATGCACCCACGGCACCCAGTGCGCTGTGCGCGACCTCACGCCACACTCCTGTCCCTGCCGCCTGCCCTGCGGCCCACGTCCCCTGGGCCACCCCGGGCCCCTTTCCCCTCCACCCGGGTCAGGGCTGGCCGGGGAGGGGGGCGCCTGCAGCCGCTGGAGCCACCCCGTGTCCCCCCAACACGTTCCCACGGTGCGGCCCAGGGGCGGCGCAGGAGCCAGCAGGGGGGACCTGGCGGCAGGCAGGGGGCCCGGCCCGAGCTCCAGGCGGCCCTGCTGCACCCTGGCTGGCGCCGCGCAGGCCTGACCACCGGCGGGGGGGGGTGTGAAGGGGGCGCTGGGCACTTACTGCTGTGACACTGCTGGGACCGGGGATTTGCCCTGTTGGGTCACACAGAGGAGAGCGAACAAGCCCCCCCGGCCTGGGACTGCTCGGTTTCTTGGTTCGAAAACATCTTCACTCTTTTCTTCCTTCTCTGAGGTATTTCTCACGGTAGAACCACTTTGGGAATTAGGAAAAAACACAAACCCTTTCTTGCATTTCTCTGCCAGCTTCAAAACAGCACCACCTGGGGAGGTGGGTGTGGCTCAGTGGTTGAGCGCCTGCTTCCCATGTCCAAGGTCCTGAGTTCAGTCCCCATACTGCCTAAAAAAACCCCAAACAGCTACCTACATGCCAAGTCAGACTCTGTAAACATCTTCACCTGTAAGACAAGACCTGAAATGAAAGGTATGAGCCCTGCTCAGGGCCCTGGTTATCCTGGAATGACGTATGTGAACCTTGAAAGGAAATCAGCTTCTTTTTGCTTTACAGAGATATAATTCACATACAATGGATTCGCCTAAGGTGTAAAGTTTAATATTTTTTAGTGTATTGATAGAGTTGTACAATCATCACCACAATCAATTTTAGAACATTTTCATCACCCTCCAAAAAACAGCATATGCATTAGCAGTTCGCACCCATTACCCTCAAACCACTCCCCCAAACACTGTCTAGATTTGTCTATTCTGGGCATTTCAAACAAATGCAAGCATACCAAAAGTGGTCCTTTGTGACTGATTTCTTTTAGTTAGCATAATGTTTTCTAGATTCATCTGTGTGGGAGCATCCATCAATACTTCATTTATTATATATTTTTTACTCTGTCTTCTCTGGAGAAATGTCTATTTAGATTTTTAGCTATTCTTAAATTGGGTTATATGCCTTTTTATTATTGAATTGTATAAGTTCTCTGTATATTCTCTATACAAGTCCCTTATCAGATTCATGATTTGCAAATATTTTTCTCACTCTGAGTTTTCATTTTCTTGATAGTCTCCCATAGTTGAAGCCCCAAATGTTTTAATTTTGTAAAGTCCAATTTATGTTTTCTTTCTCATTTGTACTTGTGTCATATTTCAGAAACCATTGTCTAATCCAAGGTCATAAAGATTTTCTCTTGTATTTTCTTAGAGTTTTATAGTTTTACCTCTTACATTTGGGTCTATGTCCATTTTGAGTTACGTTTTGTATATGGCGTGAGGTAGGGGGGCAGCTTCATTCTTTTGCATGTGGTTATCCACTTGCCCCAGAACAATTGTTGACAAGGCTATTCTTTCCCCTCTTGAACTGGCTTGGAATCATCATCAAAAATCAGTTGACCAGTAGGTCTTTGATTTCCTCTTAGTTGGTTTTGCCAGCTTTCTGCATGTTTGCCAGTGTGG
Organism: Dasypus novemcinctus; assembly: GCF_030445035.2. Lineage (NCBI taxonomy): Eukaryota > Metazoa > Chordata > Mammalia > Cingulata > Dasypodidae > Dasypus > Dasypus novemcinctus. The sequence continues at coordinate 5,369,934 of NC_080698.1, read as the reverse complement.
TAGGTTTGTCACGAACACCAGTGCCTTGATCCCTCCTTGCTGGCGGCTGTGTTGTTTCCTGCGAAGGCTGCCTCCTGAGCACAACAGCTCTGCCTCATCTGGTGTGGCTGAAGGGGCGGGTTTTTCAATCTCATGAGGTATCACATTATTCAGCTCTTCACATATGGCAGGGCACATTTGGAAATTACTTGCATTAGCAAAACTCTAGGTGCTTCCAACTCTGCTTGCACTCGGTGGCTCCAGCTCACGGAACTTTGGTAACAACAGACAAGAAGAAGCCACATAGGGAAGTGGACATGGCTCAACTGACAGAGCATCCACTTACCACATGGGAGGTCCAGGGTTCAAACCAGAGCCCCCTGACCCATGTGCTGAGCTGGCCCATGTGCAGTGCTGATGCGCCCAAGGAGTACCATGCCACGCAGGGCTGTCCCCTGCATAGGGGAGCCCCACGCACAAGGAGTGTGCCCTGTAAAGAGAGTCGCCCTGCACCAAAAAAGTAGTGCCTGCCCAGGAGTGGTGCCACACACACGGAGAGCTGATGCAGCAAAATGATGCAACAAAAAGAGACACAAATTCCTGGTGCCATTGACAAGAATGCAAGCAGACACAGAAGAATACACAGTGAATGGACACAGAGAGCAGACAATGCGTGGGGAGAGGGGAGAGAAATAAATAAAAAAAATAAGTCTTAAAAAAAAAAAGGCTGCAAACCCACCATCCTGGGTTTTTCCTCCCATTTTCCTAAGGCTGCAGATTGGGTCAAATTGTGGTCTGTTCTCCAAGGTAAAGTAAATCACAGCCTGGCCAAACATCTCGCCGTCCCCTAACAGGCTCCAGTTCTATGCCCAGCCGAGAGGGATTCTACTGTTAGGAAAAGGGGAGAATGGACATTGGAGCACCCTAAACTTCTCAGCCAGAGCTTCCTTCTAGCGCCATTTCCCCCCTTCCTGAATAGCGTCCTTTAGACCAGAGTTTCTCAGCTGAGGAACACTTGGCATGATCTAGAAACACAGTTTTGGTTGTCACAGCTGGGAGTGGAGTGACATCTAGTGGGTAGAGGCCAGGGGTGCTGCCGAATAGCCCAAGATGCAGAGGCCAGTGGCCACCCCCACCCCATCATCCGCTGCAAGCTGTCAGGGGCAGCGGGGCAGAAACCCTGCTTTAGACCTACTTCCTTCGGTCTTGACCCGTTTGTGGCGACTGTTTTCTCTTTCTTAAAGTACTTTGCCCTGATTCTTGAAGGGAGGTTTAGCTGAGCACACTAGCGCGGGATGACGCTTTTTCTCAGCTGGTGCTTGGCTCTGGCCGAAACCTGTGAGGACCCTGGGCAGGGTCCTCTGTGTCGCCCAGACAACCTGGAGGCCACTTCCAGGGGACTGAAAGGTGGACAGATCGCAGATGTAGGAAACCCCTGGGGACGGGAGAGTGGGTTGGGGACAGGGAAAGGCAGAGGCCAGTGGCTGGGGAGGGGGAGCCAGAGGCCTCCTGGCGGGTCCTGGGGTGGCGGGAGCAGGATGCTCCCATCTGGAAAGAACGGGGGCCCTAGGCCCCAGCGTGCACCAGGTGGCCTCCCCCCGCCCAGGAGGGGCCGGGGTCCTCGGCGAGCCGCTCTCAGCCTTCCGGGGAGGAACAGCAGGGACACCCTGGCCTCCGAGGGCAGGGACAGGAGCTGGGCTCGGCGGCAGCTGGAGGTGGCGGGAGGCTCCGTGCTCAGCGGGGCCGGGCTGCTCGTGCTGTGACTCCATTTACCCACAGGGAGGTATGGAGTGGCCTCCTCCCCGAGCCCAGCTGACCTCCAGCACCTAAAGGAGAGAAGCCTTCTCCATTGGAGGGCACGGAGGGACCCCCTCCCCGGGTGGGCGCCAGAAGCCCTCTGGCCTGTAACGTCCTCAGGCGCCTCGGAGCCTTCCCAGGACAGGGGGGCCCGTCAGCTGCCACGAGGTGACATCCACGTTTGGCCAGAAGCGCCCTGGACCTTTCCGGTTTGTCCATTCCTGCTCTAAATACCCGGACCGAGACAGTGGTTGGAAAGACACCATTTCCACGACTTGACAGGCCCTCCTTCCCTTCCTAAGGCACAACGAGGGCGACGGGCGCCCTCCCCTTCTCCGTTACTGGGTGGCGCCGAGGTGGGCAGCGTTGGCTGCTGCGGGGTGGGGAGGGCCCGGGAGCAGTGGGGAGCCTGGGGGCCGGGCCTCGCCGCCAGGGCAGGCTCGAGGGGGGCTCAGTGCATTTTGCGGGCAGCGAGGCTGCGGAGGGCAGTGGGGCGCAAGAGGCTGGTGGCCCCCACGTCCCCGAGGCCCTCCTTCCACGTTCCAGAAGCTGCCCTGCACGTCGCGGCCTCAGGTCCCTGGCCGGTCGCCGCCCCCACTCCTTGCTGCCGCAGGGGTGTCCCAAAGCAGCCCCCCGCTCCAGCACCCACTTCCTCCCGGGGGCTCGGGCCCCGGCCACCGTCCTCCCCTCCCCAGGAGGACCTGGCTTTCTGTAACCCGACTTCAGGACACGAGCCGCCCACGGCTGCAGGGGCCAGCCCTCCAGGGTCTCCGGGGCTCTCCTGGGTCTGGCACCCAAAGGCCCCTTCCCTGGAACTCCCTGTCACCCTCTCAGGCAGGGTCATTTCATTAATTTTAGGGGAGAAGCCGGGAGGGCCCAGATCAGGGTCTCCTGGCAGAGCCACCATCAGCCTGGCTCGCTTTGGTGGTTCTTGCTGGGCTGAGACCCCCAGGGTCCCGCATTTCTTTCGGTCTCTTTCATGGCCCTGTCCTCTCAGTCGCTCTGTCTTCAGTGTCTCCTCTCCACTGGAGCGAACGGGGAGTCCCTTCCCTATCTTTTCTCTTTTTTCAAAGATTTACTTTCTCTCTCCCCACCCCCTCGTTGTTTGCGCTTGCTGAAGCTGTTCGTCTTCATTGTTTCCTTAGGAGGCACCGGGAACTGAACCCGGGACTTCCGGTGTGGGAGGGAGGCGCCTAGTCACTTGAGCCCCCTCCGCTCCCTGCTTTGTTGTGTGTCTCATTGTGTTCTTCCTCCTGTGTCTCTTGTTGCCTCATCTCGTTGCGTCAGCTTCTTGCATCAGCTCACTGCGCCTGCCTGTCGTGTCAGCTCGCTATCTTTCAGGAGGCACCAGGAACCTCTGCTCCCCTGTCTATCTTTTTTAAAATTGAATTTTATTAGAGAAGTTGTAGGTTTACACAAAAATCATGCAGAAAATACAGAGTTCCTGTATACCCCCCCCATATTTAACCCCCTGCATTAGTGTGGTACCTTTGTTACAACTGATGAAGGAATATTGTAATTGTTTGATTAACCACACCTTTTCTATTTTTAAATATATTTTATATATAGCAAAAATTTAAAAACCGTTAGGCTATAAATCTAAGCATTTGTTTTGCATCATTTTAAAAACATGCATATATTATCACTCAAAATCGTATGCATGTTTTATTACTCTACCAACATTTTAAGAAATAAAGATGAACTAAAATTACATTTAGTATCCAGTATTTTTATTTATATTTATTTCTTCCCCTGTTCCCCCATTGTCTGCTCTCTGTGTCTTCTGTGTCTGCTTGTATTCTCATTAAGCAGCTCCAGAAAATA